>NC_056626.2:333770016-334370016 GCF_002870075.4 Lactuca sativa | reverse complement strand
GACTCTTAAAGACCATGGAAATTGGACTTAAGGGTAAGGCGGTTGTTACTACTCCTACTCCTACCAACTTCGCCCCTGTATTGGCAATCGGGAAAGGAAGAGGGAAGAAGAGAAAAAGTTCTTCGAAGGGTACCAAGGCTAGGAACCTTGATGGCTCTTCTTCAAGTGGAACCAAGAAAGGTTTCGTCACTCCTTCTTCTGACCCAAAAGAGGCTGAATGCTTCTATTGCCATGAAAAGGCACATTGGAAGCGGAATTGCCCAAACTACCAGCAAGATGTGAAGGATGGGAAAGTTAAACCCAACCATGCAGGTATTTACACTATCTTATCTAATAACTCACCACATTCTAACTCATGGGTCCTTGATACCAGTTGTGGTATTCATATCTGTTCCGATTGGCATGGACTAAAAGAAGTGAGAATGTGGAGCAAGGAAGAATAAACTTGATCATGGGAAACAGGAAAGCTTCACCTGTCACCAAGATTGGAGTTTATACTTTATCGCTAAGTAGTGGGTTTAAATGTTGTTATTCACTAGAAATGGAAAGAAACATTATTTCCTTTAATGCATTGTATAAACAAGGTTTCACCTTTTCATTTGATAATGAAGTTGGTTCGATTAATGCTTTCTTTAATAATGTTCTTTATTTTAAAGCGGTACCTTGTGATGGTGTGTATGAAATTGTATCTGTGGTTGATAACTTAGGAAATAATGTATTGTGTATTGATTCTGTTAATAATAATAACTTGGATAAAGCATCATTAGGGCATTGTCGTATTGGACATATAAGCAAGAAACGCATAGGCCAATTCCAAAAGGATGGAGTCCTGGAGTCATTTGACCTAAAGTCAGATGACAGTTGCGATTCATGCTTACTTGGAAAAATGACAATGTTACCCTTCACAGGTTGTTGTGAGAGGGGTGTAGTTTTGTTGGATCTAGTACACACGGATGTGTGTGGACCCTTCAAACATGCCACAAGGGATGCTAATCATTATTATTTGACTTTTACTGATGATTACAGTAGATATGGATATGTCTACTTAATCAAGCATAAGTCAGAGACTTTCGAAAGGTTTAAAGAATTTAAACAGGAAGTCAAGAATCAATTGGGTAGGAACATTAAGATGCTTCGATCCGATCGAGGTGGTGAGTATCTTAGTTCAGAGTTCCTCGACTATCTTAGGGAATGTGGGATTGTCTCACAATTGACACCTCCCAGGACACTGTAGTTGAATGGTGTGGCTGAGAGGCACAATCGAACCTTGTTGGATATGGTTCATTCCATGATGAGTCAAGCTTCGTTACCAATCTCATTCTGGGAGTATGCCTTAGAGACTGCCACCCATATCCTTAATCTAGTTCCTACAAAGAAAGTTGCCAAAACTCCTCACGAGATGTGGACCGCTAAAGTACCCAAACTATACCACATCAAGATTTGGGGTTGTGAGGCTTTCGTGAGACGTGAGACTCATGATAAGCTTGAACCCCAAAGCTAGAGCTGTATTTTCATCAGCTACCCACATAAATCCTTTGGTTACCTCTTCTACAGACCCAGTGATAATGTTGTCTTTGTAGCAAGAAGAGGAGTCTTTCGTGAGAGAGAATTTATAAGCCAAGGAGATAGTGGGAGGCAAATTGACCTTGAATAACTTCAAGAGTCAAGTGATGAAGGAACTTCAAACCATAGCCCTCAACTTGAGGAGGAAACTCTTGTTGAACCAATTGACGAGTCTGTACCTCTGAGGCGATCCATGAGAGTTAGGAATACACCTGAGCATTACTATGGGTTCCATATTACTGCGGAAGGTGATACACTTGTCAGTGATGAGACACTAGTAGGTCTGGATGAACCTAACAGTTACGTGGAAGCCATGGTAGGCCCCGAGTCTGCTAAATGGAAAGAGGCAATGGACAGCGAGATACAATCCATGTATGACAATCAAGTTTGGAACTTGGTTGAGAATGTACCAGGTCGTAAGACTGTAGGGTGCAAATGGATCTTCAAGAAGAAGACTGACATGGATGGTAATGTACACACTTATAAGGCACGACTGGTTGCAAAGGGCTTCTCTCAAACTCTAGGATTGGATTATGATGAGACCTTTTCTCCAGTAGCCAAGATTAAGTCTATTAGGGTTTGTTAGCCATAGCTGCATTTCATGACTATGAAATATGGCAAATGGATGTCCAAACCGCTTTCCTTAATGGAATGTTGACGGAAGATGTTTACATGAGTCAGCCAGAAGGTTTTGTCAGCAACGAGTACCCTAATAGAGTGTGTAAGCTTGAGAAATCCATTTATGGATTAAAGTAAGCAACTCGCAGATGGAATCTTTGCTTTGATGAGAAAGTCAAGGAATTTGGCTTTTCTAGGAGTGAAGATGAATCTTGTGTGTATGTCAAGGCTAGTGCGAGTATAGTTAGCTTTTTGGTATTATAAGTGGATGACATACTACTCATAGGAAATGACATCCCAACTCTGCAGGAAGTTAGGTCATGGCTTGGGAAATGTTTCTCTATGAAGGACCTAGGAGAAGCTGCCTATATTCTAGGGATAAGGATTTTGAGAAATCGGAGTAAAAGACTAATTGGACTTAGTCAAAGTAACCACTTGGACAAGGTGTTGAAGAGATTCAGCATGCAAAACTCCAAGAAATGAGAGTTACCTATCCAGAGTAATGCCAAATTGAGTAAAGCTCAGAGCCCAAGTACTGAGGCTGAGATAGCAGAAATGAGTCAAGTACCTTATGCTTCGGCTGTAGGATCGATCATGTTGTTGGATAAGGTGTCTAAGTCCATCACTATTTTTAGTATTTATTTGACCCGATCCGGCATGGTCCATTTGGGTTGCATGGCACCATGCAATTGGATAAACTAAATGGGAGAATTAACACATATGGTTTATTAATATATTATAAGCTCTAATATATTAATAATATTATTTAATTAGTTTGGTCAAGAATTAATTTTAGAATTAATTAAGTGATTAAAAGATAACTAATTAAATATATGGGTTGATTATGTAAATCATCCATAACTTATATAGTGGGCTAAGAGGCTCCATGGATAATCAAGTTGGGTTAAATCCATTGGATGCTCCATGGAGGCTCCATGGGAGTTACAAACCCATGGGTCATGGAAATGAAGAGTAATGACACATTAGGGTTTACATGGTGTAACCCTAGATGTGTCAACACTATATAAAGGTCATGTGTTCTCCGAAAATCGGTACTACTAGTGAAACAAGAGGGCTTAGCCGATTTTAGTGTGTTATACATTCTCTTCAAGTTTACTCCATAGCATTTGGTGTTGTGTGATGCATTTGAGGCATCACACTTCGGGTGCTAGGCTCACAAGGTTTCAAGGAACGTTTACAACAACAAGGTATGTAGTTATATCTATTATTTACGTTAAAATTGTTCCCCATGTATGCTAGATAGGATCATAGCCTTGGAAATCAACTTTGCATGATAATTAGACAAACATAGATCCAAGGTTATTAGGGTTGCATGTACACTTAGGAAGTGTTAGAATGCTCAAAACCCATCAGTGGTATCAGAGCCTAGGCTTGTTTGTTTGTTATTTGTGTTAAAAAGTTGAAAAAAGTCGAAAAACTTGTTGTCTGCCTGATGAACTCGTCGAGTCCATGGGGGGACTCGCCAAGTTCACTTGTATCTTCAACCTACTCGCTGAGTAGGTTCATGCACTCGGTGAGTAGGAGCCACACAGTGCAGATTTTCGACCTTTGCTGCTGGAAATGGACTAGAAACATTACCCTAAACTGTTTTGGTGTTATTAAACTTGTCTTAGATTTTTAAAAGTTAAAATTCTACCCTTATACTTATATTATTATGATTTAATAATTATATATATATATATATATATATATATATATATATGTATATATATATATATATATATATATATATATATATATATATATGTATGTATAAGAACAAAGTCGTCTTACTGCTAGTATGCCTCATTCACGAAGCCGGTCTATAAGGTGGGTATAAGGTTGTTGCCTATAAAATGGCAACTTAATGGGTGTCCACTCTCACCCACCGCTTGCTTGACTGGTGGAGGGTCGTTAGCCTAACGGGTAAGACAAGGACTTATAAATTCTCATTAAAAGTATAATGATTATAAAGTAACTAAATGTTTTATAAATTCCCAATCCTAGTTACTTTAGGAAAAATGTGAATAAGGTGCTAATCCATGAAATTACACTTTGCACCTTGTTTAAGTCGTTGGTGGAGCGTGTGTGGTTTATCGGCACACTAACTTCGACTTAACAAGGAAGGCAAAGGGTGACTTAAGGTTTTTCATGAGGTCGGAAGGAGCGCGTGTGGTTTACCGGCACTACGATTAAGTGAAAAACATTAAGGGTACCAAGTAATTTGCATGGTTACTTCACACCTTGTTTTGTGATCCTCGGTATCCCAGTAACAAAACTTGAAGGGCACAATCGAGATTGAAACATGCCATTGAAAAGTTCAATAAATCTCAGAGAATCTAGGAATTTCTAAAAGCCAAATAAAACCTAATAATTTATATTTCGTTTTCATGGTGGAAATTGGTGAATCGTCATTCACCTACCTTTCAAATATGTTCTAACTTGGATTACGCCATCCCTCATCTAGGTTATAATATATTGTGATTGGATCCTAGCCTTAATACTACATTTGGGTGTTTTATTAAGGACTATCCCAATATCTAAACTAAAACTTTTCCTTCTTTTAAGATGTCTTCCAACAATGCTACTCCTGGCTCAAACCCTACAGGATCCTTCTCTCTCATGAACCTTTGTGGGAGAGTCATCTTTGATGGATCCAACTTTACTGATTGGATCAGAAACATCAGGATGGTCACTCATTACGAGAACAAGGAATATGTTCTTGACAAGGAGCTCAAGGTGCCTGAGCCAACTGCTACTCCTGAGGAGCTTGCTGAATATGAGATTCATGAAAGAGATGCTACCAAAGTGGCATGTATCATGATGTCCACCATGACAACCTAGCTCCAAAAGTCCTATGAGGACTACTATCCTTTTGAGATGCACCAGGATTTGATGGACCGCTACCATTAGAGTGCTCGTCAAGAGCGATATGAAATCATCTCCTCTATGATCACAACCCAAATGAAAGATGGTGAACCCATCACAAGCCACATGCAGAAAATGCAAAGTAATGTGGATCGTTTGATGAAGTTGAATGTGAACTTCCCTGAGGAGCTAGCAATAGATATTATTTTGCACTCCTTACCTTCGTGTTATGATCAATTCCGCATGACATACCACATGAATAAGGAGGAAGTTACACTGAGCAAACTTCAAGGACTCCTAAAGACTGGAGAATCAGGTCTTAAAGGCAAGTCGGTTGTGACCACTCCTGCTACTTCTCCAAACTCAGCACCTGTCCTGGCAATCGGGAAAGGTAGAGGGAAGAAGAGAAAGAACCCTTCGAAGGGTACCAAGGGTAAGACCCTTGATGGCTCCTCTTCTAGCGGAACCAAGAAAGGTTTCGTTACACCTTCTTCTGATCCCAAAGAGGCTGAATGCTTCAACTGCCATGAAAAGGCGCACTGGAAGCATAACTGCCCAAAGTACCAGCAAGATTTGAAGGATGGGAAAGTTAAACCCAACCATACAGGTATTTACACTATCTCATCTAATAATTCACTCTATTCTAACTCTTGGGTCCTTGATACCGGTTGCGGTATTCATATTTGTTCTGAAATGCAGGGACTAAGAAGAAGTGAGAATGTGGAGCATGGAAAGATAAACTTGATCATGGGGAATAGGAAAGTTTCACCTGTCATCAAGATTGGAGTTTATACTTTGTTGCTTAGTAGTGGATTTACTTTAGATTTGAATAAATGTTGTTACTCGCCAGAAATGGCAAGAAATGTTATTTCCCTTCATGCTTTGTATAAACAAGGTTTTACCTTTTCTTTTGATAATGAAACTGGTGGAATAAATGCTTTCTTTAATAATATGTTTTATTTTAAAGCATTACCTTGTGATGGTGTGTATGAAGTTGTGTCTGTTGTAGATAACTTAGGAAATAATGTATTGTGTATTGATTCTTCTACTAGTAATAACTTGGATAAAGCATCATTATGGCATTGTCGTCTTGGGCATATAAGCAAGAAACACATAGGCCAACTCCAAAAGGATGGAGTCTTGGAGTCATTTGACCTAAGGTCTGATGATAGTTGCGAGTCACGCTTGCTTGGAAAAATGACAAAGTCACCCTTCACTGGTTCTTGTGAGAGGGGTGAAGGTTGTTGGATCTTGTACACACGGATGCGTGTGGACCCTTCAAACATGCCACAAGGGATGCTAATCGTTATTACGTGACTTTACCGATGATTATAGTAGATATGGATATGTCTACTTAACCAAGCATAAGTTAGAGACTTTTGAAAGGTTTAAAGAGTTTAAACACGAAGTCGAGAATCAATTGGGCAGGAACATTAAGATGCTTCGATCCAATCGAGGTGGTGAGTATCTTAGTACTGAGTTCCTCGATTATCTGAGGGAATGTGGGATTGTCTCGCAATTGACACCTCCCAGGACACCACAGTTGAATGGTGTAGCTGAGAGGCATAATCGAACCTTGTTGGACATGGTTCGTTCCATGATGAGTCGAGCTATGCTACCAATCTCATTTTGGGGGTATGCCTTAGAGACTGCCACCCATATCCTTAATCTAGTCCCTACAAAGAAGGTTTGCAAAACACCTCATGAGATGTGGACTGGAAAAGTTCCTAGTCTAGCCCACATCAAGGTTTGGGGTTGCGAGGCTTTCGTGAGACGCGAGACTCATGACAAGCTCGAACCTCGAAGCGAGAAGTGTATTTTCATCGGCTACCCACAAAAATCCTTTGGTTACCTATTCTACAGACCTAGTGAGAATGTGGTCTTTGTAGCAAGGAGGGCTGTCTTTCGAGAGAGAGAAGTTATAAGCCAAGGAGACAGTGGGAGGCTAATTGACCTTGAAGAACTTCAAGAGTCATGTGGTGAAGGAACCTCAAACCTTAGCAGTCAACTTGAGGAGGAACCTCCTCTTGATCCGATTATACCTCCAGTTGTACCTCTGAGGCGTTCCAAAAGGGTTAGGAATGTAACTGAACATTACTATGGCTTTCATATTACTGCGGAAGGTGAGACACTTATTAGTGATGAGACACTAGTAGGTCTAGATGAACCTAACAGCTATGCAGAAGCCATGACAGGCCTTGAGTCTGCTAAATGGAAAGACGCAACGGATAGCGAGATACAATCCATGTATGACAATCAGGTCTGGAACTTGGTTCAGAATGTACCATGTCGTAAGACTGTAGGGTGCAAATGGATCTTCAAGAAGAAGACCAACATGGATGGTAATGTACACACTTATAAGGCTCGACTGGTAGCAAAGGGCTTCTCTCAAACTCCTGGAGTGGATTATGATGAAACCTTTTCTCCAGTAGCCAAGATTAAGTCTATTAGGGTATTGTTAGCCATAGCCGCATTTCATGAGTATGAAATATGGCAAATGGATGTCAAAACCGCTTTCCTTAATGGAAAGTTGGCTGAGGATGTTTACATGAATCAGCCAGAGGGTTTTGTCAGCACAGAGTTCCCTAATAGAGTGTGTAAGCTTGAGAAATCCATCTATGGATTAAAGCAAGCACCTCGCAGATGGAATCTTTTCTTTGATGAGAAAGTCAAAGAGTTTGTCTTCTCTAGGAGTGAAGATGAATCTTGTGTATATGTTAAGGCTAGTGGAAGTATAGTTAGCTTTTTGGTTTTGTATGTGGATGACATACTACTCATAGGAAATGACATCCCAACTCTACAGGAAGTTAAGTCCTGGCTTGGGAAGTGTTTTGCTATGAAGGACCTAGGAGAAGCTGCCTATATTCTGGGGATAAGGATCTTGAGGAACCGGAGTAAAAGACTAATTGGACTTAGTCAGAGTACATACTTGGATAAGGTGTTGAAGAGATTCAGCATGCAAGATTCCAAGGAAGGAGAGTTACCCATCCAGAGTAACGCTAGACTGAGCAAGACTCAAAGCCCGAGTACTGAGGATGAGATAGCAGAAATGAGTTGGATACCTTATGCTTCGGCAGTAGGCTCGATCATGTATGTTATCACCTATACTCATCCTGATGTAGCCTTTGCTTTAAGCATGGTTAGCAGGTATAAGGGGAATCCTGGTAAGGCTCACTGGACAGTGGTAAAGAACATTCTCAAGTACCTGCGGAGGACTAAGGACTGGGTCCTTACCCTCGGTGGGAGTGATGACTTGAGAATTGCAGGGTATAGTGATGCTAGCTTCCAGACTGATAGGGATAATTTCCACTCTCAGTCGGGCTAGGTCTTTACCTTAAACGGAGGAGCAATCTCTTGGTAAAGTTCTAAGTAGGAGACAGTGGTTGATTCAACTTGTGAATCAGAGTATATAGCGGCAAGCGAAGCGGAAAAAGAGGCTATATGTCTAAAGAACTTCATTGGAGACCTTGGAGTTGTACCAGCTATATCGAAGCCCATAGAGATTTTCTGTGATAGTGAAAGTGTAGTTGCCTTAGCAAAGGAACCAAGGGATCATGGGAGATCCAGACACATCGACAGAAAATACCATTTCATCAGACATCGTATTGAAGGAGGACTTCTCGTGGCAAAGAGAGTATCATCGGATGAGAACCCGGCAGATCCCCTCACGAAGGGACTGGGTAGGGTTAAGCATCTCCAGCATGCTAGGAGCATACGGCTGAAGGATGATATTAGTTTTAGTAGTTAGATAACTTTGAAATTTGTAAAATGTAATTGACATTTGATGATGAATAAAAGTTGTGTTTATTTATGAGTAAAGTGTTACTATCTTTTTTCAAACGTTTACTATATTTCTTTTGCATGTTTTGACTTCCAGAATAGTCATGTTGTTTTACATATTATTCAAATTATCCACAGTCAGTCATATGTTGGAAGTAGATATGAAGTAAGACTGTCATGAGTTGGTTGTAGAGGTCTAAGGTGTTGGACATGGCCTCAACACTCATGAGTGCTGAAAAGTTCTGAGTATTGGATTCAGCCCACAGTCGCTGGCATCACTTCATGGAATTTTATCTCGAGTGATCGTGAGACGGTAATATCATATAAGTCTTGAAACCTAGAGATATGACTTGTTAACTATGAGTTATTTATGCATTGAACGTACAAAAACGCATTGGGAACTCGATGTTATAAAACGTGCGTTTGTGTGTAATTTAACAAGTAGTAGAACAAGCATATGAGTCGAAGTTTATCTGTTCCTTCTTGGATTAGAAGCTGATATTTGGGCCTCTCGATAATTTTCTTTTGACCTATGTACCGGGCCCGGTCAGAACTAAGTTGATGTGTTCAATTGAGTTCTTTGTCAAACAAATCAGAAATCGGGAAACAAACTGCTAGACAATAAGTAAGACATTGTTCCATGTATTTGTCTGGCTGATATCTAGAACAGAGGATTATATGATCCCTTATCTTAAATGGCGTACCATCATCTTCTCAGTTCCGAGAAACCTTGAAAAGAGCTACGATTGCCGATTGGTTCCTGAAGTCATACTTGCAGTTATAGTTATTAGACTTATCCAAGTGGGAGACTGTTGGATAAGGTGTCTAAGTCCATAAATATTTCTGCTATGTACTTGACCCGACCCGGCACGGTCCATTTGGGTTGCATGGCACCATGCAATTGGATAAACTAAATGAGAGAATTAATACATCTGGTTTATTAATATATTATAAGCTCTAATATATTAATAATATTATTTAATTAGTTTGGTCAAGAATTAATTAAGTGATCAAAAGATGACTAATTAAATATATGGGTTGATTATGTAAATCATCCATAAATTATAGTGGGCTAAGAGGCTCCATGGATAATCAAGTTGGGTTACATCCACTGGATGCTCCATGGAGGCTCCATTGGAGTTACAAACCCATGGGTCATGGAAATGAAGAGTCATGACACATTAGGGTTTACATGGTGTAACCCTAGATGTGTCAACACTATATAAAGGTCATGCGTTCTCCCAAAATCGGTACTACTAGTGAAACAAGAGGGCTTGGCCGATTTTAGTGTGTTATACATTCTGTTCAAGTTTACTCCATAGCATTTGGTGTTGTGTGAAGCATTTGAGGCATCACACTTGGGGTGCTAGGCTCACAAGGTTTCAAGGAACATTTACAACAACAAGGTATGTAGTTCTATCTATTATTTATGTTAAAATTGTTCCCCATGTATGCTAGATAGGATCATAGCCTTGGAAATAAACTTTCCATGATAATTAGACAAACATAGATCCAAGGTTATTAGGGTTGCATGTACACTTAGGAAGTGTTAGAATGCTCAAAACCCATCACATGTATGCTATGACGTGTACTCGACCTGATGTAGCCTTTGCCTTGACCATGGTTAGCAGGTATCAGGGGAACCCTGGCAAGGCACACTGGATTGCGGTAAAGAATATCCTAAAGTACCTACGGAGGACTAAGGACTGGGTCCTTACCCTCGACGGGAGTGATGACTTGAGAGTTGTAGGCTATAGTGATGTTGGCTTCCAGACTGATCGAGATAATTTCCACTCTCAGTCGGGCTGGGTCTTTACCCTAAACGGAGGAGCAATCACTTGGAAGAGTTCCAAGCAGGAGACAGTGGCTGATTCCACTTGTGAATCAGAGTAGATAGCAGTGAGCAAAGCAGCAAAGAGGCAATATGGCTGAAGAACTTCATTGGAGACCTTCGAGTTGTACCAGCTATAAAGGAGCCTATGGAAATTTTCTATGATAGTGAAAGTGTTGTTGCCTTAGCTAAGGAACCAAGGGATCATGGGAGATCCAGACACATCGACAGAAAATATCATTTTATCAGACATCGCATAGAAGAAGGAATCCTCGTTGCAAAGAGGGTATCATTAGATGAGAACCCAGCAGATCCCCACACGAAGGGACTGAGTAGGGCTAAGCATCTTCAGCATGCTCGGAGCATAGGGCTAAAGGATGATATAAGTTTTAGTCGTTAGATAAATTATGAAATTTGTAAAGTGTAATTGACATTCGATGATAAATAATAGTTGGTTTTTTATTTATGAGTAAAGTGTTACTATCTTTTGTCAATCATTTACTATAATTTCTTGTGCATGTTTTGACTTCCAGAATATTATGTTTTGTTTCTACATATTATTCAAATCTCCACAGTCAGTCATATGTTGGAAGTAGATATGAATTAAGACTGTCATGAAGTTGGTTGTAGGTGTCAAGTCAAGGACAACACTTCATGAGTACTCATAAGTTCTGAGTACTAGAATCAACCCACGCTCACTGGAATCACTTCATGGAATTTATCTCGAGTGATCATGAGACCGTAATCTCACATAAGTCTTCAAACCTAGAGATATGAATTGTTACTTATGATTTGGTTATGCATTGATTAAACGTAAATGCACTGGTAACTCGATGCTATAAAAGGTGCTTTTGTGTATAATTCAATGAGTAGTAGAACAAACATATGAGTCAAAGTTTATCTGTTCCTTCTTAGATTAGAAGCTGATATCTGGGTCCCTCAATGATTTTGTTTTGACCTATGTACCGGGCCCAGTCAGAACTAAATTGATGTGTTCAATTAAGTTCTTTGTGAAACAAATCGGAAATCGGGAAACAAACTGCTGGACAATAAGTAAGACATTATTCCATGTATTTGTCTGGCTGATATCTAGAACAGAGGATTATGTGATCACTTATGTTAAATGGCGTATCAATATTTTCTTAGTTCCGAGAAACCTTGAAAGAGCTACGATTTCTGATCGGTTCATGAAGTATTACAGTTATAGTTATTAGACTTATCCAAGTGGGAGACTGTTGGATAAGGTGTCTAAGTCTATAACTATTTCTGGTATGTACTTGACCCGACGCAGCATGGTCCATTTGGGTTGCATGGCATCACGCAATTGAATAAACTAAATGAGAGAAATAACACGTATGGTATATTAATATATTATAAGTTCTAATATATTAATAATATTATTTAATTAGTTTTGATCAAGAATTAATTAAGTGATCAAAAGATAACTAATTAGATATATGGGTAGATTATGTAAATCTTCCATATCTTATATAGTGGGCTAAGAGGCTCCATGGATGCTCCATGGAGTTAACCCGTGGATCAAGAAATGAAGAGTCATGTTACATTAGGGTTTACCTAATGCAAGACACTATATAAGCAATGTGTTTCTCCCCAAAATCGGCTACACTAACTAGAAGAAGAGGGTGTGGCCGATTTTGCAAGTGTTAAAGTTTTCTCTCAAGTTTGTTCATTGCATTTGGTGTTGTGTGAAGCACTTGAGGCATCACACTTGAGGTGCTAGGCTCACAAGGTTTTAAGGAACACTTTCAACAACAAGGTATGTACTTCTATCTTTCATTTATATCACACCCCCAAGCCAGACGGCGGAAACGTCCGGGGGTGGAGGACTTCATTTGTAGTATCACAACACATGCATCATAGTAATCAAAGTATAAACAACCATTATATTTAAAAGTATAATATTTACATGTGTTCAATCATTGTCTCCATCTTCTCAAAAAGCTTGAGGAGTACCTGTTATTATTTCCCTGAGAATACAAGTAATTTGAAAAGAGAGTATCAACAATAAGTTGCGTGAGTACATAAGTCTTTATGTTTGCATGGGTGTCTTTGTATTTTGAATGAGAAAACTGTTCTAGAAAATCCCATATTTTCTGTAGTATGTGAAAAGTAGTTTTATTCCCATAAAACCGTCCTATTTGTAAACCATTGTATTTGTAAAACTTGTATTTGAGAGTGTGCCTGGCTTCGCCAGCTGCTATTGAAAAATGTAGTATACCATTCTACTTTGTATTTTGTAAACTGCTACTTTGAAGATGTACTTTAGGTGTTTATACACTAACGTGTGGTTAATATCTTTTTAATGAGTTATTATAACCATACTAAAACATGGACGCCTGAAACAAACGCCTGATGAGCGCTTAAACTGTTGATAACAATTTCCACTCATTGGCGTGTATGCCCGACAGTAGCTGACAACCTGAGTGCGGGGTTGTCAATCCCGATATAGATCTACACACAACTTGTTTAGATCCCCAAACTGGAGATTCTGGTTATAATGTCAAGGCTTTACTTTGGTTGTCTAAACTGAATTAAACAACCTGAATTGAATGTCTCATAAAAAGCATATAAACGTTACATGTATATTAGTTATGAAAACCCAATCATTCTGAAATAAATGATTGACAGTATGTTCTTGACTTAGTATCCTGAACATGTATTTGATTTGTGTAAACCCTTGATTTGTTTTGAATTTAAACCCTTGTTGCATGTAAAACATGTAAACTGATGAAATAACTTTTATATTTATATACATATACAATTTTATATATAGGTAAAATTTAAACGACCTCCAGACAAATAACCGGTAATATAAGTCCACATCTAAACAAGGAAAAGGACCTAGAATGAATTATTAGTCCTAAGCCTTTTAAATCTTATTTATATTAAATTATATATACAAATATGTATATTTGGGGAAAATATAAGTTTATAAAAGAGTTCAATATTTGAAGTATTTTTGATGCTTAAAAATCATTTTATCATGATTTGAAATCATTTATTTATAGCACAAAGTTGTTGTGTTATACTTGTATTTCCCCCTTAAAACAGTAGAAATTATGAAAATACGGGGGTATGAACTCACTTGATAGGTGGTAATTCGGACAGGGTTTCGTTTCACGAAAAGGAGTTTATTTGTCGAGAAACCGGCTCAAATCGGGCAGAGTTTTGACAGGAGAGAGGATGAATTCTCGAGAATTTCGGGGGTCACGGTTTACTTTGGGCTCGAGTCTTGACACCGGGGCTTTAGGGGTTGTATATGAACTTAAGGGAGTGGAAAATGTGAAAGAGGGTAAAATTTGGGGTGAAAAAGTGTAATTTCTTCGGAACCCTCACATGCCTTATATAGGCCGGAGCCTCGGATCCGAGGCTTATGCGAGGCTATGCGAGGCTGACACTATGCGAAGGGAAGCAGCTTCAGTTCGGAGGTGGTAGGCTCGGATTGGACCAGACCTCGGTCCAATGGGAAGAGGGCACGTGCGAAGGGGGTGTCTGAGGAGGCTGCGAGGGGCGTGCGAGGAGCATCTCCGGGGTGTCTCCTGCGAAGTTGTCCGAGTAGGATTGGACCGTAGAGTTGGCCGAATCAGGAGGTGACACGCGAGACTACGGTCCACTCAGCAGCCGTCACGTGGAGGCCTCGCATGCGAGGGTGACGTGGCAGTCACTGTTCATGCGAATTTTCCCGGTTTTTGGTATTTTTCTTTATTTTTTTTTACCAAAACTTGTAAAATTCATAACTTTTGCATACAAACTCCGTTTTTGACGTTCTTTATATGAACGCGTAGCTAAAATTATACTCTATGACTTTCGTTTAGACTTCGTCGGCTAATTTTGACTTTATTTTTAATATTATTATTTTAAACAGACTGGGACGTGAATCCGTTATAAATTCATAACTTCTTCATATGACGTCCGTTTTTGTCTGTCTTTTTACCGATGTACTACTAATGACGAGACCTTCAATTCTCGTTTAGGTTGTGTCTGCTAAAAACCACTCGATCTTTATTTCGAGTTTTTAGTTGTACACTGCTATACCGAAACTTCGAAAAATCATAACTTCCTCATACGAAGTTAGATTTTGGCATTCTTTTTATGAAAGTTCTCGGTTTAACATAAACTATCACTTTCATTTAGATTGTTAAGGCTAGAAAGCCTTTTATCAAAAAATTCAGTTTTTACACTGAACAGTGTTTTGCCGGTTTTGTCGCAGATTTTCGATTGGTCATAACTTCTTCGTTATAACTCGGATTTTAGTGTTCTTTATATTTTTGGAAACCTTGTTACAATCTCTATCACTTGGTTTAACCCAATTGAGATTATTTAATAATTTATTTTTGAGGGTAAATTATGTAAGTATACATAGTATGCCAAAATTTCTCTTTATTTAATTAAAAATAAGTACAATTTGACCTACACTATTACATAAGTTTGAAATAACGGTTTGTTACATTATCCCCCCGTTAGAGAGAATTTCATCCTGAAAATTACTTTACAGATAGACTAGGGAAAAAGATGTAGGTATTTTTGTTGCATTTGATCCTCCCGCTCCCATGTGAATTCAGGTCCCCGCTTTGCATTCCAGCGAACCTTTACTATCGGGATGCGGCTTTGTTTGGTTTTCTTAACTCCCCTGTCTAGTATCTCTACGGGTTCTTCCACAAAATTGAGGCTCTCGTTTAACTCGATTTCCTCGAGTGGTATCACAAGAGTCTCGTCAGAAAGACACTTTTTCAAGTTCGAAACGTGGAAGGTAGGATGAATCTTACTTAGTTCTTGGGGTAATCGAAGTTTGTAAGCTACAGGGCCGATTCGGGCAAGAATCTCGAATGGTCCTATAAACCTTGGGTTCAGTTTGTCACGCTTTCCAAATCGTATCATGCCTTTCCAGGGTGAGACCTTTAGCAAAACTCGGTCGCCAACCTGGAATTCCAAGGGTTTTCTCCTTTTGTCTGCATAGCTCATCTGTCTATCACTGGAAGCTTTAAGTTGTTCCCGAATTTGTACGATCTTTTCGGTAGTTTCTCGGATAATTTCTGGACCAATGAGAGCACTGTCAGGAGTTTGACCTCTAGCTAGCTACGTGTCACCCACTTCAGCCCAACACAGAGGGGATCTGCACTTACGACCATAGAGGGCATCGAATGGAGTAGCTTTTATGCTAGTGTGATAGCTGTTGTTATAAGAGAACTCAACAAGGGGTAAATGAATATCCCATGTCTTCTTAAAGTATATCACGCAAGCTCGTAACATATCTTCTAACATTTGAATCGTCCTTTCACTTTGACCATCGATTTGTGGATGGTAGGCTGTGCTCATGTCTAGCTTAGTTCCCAGAGCGTTTTGTAAAGATTGCCAAAAACAAGAGGTGAATCTACTATCTCAGTCTGAAATAATAGATATTGGTACACCATGTAGTATAACAATCTCCTTGAGGTATGTTCTGGTTAGCTTTTCCATCTTGTCGCCCTCCTTGATTGGTAAGAAGTGTGCGGATTTGGTTAACGTATCGACGATTACCCAAATAGTATCACAACCACTTGATGTCTTGGGTAACTTGGTTATGAAATCAATTGTAATCCGCTCCCACTTCCATTCAGGGATTTCAGGTTGTTGTAATAAGCCTGAAGGTTTCTAGTACTCTACCTTAATTTTGGCGCAAGTAAGGCACTTGCCCACAAAGGTAGCGATTTCGGCCTTCATGTTAGGCCACCCGTATAGCTTCTTAAGGTCCAGATACATCTTTTCTGAACCTGGGTGGATGGAGTATCGGGTTTTGTGTGCTTCACTCATAACCACATCTCTGCAACCACCGAACTTTGGTGTCCAGATCCGGTTCATGAAATAATAGACTCCATCATCCCTGACTTCGAAGTTCTTATCCATTCCTCTCAGAGTTTCACCTGCTATGTTTTCGGGTTTCAAGGCTTCAAGTTGAGCTTCCTTGATCTGCGTGGACAGATGCGAATGGATTGTCATGGTTAACAACTTTACCCAGTGTCCCGAGTATTATTTTCTACTAAGGGCGTCAGCTACTACGTTTGCTTTACCAGGGTGATAACGAATTTCACACTCATAATCGTTCAGTAACTCCACCCATCGTCGTTGTCTCATATTCAGCTCTTTCTGATCGAAGATGTGTTGAAGACTTTTATGGTCCGTGAATATTGTGCATTCCGTGCCATATAAGTAATGTCTCCAAATCTTCAGAGCAAACACCACTACTCCTAGTTCAAGGTCATGTGTTGTATAGTTGACTTCATGTGTCTTTAGCTGTCTTGAGGCATAGGATATAACCTTTCCTCTTTGCATAAGAAACAATCCAAGCCCTTGATTAGAAGCATCACAGTACACTACGAAATCCTCTGTCCCTTCAGGGAGAGACAGGATTGGTGCACTACACAAGGCTCACTTTAGCTTTTGGAACGCTGTTTCTTGCTTTTCTCCCCAGCTAAAAGTTACACCCTTTTGGGTCAGAGTAGTAAGAGGCTTAGCTATTTGAGAGAAATTTTGAATGAATCTGCGATAATAGCCAGTAAGACCTAAGAATTGACAGATTTCTGTAGGTGTTTTAGGTGCTGATCAGTTTTCAATTGCCTTTATTTTGGAAGGGTTGACGTGTATTCCTTCTGAACTGACCACGTGACCTAGGAAATCTACCTTCCTGATCCAAAATTCACACTTTGAAAACTTCGCATAGAGCTTCTCCGATCTAAGAGTTTGTAATATTTGACGAAGATGTTGGCCATGTTCCTCTTTGCTCTTTGCGTAGATAAGGATATCGTCAATGAAGACTATAACGAATTTGTCCAAGAATGGATGACACACTCTGTTCATTAGGTCCATGAACACTGCAGGTGCATTCGTCAATCCGAACGGCATCACTATAAACTCGTAATGACCATAACGAGTTCTGAGCGCGATTTTGGGAACGTCTTCCTCCAAAATTCGTAACTGGTGATACCCGGATCTTAAGTCTATCTTCGAGAAGTAGTTCACCCCTTGAAGATGGTCGAACAGATCGTCAATGCAAGGCAATGGGTATCAATTCTTGATGGTAAGTTTATTCAGCTCGCGGTAGTCTATACACATGCGGAATGATCCATCCTTCTTCTTTACGAACAAAACCGGTGCTCCCCAAGGTGAGAAGCTTGGTCTTATAAAACCTTTGCTTAGGAGTTCGTTAAGTTGGCTAGATAATTCCTGCATTTCAGAAGGTGCAAGACGATAGGGGGATTTGGCTACGGGGGTAGCTCCAAGGATTAAGTCGATTCGGAATTCGACTTGTCGTTCGGGAGGCACCCATGGTAGATCATCGGGAAAATACATCGGGAAAGTTGCAGACCTCAGGAATGCTTGCGATATCTTTCACTTCATGCTTTTTGTCTACCACATGAGCTAGGAATGCACAATACTTCTTGCGAAGGTATTTCTATGCCTTGATGCATGAAATGATCTGAAGGTTCGTTCCGGGTTTGTCGCCGTAGATAATAAGAGTTTCGTTAGTTGGCAAGTTCAAACGAATAGCTCTTTCATAGCATAGGATGTCGGCATGGTTGGGGCACAACCAATCCATACCTATTATGATGTCAAAACTTTTGATAGAGACCAGCATAAGGTCTATTGGGAAAGACAAGTCATTTAAGGTAAGCATACATCCTATGTATATATCATTGGTGGATTCGGATTTTCCATTAGCCATTTCTACTGTGAAAGTTTTATTTAGTGGTTGGGAGTTCTGATTTAATAGATGTTTAAAGTTATGGCTCACGAAGCTCCTCTCGGCACCACAATAAAAAAGAATGCATGCATAAGTATTGTTCAGAAGGAACGTACCCGTGACCACTGCAGGGTCTGCCACCGCTTCTTCGTGACCTAGTGCTAGAATTCTCCCAACCCCACCGGCATTTCCAGCCTTTGGACAATCTCTCTTGAAATGCCCCACATCGCCGCATTGGTAGCATGGTCGACTTACTCCCACAGCAGGTACTTGGTTAAGGGGTTGAGGTGGTGTTCCACAGAATCGGGCAGTATGCCCTTTCCGGTTGCAGTTACGACACTGCATTTCAGGGCAATTTCTGGTGTGGTGAAAATTGCACTTGTTGCATTTAGGGAGGCTACCGGGATAGGGCTTAGTTGGTGCTGGGTAGTTAGGGACAACAGCAGGTGCTGTAGTAGGTATGGTAGCAGGCACAGTAGTAGCATGGAATGCCACTATTTGTTGCTTCTTTGAAGGTTCCAGAGGAGATTTTCCTTCCTTTTGTTCCAACCCTTCTTCTTGCTGTTGTTGTTGTTCTCCCTAGGTTTTTCTAGGGCAGTAACCACAATGTTTTGACAGTTTTCATGGTTAATAAGTGACTGTGCCAGTTCCTTGGCACTGTCAAAGGTGACAGGTTTGGATGCAATGACACTTGCCTGTATCTGGGGCGACAGTCCCCAAATATACCTTTCAATCTTTTTACTCTCTGGAGTAACCATATCCGGACACAGAATCGCCAAGTCACAGAATCGATTCGTGTAAGTCGTTATGTCGGCACCGGCCATGGTAATACCCGAGAGTTCTTGTTCCAGTTTTTGAATTTCCCCTCGCGGGCAGTATTCCCGCATCAACATGGTTTTTAGGTTCTCCCAACTTATAGTATTAGCCACTACCAAATTTAGTGAGTTAACATGGCCATTCCACCATGTTAGGGCCCTATCTAAGAAAGTAAAGGCAGCAAATTTAACTTTGCTACCGTCTGGATAGGAGCAGATTTCAAAGACTGCTTCTATCTTCTCAATCCACTGCCTTAAAACCATCACTCCTCCAGTTCCATTAAAGGTCCTGGGTTTGGCATTCGAGAGGTCTTTATAAGTGCACTCCTTCGAGTGCTCATGACCCTCGGCAAGGTTAGAAGGACGTGGATCAGCTCCCGACCCACTAGTACCGGCAGCATTGATATGAGCTAAGGCAGCCGCTACAGCTACCGTGACTGCCACTTGGAACATGGCAGCATCGAATTGAGGGGGTGGTGGTGGAGGTGGCGTCGGTGCTTCTGGTTCATTGTTACGCCTTGGATTCCTACGAGGAGGCATCTCTTTTTTCTATAAAAGTTAATAAAAAGATAGTGAGATATCAAGAATGAATATGAATTTGATATCTCTGAACTTAAACATTTAATTCAACAAGAATCTTGTAAAGAATTGAAAATAGATGTCCACTGCAAGTATAACTTGCAATAGGGTAATATAAACTGGAGTGGTTATTTTTCAAAGAGTATCTAAATACATGTCGATTGAGTTGATATCTATGTAATCTGTATATGTGACCTTCAAGCAGGTCCATAATACTTTGAAAGTATTGACATTAAACCGACCTACTGAAAATAAAATTTTTGTGGCCGTATCGAAAAGTATGAAAAACAACTTTGGTACACATCCTTAATCCCAAAACTTTGGAATGGAAGGTTTGTGAAATTTGTAATAGCTCTTGTTGAAGTAAAGTGCTTATTATTTTATTGATGCTTGATTTTGTACATGTCCTGAAAGTAGTCTATACATTCAGTATATTAAACTAGAAAAGTAGTGTAAACACTACTTGTGACGGTTGCTGCGACGGTTGCTGGGTTCCGCTTCGTCTTGCGATTTCCAGCGCCTTTCTTGGGCAGCTTGATGCTCCCTCAGTCCTCTAATCTCTGATTCGGCAGCATTAAGTTGCCTTTGAAGGGCTTTAGTATGGTGTTCGGTATCATCTTGCATCTCGTCAAGACGAAGGATATCGACAGCGTTAGCTTGCGCAGCCGCATTCACTTCTAGGATACGATTGATTGACATCCTTGATTGATCGAATTGTCGGGAAATTCGGTTCACTATAACTGGAAGAGCTCTGTCGGCTATTCCTCCTTCTGATACATTATAGAAACCCTGTGCCATTCCGTAGGGAGGGCGTTGGCCGTCTTGTCGACTCCAATGGTTTATGTATTGGCCCCACTCGGGTATGGGTATTGCTTCCTCTTGTCTCGGGGGACGTATCCCCGGGTTGTAGACTTGTGGCTCTGTATCTGTATCGCTTGATTCGCTGTCCTCAAATGGTTCTTCATCTGAGTCTTCATCTGGATCCTCCTCCGGATCTTCCTCCGGATCTTCCACTATCCATCCTTGATAACCATGATTTGGAAAATAAGGGTACCCTGGTAGATGATGTCTGCCATTGTGTCTGTACGAGAATAAGGTTATGAGAAATGCCTGAAAAGAAAACTAAAGCATATCGATGTTTATAATGTTCTTATAGTATCTTATGTTATGTTCTTAGAGTTTCTTCGGCAGTTGGTAAGTTTTAGACATGTCACAACACTACTATTACTCCCAAACACATGTTGGTCATATCTGAAATCAATATAGTTGATCAGGCTATATTAATTCTAGATATGATTACATAACTGTCCGGGTTTAACTGTAATGTTCAACATCCAAATACTTTTAAGGTCTTATGACTATGTACTTGTAGGTACGAGGGTTAGTATACTTCTTTTTAAAAATACTTAGAATTCTTAAAAGTATACTTGTAGTCAGAGCCCTCAGCCCCAATGTATTTATAGTTTGTATATCTTTTATGGATTGATATACTGAGTTCACTATAAACAATGCTCTGATACCAATCTGTCACACCCCCAAACAAGACTGCGGAAACTTCCGGGGGTGGAGGACTTCATTTGTAGTATCACAACACATGCATCATAGTAATCAAAGTTAAAACAACCATTATATTTAAAAGTATAATATTTACATGTGTTCAATCATTGCATATTGAAACCAAAACAGTTATCCAAAAGAAGAAGATATGACTCATAATAGCTCCATCTTCTCAAAAAGCTCGGGGAGTACCTGTTATTATTTCCCCGAAAATACAAGTAAGTTGAAAAGAGTATCAACATCTTCTCAAAAAGCTCGGGGAGTACATAAGTCTTTATGTTTGAATGGGTGTCTTTGTATTTTGATTATGAAAACTGTTCTAGAAAATCCCATATTTTCTGTGGTATGTGAAAAGTAGTTTTATTCCCATAAAACCGTCCTATTTGCAAACCAATGTATTTGTAAAACTTGTATTTGAGAGTGTGCCTGGCTTCACCAGCTGTTATTGAAAAGTTTAGTATACCATTGTACTTTGTATTTTGTAAACTGGTACTTTGAAGATGTACTTTAGTTGTTTATACACTAAAGTGTGGTTAATGTCTTTTTAATGAGTTAATATAACCATACTAAAACATGAACGCCTGAAACAAACGCCTGATGAGCGCTTAAACTGTTGATAACAATTGCCACTCATTGGCGTGTATGCCTGACTGTAGCTAGCAGCCTGAGTGCGGGGTTGTCAATCCCGATATAGATCTACACACAACTTGTTTCGATCCCCGGACTGGAGATTTTGGTTATAATGTCAGGGCTTTACTTTGGTTGTCTAAACTGAATTAAACAACCTGAATTGAATGTCTCATAAAAAGCATATAAATGTTACATGTATATTAGTAATGAAAAACCAATCATTCTGAAATAAATGATTGACAGTATGTTCTTGACTTAATATCCCGAACATGTATTTGATAAGTGTAAACCCTTGATTTGTTTTGAATTAAAACCCTTGTTGCATGTAAAACAGTGTATTCATATGAATTATAGCTCTATGTATCATAAATTATACCTATTATAATTTATACGTACTTTAGGAACTGGTAAATAACTATTTTTTCATGTAATCCTTTGTTCAACGTATTACAAAGGTTAATTAAACTAATGAAATAACTTTTATATTTATATACATATACAATTTTATATATAGGTAAAATTTAAACGACCTTCGGACAAATAATGGGTACTATAAGTCCACATCCAAACAAGGAAAAGGACCTAGAATGAATTATTAGTCCTAAACCTTTTAAATCTTATTTATATTAAATTATTTATACAAATATGTATATTTGGGGAAAATATAAGTTTATAAAAGAGTTCAATATTTAAAGTATTTTTGATGCTTAAAAATCATTTTATCGTGATTTGAAATCATTTATTTATAGCACAAAGTTGTTGTGTTATACTTGTATTTCCTCCCTTAAAACAGTAGAAATTATGAAAATACGGGGGTATGAACTCACTTGATAGGTGGTAATTCGGACAGGGTTTCGTTTCCCGAAAAGGAGTTTATTTGTCGAGAAACCGGCTCAAATCGGGCAGAGTTTTGACAGGAGAGAGGATGAATTTTCGAGAATTTCGGGGCTTCATGGCTTACTTTGGGCTCGAGTCTTGATACCGGGGCTTTAGGGGTTGTATATGAGCTTAAGGGAGTGGAAAATGTGAAAGAGGGTAAAATTTGGGGTGAAAAAGTGTAATTTCTTCGGAACCCTCGCATGCCTTATATAGGCCGAAGCCTCGGATCCGAGGCTTATGCGAGGCTATGCGAGGCTGACACTGTGCGAAGGGAAGCAGCTTCAGTTTGGAGGTGGTAGGCTCGGATTGGACCAGACCTCGGTCTAATGGGAAGAGGGCACGTGCGAAGGGGGTGTCCGAGGAGGGTGCGAGGGGCGTGCGAGGAGCATCTCCGGGGTGTCTCCTGCGAAGTTGTCCGAGTAGGATTAGACCGCAGAGTTGGCCAAATCAGGAGGTGACACGCGAGACTTCGGTCCACTCAGCAGTCGACACGTGGAGGCCTCGCATGCGAGTGTGACGTGGCAGTCACTGTTCATGCGAATTTTCTCGGTTTTTGGTATTTTTCTTTATTTTTTTCGCCGAAACTTGTAAAATTTATAACTTTTGCATACAAACTCCGTTTTTGATGTTGTTTATATGCACGCATAGCTAAAATTATACTCTACGACTTTCGTTTAGACTTCGTCGGCTAATTTTGAATTTATTTTTAATATTATTATTTTAAACAGACCGGGACGTGAATCCGTTATAAATTCATAACTTCTTCATACGACGTCCGTTTTTGTCTGTCTTTTTACCGTTGTACTACTAATGACGAGACCTTCAATTCTCGTTTAGGTTGTGTCGGTTAAAAACCACTCGATCTTTATTTCGAGTTTTTAGCTGTACACTACTATACCGAAACTTCAAAAAATCATAACTTCCTCATACGAAGTAAGATTTTGGCGTTCTTTTTATGAAAGTTCTCGGTTTAACATAAACTATAACTTTTATCTAGATTGTTAAGGCTAGAAAGCCTTTTATCAAAAATTCAGTTTTTACACTGAACAGTTTTTACACTGAACAGTGTTTTGCCGGTTTTGTCGTGGATTTTCGATTGGTCATAACTTCTTCGTTATAACTCGGATTTTAGTGTTTTTTATATTTTTGGAAACCTTGTTACAATCTCTATCACTTGGTTTAACCTAATTGAGATTATTTAATAATTTATTTTTGAGGGTCAATTATCTAAATATACATAGTATGCCAAAATTTCTCTTTATTTAATTAAAAAGAAGTATAATTTGACCTACACTATTACATAAGTTTGAAATAACGGTTTGTTACAATTTAAAGAAAAATTGTTCACCATGTATGCTAGATAGGAACATAACCTTGGAAATCAACTTTGGATGATAATTAGACAAACATAGATCGAAGTTTATTAGGGTTGCATGTACACTTAGGAAGTGTTAGAATGCTCTACACCCATCAAAAACAAAGGATGAACTAAGGCCAATTCCATGAAGTGTCTCTTGTCGAGAATTAACACTAACTTTTGAATATGTGTTTTTGCTCATAATGATTGTTCATTGAGAGAAAAATTATATGTCAAGAAGTCAGTGGGGGTCTTATTGATCTTGAAGAGTTTCAGGAGTCATTCAAGAATAAACCGTTTAGTTATCACTAGCACACGACCTGAAGTTGATAACCTATCGTGTTAAGTTGATACATTTTTGTTTATGTGCACCTTCTAATTGGGTGAGTTGCTAAAACAACATGGAAGCCCTGGTGGGCCCTTGTGCTACCAGATGGCAAGAAATTAAGAACTATTAAAGTTCAATCCATGAATGTTGAGTTGGAATTTAAATTTCTCATAAACCTTGTCTTATGATTGTAGGTTGGAAATGATAGATTTACAACGATGGGAACATATACACCATAAATTCTAGGTGGAAAAGTTTTCGCTCTAATTCAAGAAAATGATTATGAGAAAATACTTTCACTGGTAGATTTTAAATATTAATAAGAGTAAATTACACGAATCGTCCCTATGGTTTAGTGTAATTTGAGCGTTTGGTCCCTAACTTATTTTTTTAACTCATAAGGTCCCTATTGTTTATTTTTGTTACGCGCTTGGTCCCTGTCTTACCTAAAAAACCTATTTGTCCTTTGATATTTTAATTTATTTAAATAAACACACCACCAACCTCATCCCCCTCACCTTACCTTACATACTCCACTATTTTTCCCTATTTAAATAATAGTCTTTTATGGTAAGATAGGGACCAAGCGCATAACGAAAACAAACAGTAGGGAGCAATGGCGTAACAAAAACAAATAGTAGGGACTTCCCGAGTTACACAAAAACAAGTTAGGGACAAAACACGCAAATTACCCTAAACCATAGGGACCATTCGTGTAATTCACTCTATTGATAAATATCATTTTCGTTAGTGGTTGTGTTAATTGCTTTCTCATTTTTGCAATATGATTACAATATCCCTTTTCATATTTCAAATTGTGAAAATGGCAAGGAACTGTTTGAACGTTCAGGACTTATAGTTATAAGTTCTAAAAGGTTTTAACATATGTTGTCTAATGAAAGGTGTATAAGCTTGAAAAGTCCAGATGAAGACTTATCAAAGCATCATGTACTATAAATATGTAATTTAGTAAGAAAGTAAAAAGGTATTGATTTCTAGAAGTCCAGTTGATTTCTGAGTACATGTTAAAGCTAGTGGGAGCATATTTGTTATACTATAAGAAACATAGTTGTTATGCTAAGTATTGCAGGTTGGGAATACTGCTTTTAGAAAACAAAGTTTTCAATTAGCATGTTCCAATGTTTGGGAATTGTTTGGCTATAATAAGATTTGAGGGGGAGGGCACTTATACTTCGTTTCAAATCTAAAAGTTTAGATTGACGGGTTTAATAGAACTTAGTCTTGGACATATATGAATATCATGTGAAATAATTCAACATAGGAAATTCAATATATGGAAATGCTATAGCAAAAGACTGAACAAATATCAAATCTTTATGTAAGACATAATGAATCAAATCCCATATGCTTCGGATGTAGGATTGATTACATATGTTGAAATATTCACTTGTTCTGATTTTTCCAACTGCCTATGCCATTGAGAGGCAAATGGAATAGAACTCGGTGTGACTAAAGTTGTTAAACAATTGTCAAGAACATTCTGAGGTTATACAAAAGGATTGGTTGCTTGTGGAAAGTTGGAAGTATAGTATTAGTTGGAAGGAGAATAGTGACATGTTTTAGATTAGGATAATTCTTGGTCAAAATTGATGGTCATATGGGAATATGGAAATGTTTCCAAATTGAGTGTTGATTATTAAAAATGTACATGTAAGTTGGAAACCATAATGCAAGGAGGATGTTAAAGCAATGTATCTTGAATTTGAGACTTCTTTACCATGAAATTGTTTTAAGTAACAAAGTTTCAATGGAACATTTTGTAATATCGTTGCCAAAATCTCTATGACTTTGAAGCCTCGACATCGCAAAATGATCATTGCATATAAGGTTGAACTCTAACTTATTTAATAGTAAGAAGAATTTGAAATTGTGAAATGAGCATCATTGGAGTAGTGTCCAATCGATCTTTTCACAAAGGAAGGACCATAAAGAGACGTAGTATGCATGTTTATAACATGGCATAACTGATGTTTAATTCAAGTGTTTAGTTGATTACTCGAAACATTATACAATAAATAAAGTCTAATTAATATGATGATTAAATAATAAGGGTTTTATTTATATTCGATAGTTTTGAGACCATAGTTAATTAGGTTATTATTGTGTTCTACTTCACATGTTTTACTTCCTGAATAATTGATTATTCAAACATCCACAGTTAATCACACTTTTAGAGGTAAGTAGTGAATTAAGACAGTCATGAATTGAATTGTAGATTGTCTATGGGTTTACACATAGCAATAGTTTTGCTACAATGTTCATGACTACCTGGAAATGGGGAATTTGAGTATTGGATAAACCCACGATCAGAGAATTAATTCAGGGATTTTATCATGAGTAATTTTGAGACGATAATATCTTATATTCTTGAAATGGAGATATATGATTTTTTTGTTTACAAGTCAGTTGTGCATAGATAATACGGAAACGCATCAGTAACTTGATGCTATAAAACATAGTGATGTGCATGATTTGATGAGTGAATAGTGAAAGATTATTAATTGAATTTTATCCTTTCATTTTTCCCTAATGGAAAAAGCGATATCTATGGTCCCCTCGACGATTTGATTATGACATCTAAAGTGTTTGGCCAGGCCTGGACTAAATTGATGTTTTCAATTAGTAGTCTGATTTCAGTCGTCATAAATCAAGAAATCAAGAAAGAAAAAATGGACAATGAGATTGACTATAATCCATGTTTCATGTTATTATGATATCTTATAGAATGGAGGAATATTTGATCATTTATCCTAGGACATGTAACTAACTAGGTTAGAGTTCGACAGCGACTTTCAAAGCATTAATTAGCTAATCAGTTTTTGAAGTATACTGTAAACTATAGTTATTAGAAATATCCAAGCGAGAGACTGTTGGATTAGGTGTCTAAGCCCATAACTATAATTGGTATACGCTTAAATTGATAGTAGCACAGTCTATTTGGGTTTTCGTTAAAACTAGCAACTAGACAAGATGACTTTTGGAGAGAGGTTGCATTTATTATTTGATTAACAAATTCAGATTATTGATTTATTAATGTATTATGAAAATAATATATTAATTAGAAATCATATTATTTAATTAATAGTTAATTAGAATTAATTTTGGAATTAATTAAATTAATTAAAAGTGAAGGGGCTGTTCGACAATTTATTGATAGTTGAAGAAATAGGCTCTAGAACCTCCCTAGAAGGGTTTGGACGAAAACTTCTAGGAAGGCCCTAGAATTTTCATCTATGGGGTCTTGGATGGGGATTCTTGGGCTGCTTGGTGCCTATGCTAAGGGTATTCGGGTTTCCTCATAAAACCCTAACCTTGGCTCTAAGCTACCTTAGCTATTTAACGGGCCCTACCCCTTCTTATTTTCGGCCACTTGAATCCTTAGAGGAATAGTCGAAATACCTAGCACTCTTCTCCTTTCTCCTCTCTCATCCTCTTGCTTAGTTTGGGTATGAACAATTAGAGGCATGATACTTGTGACGCTTGTTCTCAAGGTTCAAGAAGACTTGTATTTTATTGTTATTACTACATAACAATCAAAAGTATGTTTTTCTAACCTAGATCTAAATTTCGAAAATTACATAGGTTTCCTGGGGCTTCCCAATTGACGTTTAAATGTTGTATGTTTAGTTAGAGAAAACATAGATCGGGAAAATTGGGCTTGCATGCACACATAGGTTTTGGTTTGTTATGCTCAAAACCTATCAAGGAGTTCAATTTGTGTTTTGGAGCCCAAGGGTATATCAGTAAAGTGGCAGTTCAGGACTTCTAAGAATTCAGATTTAAGTTTGAAAATATTGAAGACAAGGGAGAGTTGATAGAAGTATAGAGCTTCTCGTTATCTTTCTAGGGACATAAGGATTGTCAAGAACGGACTTAGAACGAAGAAGTTATGGCCTTCGAAAGTTTGATGGTATTAGGGTTAAGCCTGGTATGTTGGGCATACATAGGAGTACATTGGGTGTACTAGGAAAAGGGATTGTGAATGCTCGCTTGAGTACGCTGGGCGTACCAGGAGTACGCAGGGCATACTCAAGTTAGATGCAAACCCTAATTTAGAGTATTGGACCCTATTTAATGGCCTTAACTCAACTCCAAACCCTTCTACCTTTAGCTTCCACCCCATTAAACCCTAGATACGAAACCATAGACCCCTTTTGAGCATTCTTGAGGTTTTTAGTGTGATTTCATGCATTTTGGTGCTCATTAAAAAAGAAGGAGCTTCATGGAGAAGTATTGGATTTCTTGAAGCTTGTGGATCCAGACTTTGTGCATCTTAATCTATCTTTTGGAGGTATAAAGCTTCAAACTTTATGGTTCTTTAGTGTAGTTCTAGTTTTGGGTAGGATTTTATCATGTTTTGGACCTATGGTTATGGTTCTTATGAGTAGAAGGTACTCCAGAACCTTTGAGCCTCATATTTGTTCCTTGTTGAGGTTATTAAATCATAACGTTGAAATCTTATGGAGTTTAATCCTCTCATGCAAGAATTAGTGACCATGTTATGAAGTTATGAAACTTAGATTATAGTTTGGACCTCATTAAGCCTTGCAAAGTCATAAAGTCGGGAACTTTATGACTTAAGACATCTCTTTAGTGTCAGATCTGAGTTTGGATGTCCTGGTCTTAACTAGTAAGAGCTTAATGTTGAGTTTTGACCTCTAACGAGTACGTGAGGGCATATTTAGGAGTACCCTCGGTGGAATGCTTCGAACATGTATCAGAACTTGTATATTGTGCTTCGATAGTCGGTACACGGCGCATACTCCCTAGTAGGGTCATAAATGAACCGAACATTCAACAATATGTTCATGAATCGTTCGATGGGAAGTTCGTTTATGTTCCTTTATTTAATAAATGAATGAACATGAACACAAACTATCTCTCGTTTAGTTAAACGAATGAACATGAAAAATGGCCTCGTTCTTTCAGTTATGTTCATGAACGTTCGTTTATGTTCATTTATTTGAGATCCTTTTATGTTCATATATGTTCAATTGTGTTTGTTTATATTACAATACTATATGTCCGTTTATGTTCACACATGTTAGTTGTGTTTATTTATCTATGTTTGTTTATGTTTTTGTATGTTGGTTATCTTTATTTATCTACGTTGGTTTATGTTCGTTTAGCCTGTTCACGAACATAAACGAACGAACATGAACACGAAAATTTGTTCGTTAATTCGTTCGTGTTCGTTATTTGTTCGGCTAACTTTAATGAACAAACATGAACACAACCTTTTTTGTGTTCCGCAGGGAGTCCATTTTAGGCCTTGAGCCTTTTAGGAGTTGGGCCATGAGTTGTTGGACCAGTTTTACGAAGGATAAAATAGTGGTTTACCCTTTAAGAAGATAGATTATTATTTTGGCCTTAGGACTCACTAATTAGGTTGGGCCATCAGTGGGCCTAGGTTGGGCATGGGCCATTATTGGGCCTCATGTCTGAGTTTGAACTTAAGAATGTAATAAGGATTGATATTGATTGTTTTCAGTGTGAGGAGCCATTGTGCAACAGTTTTGGGCATGGATTTGCTATCTTCTAGTTGAGGTGAGTCTCCTTATTATTCCCATGGGTAAAAGGCACCAATGTCGGCCCACTAGGATCTGTTATGTTAGCTGTCTTTGTGACTCTTGCCTGCTATGTTAGGCTAGGCCCATTTATATGATGGGCTTGGCCTATTTATATGTTGGGCTAAGCCCATGGAACAGGAAGAGCTAGACCCATTATATGTTATTTAGGGTGCTAGCTATCTATGTAACTCTTGTATTTGTATGTCACGCTAGGCCCATTAGTTTCGTATGGCTAGTCTAACGGCCGCAAATCCGGGCTAGTCAATTTAGAGGCAATAGGGGTCGAAAACAACTTTTCGACAAAAGATTATTTAGAATAAATAATCTTAACCAAGTTATGGAATATTTCTCAAAGTTTCCATACATATAAAGAACGCCGAAATCCGAGTTATAACGAAGAAGTTATGGCCCGTCGAAGTTTTACGGCAAAACCGGCACGGCACCGGGAAGCGTAAATAGTGAATTTACGATAGAGCGAGATTTAGCCTTAGCAATCTAAACAAAAGTTGTAGAATATGTTAAACTAAGAGCGTCGATAAAAAGAACACCCAAATCTAAGTTTCGGCTTAGCAGTGTATAGCCCGAAACTCGAATTTTAGTTCAAGCGATTTTTGGCTTACGCGACCTAAATGAGAGTTGAAGATCTCATTAATAGGAACTCAACGGTAAAAAGATGGACGAAAACGAAGTTCGTATGAAGGAGTTACGAATTCTTCGTGGTCATTTAATAGTCTAAACGCCTCCTACTGTTAAATTTGAGATCGGTCGAGAGTTAGCCGACGGAGTCTAAACGAAAGTTGTAGATCTTGATTTTACCTATGCGTGGATATAAAGAACATCGAAAACGGAGCTCGTATGCGAGAGTTATGCTTTTTCTAAGTTTGAAGGCTGATACGCGATAGGGGGTGACGTGGCACCACCAGAATTGGACACGTGGCACCACCAGAAGGCCACCACATGGACCTACTCGGCGAGTCCATCAGATATTTTCACTATAAATAGAGGTGTCGGGTCTAGCCTTCTCTTCACACCACCCAAACTCACTTTCTCTCTCTAGTTTCTCTCTCTAGCCTCCCTAACCCCCCTAAAAGCCTAGGTAAACCCCCTAGCACCCGAAGGAAGCCCCGAGGCTCCTGGAGTCCTGAGAAAAGAGCCTTTCGGCTCGGGAACGCTGCTCTAGCGAAGCCTGGTTTTCGAGAAAAACCCGTTGTAAGTGAGCTCTACATATCCTATCTTTAGTTTAGCTTATGTTTTAATATAGTAATGTTATTAGGACCTAATAATAAGTACTTGGGCTATTATTATGGGTTATATAAGTATCGTTTAACGCTTATATAATAGTACTAATAGCTAGACTACTAATTAGTCGCGGTGAATATTAGACTAAACCCTAGTGGCAATGATACTAGGTTTTGCCGAAGGAAAAGTGTGTTAAGAGTAACGAAGTGCTCTCCAAGCGTTGAGTCGCCACCTACTCAGGTGAGTGCATAGTTACTTTCAGCTTACACATAGATATGAAGTATTTTATATAAATTACGTGCTATGTGTGCATATTATCTGAATACATGCTATTTATGCTGGATGAACGTTTTATACATGTTTTCAATGATTTAAACTGTATATGTATTTTATATGTACAAAATGTGTTGGGTAAAACATGGGTAGATGTAATAGTTGTTGTGTGAAAAAATAAAATAATGAGAGGCCTCGTTATAGCTGTTCTTGATGATCTAGTCATCTAGCGGAGTATAGATGACGACCACAGACTATTCTAGACAGTCCAGTGGAACACTGGCAGGCTCGCCACCTGTAGGTGATTATTCGAACTGTGTGTTTATTCAAACTGTGTGTTTACTCAAACTGTGTGTTTATTCGAACTGTGTGAACTGTGTGCTCACCAGGTGTACTCCATTCCCCATATGGTTGCCTTTAGGACTTCCATTGCCAAGGAATCCCCTTAGCAGTAGTGTCCATCCCAATGATAGTCCTTTGACTAGGTCCCTTGTGTTAGATGTTTTAGGGACGTAATGTGAGGATAGCGGGAATGGGTAATTGGGTTAATTGTTTGATGATTGAACATAATAATTATATTATTGTGGGTTGAAAACCCTATGTACTTACCAGGTTTCCCAACCTGACCCACTCAGTTTATTTATATCACAGGTGACGATATGAAGTGACATTACACTGAGAGATTTTAAGAGATGTAGATCACTAGTGTAAATAATTGTAAGTTCTGTTTATGCTTATGTTTCTGTATTAACGATGACATCCCAAACATTCTAAAATGAAATAAATACGTTTCTTCGAAAATGTTTTAATAACGTATTTACCATGTTTTTCTGGGAACAAATTCGGCAACATTTTTATGAAATGAAGTGCTCTGATTTTTATAAAGCATAAACAAAATCGGTCTTTTCTGGCCGTGATTTTGGGGATGTCACAGTTGGTATCAGAGCATTAGTTTAAGCGAACTAGGAATATGGATTTATTTCTAGACTTAAACTTAGAATGCTAAGAGATGATTGTGAGGTGTTAGCACTAGATTATTTTAGGAATTATGCCTAAAATGCTTTTATGTGCTAAATACTTGTGCCTGATATGCTGTTAGTTGTTCGGATCTATGGTCTGTTGCCGACCGGATCTGGAAACCTTATGTGTTTAGGATTCTAAACGTACGACTACGATATTAGAACTAGCCTATAAATTTTTCGGAGTGATAAGGATGATTTAACCGTCAATCCTAAGTAAAGATCTAGATTCACCTTATTCGGTGTATAGATCAAGATGGCAAGACCCCGTAGCGGAAACGTGAATGCAAATGGGAACCGAAACCAACCCCCAGTGATTGAGCAAACACCGGTTGTGGTAGCCGCTGCTGAGCCAATAACGATGGTCGGAGTACAAGCGATGATCTAGGCGATGTTGGATCTTCAAATGGAGGAAACCAGGCGTTTGCTCCAGCAAAATCGAGAGGAAGCGACCATTCAGATCGAACAGCCCGAGTTGAACGAAGGGCAGACTGAGGAAGGAAACTACAGTGGGACTGTTGGTCAAGTCAACCCACCAATAGTTCAACAAAACAACCAAGATGACGGGTTTGAGAGAAATGGATGCAAGTACAAGGATTTTCTGACTTGCAAGCCATCGACTTTCAATGGAAAGGAGGATCCAATCGGGGTCATGGATTGGATCTCGGAGATGGAATTAGCTTTCATGACGTGCGGTTACAAGGGAAAACAACAGACCACATTTGCAGTGCGTCAGTTTCGAGGAGGCGCTGTATGTTGGTGGAATACCTTGGGGAAAACTCTGAGCCCCAATGAGCCCCTGCAACCGACATGGGCAGAATTTCTAGTGCAATTCAAACGAAAGTACTGCTCAGCTCAAAACCTGCTCGAGCTAGAGAACCAGTTTCTAACCCTGAAGAAGGGAAGCATGTCAATCGATGAATACACGAACAACTTCACAGAGAAGATGGAGTTCGCCTTACGTCTTGTTTCGGATGAGCTGACGAAAATTGACAAGTATGCAAAAGGACTTCCATGGGAGTACGCGGTGCCAGTGCGTCAGGCACCTACTTTGGAGGCAGCTATCTGGGCTGCCAAGTCAGTTGAGGAGATGATCAAGAGAAGAGCCGCCAACAAGACCGAGGTTGGCGAAAAGAGGAAGTTGGAGGGGTCTGCAAAGCCCGATGAGAGAAGCAAGACCAGTACCAGGAAGTTTAGAGGAGGGAGCGAAGAAAGATGGTGCGAGAAGTGCAAAAAGAAACACTCTGGAAAATGCGGTGAGGGCCTGACTTGTTTCGAGTGTGGGAAGCTTGGGCATTACGCCAACGAGTGTAAATTCAACAAAAGGGTGTGTTACAAATGTAACGAGGAAGGGCACTTCAAGCAAGATTGCCCAAAGAAAGAAAGGGCTACAAAGCCAAATGTGCCGCCAAAACCAAAGGCAAGAGCATTTCAAATGATCCTTGACGAAGCAGCTGACGATGCAAGGAATTAGGAGTAAGGATGGATATATAGAGATCGAGTTATGAAGAAGCCATATAGATAGTGTCATATGATGTAGCCTATTAGAGGCATAATCTATGGTGAACTTGAACATCTATGTAATAGTTTCATGAAATAATATAAAACCTTTGTTTTGTTATCTGATGTGTTAAGTTGTTGTATGGTTTTCTTGTATGGTGACTTGGAAAAACTGCGGGACAATACTTGGGACGAGTATGAGTAGGTGTGAATGGTATTAGAGACCTATACTACCGGAAGCACAGGACTCACACTTGGATCAGGGAAAGTCACAAGGTTACCAAAAAGCTAGTAATTGATTTCGTTTTATTCAAGTGTGTCGTTACCATCGTTTCGGTAATGACTAAGAAAAGTGTTGATGTTCCGACCCTAGTGGTCATATCGAATTGAGTCCGACTACGCTAAGTATGCTATGTGGTTTAGAAAATCAAGATCGATGTAGCGTCCGACTTAAACCAAACGATTGAAATCAAAGCGATCAATAGAAATATCACGCTTGTTGTTAAAGAAGTTGGTAGCTAGAAATGCCAAATGTTAAATTGTGATTATATCACATTAGAACATGAAGGAAGGCATAGTCTGTTTTAGAATTTAACTCTAAGAGACCTAAGTCTAAGTGTTGCATCATACGATGATAGGTCATTAGAATATGACACATCGATCCATAGTAGTAATAAAAGAAACCATCTCAAGTTCGTATCCAGTAAGGATCGAGATTGTGACTTGAAGGTCACAATTGGGAGTCTAGCCTGAGGTAGAGAGCAGGTGCACGATCGAGTACTGCATACAGTCAATAAGTCTGAGAGATAGACTTGAAGGAATGTAGAAGTTATAATTATTACATAGGATGAAGAGATGACGTATGGAGTCATTATACGACCCTGTTTCGTTGATGATTCCGGGACATAATCATCCTAAGGGAGAGATAATTGTAACGCCCGCAAATCCGGAGTTTTGAGAAAAGAGCCTTTCGGCTCGGGAACGCTGCTCCAGCGAAACCCGGTTTTCGAGAAAAACCCGCTGTAAATGAGCTCTACATATCCTATCTTTAGTTTAGCTTATGTTTTAATATAGTAATGTTATTAGGACCTTATAATAAGTACTTGGGCTATTATTATGGGTTATATAAGTACCGTTTTAACGCTTATATAATAGAAATAATAACTAGACTACTAATTAGTCGCGGTGAATATTAGACTAAACCCTAGTGGCAATGATACTAGGTTTTGCCGAAGGAAAAGTGTGTTAAGAGTAACGAAGTGCTGTCCAAATGCCAAGTCACCACCTACTCAGGTGAGTGCATAGTTACTTTCAGCTTACACATAGATATGAAGTATTTTATATAAATTACGTGCTATGTGTGCATACTATCTGAATACTTGTTATCTATGCTGGATGAACGTTTTATACATGTTTTCAATGATTTAAACTGTATATGTATTTTATATCTACAAAATGTGTTGGGTAAAACATGGGTAGATGTAATTGATGGGTTTTGAGCATTCTAACACTTCCTAAGTGTACATGCAATCCTAATAACCTTGGATCTATGTTTGTCTAATTATCATGCAAAGTTGAATTTCCAAGGTTATATTCCTATCTAGCATACATGGGGAACAATTTTAACTTGAATGAAAGATAGAATAACTTACCTTGTTGTTGCTTATGTTCCTTGAAACCTTGTGAGCCTAGCACCCCAAGTGTGATGCCTCAAATGCTTCACACAACACCAAATGCTCTTGGAAAGACTCTTGAGATAACACACACTTCTCAAAATCGGCCAAGCCCTCTTGTTTCTTAGTGTTCAACTTGTGTAGCCGATTTTGTGGAGAATGGGACTCTTATATAGTGTTGACACATCTAGGGTTACACCATGTAAACCCTAATGTGTCATGACTCTTCATTTCCATGACCCATGGGTTTGTAACTCCCATGGAGCATCCATGGAGCATCCTATGGGTAGAACCCAACTTGATAATCCATGGAGCCTTTTAGCCCACTATACAAGATATGGATGATTTACATAACCAACCCATATATTTAATTAGTTATCCTTTGATCACTTAATTAATTCCAAATTAATTCTTTGATCAACTAATTAAATAATATTATTAATATATTAGAACTTATAATATATTAATAATCTCCAAGTGTTATTTCTCTCATTTAGTCTATCCAATTGCATGGTGCCATGCAACCCAAATGGACCATGCCGGGTCGGGTCAAGTACAAGCCTGAAATAGTTATGGACTTAGACACCTTATCCAACAGTCTCCCACTTGGATAAGTCTAATAACTATATCTTCTAGTACTTCAGGAACCGACCGGCAATCGTAGCTCTTTCAAGGTTTCTCGGAACTGAGAAGATGATGGTACGCCATTTAAGATAAGTGATCATATAATCCTCTGTTCTAGATATCAGCCGGACAAATACATGGAACATTGTCTTGCTTATTGTCCAACATTTGTTTCCCGATTTCCGATTTGTTTGACATAGAACTTAATTGAACACATCAACTTAGTTCTGACCGGGCCCGGTACATGGGTCAAAACAAAATCATCGAGGGGCCCAGATATCAGCTTCTAATCCAAGAAGAAACAGATAAACTTCGACTCATATGTTTGTTCTACCACTCATTGAATTACACACAAAAGTACGTTTTATAACATCGAGTTACCAATGCGATTTCGTACAGTCAATGCATAACCAACTTGTAAGTAACAAATCAAATCTCTAGGTTTGAAGACTTATATGATATTACCGTCTCACGATCACTCGAGATAGAATTCCATGAAGTGATTCCAGTGAGCGTGGGTTGAGTCCAATACTCAGAACTTATGAGCACTCATGATTGCTGTAGCCTTGTCTAAGACCTCTACAACCAAACATGACAGTCTTGATTCATATCTACTTCCAACATATGACCGACTGTGGAGGTTTGAATAATATGTTATACCAAACAAAAATTATTCTGGAAGTCAAAACATGCAAAAGAAATATAGTAAACGATCGACAAGAGATAGCAACACTTTACTCATAAATAAAACTCCTTTTATTCATCATCTAATGTCAATTACACTTTACAAATTTCTGGGTTATCTAACTACTAAAACTTATATCATCCTTCAGCCCTATGCTCCGAGCATGCTGGAGATGCTTAACCCTACTCAGTCCCTTCGTGAGGGGATCTGCTGGGTTCTCATCCGATGATACCCTCTTCGCCACGAGGAGTCCTTCTTCGATTCGATGTCTGATAAAATGGTATTTTCTGTCGATGTGTCTGGATCTCCCGTGATCCCTTGGTTCCTTGGCTAAGGCAACAGCACTTTCACTATCACAGAAAATTTCCATTGGCTCTTTAATAGCTGATACAACTCCAAGGTCTCTAATGAAGTTCTTCAGCCATATCGCCTCCTTTGCTGCTTCGCTAGCTGCAATATACTCTGATTCACAAGTAGAATCTGCCACTGTCTCTTGCTTGGAACTCTTCCAAGAAATTGCTCCTCCGTTTAGGGTAAAGACCCAGCCCGACTGAGAGCGGAAATTATCCTTATCAGTCTGGAAGCTAGCATCACTATACCCTACAACTCTCAAGTCATCACTTCCACCGAGGGTAAGAACCCAGTCCTTAGTCCTCCGTAGGTACTTGAGGATATTCTTTACCGCAGTCCAGTGTGCCTTGCCAGGGTTCGCCTGATACCTGCTAACCATGCTCAAGCCAAAAGCTACATCGGGTCGAGTACACGTCATAGCATACATGATCGATCCTACAGCCGAAGCGTAAGGTGTTCGACTCATTTCTGCTATATCAGCCTCAGTGCTAGGGCTTTGTGTCTTACTCAATCTGGTGTTACTCTGGATGGGTAACTCTCCTTTCTTGGAATCCTGCATGCTGAATCTCTTCAGCACCTTATCCAAGTAGGTACTCTGACTAAGTCCAATTAGTCTTTTACTCCGATCTCTCAAGATTCTTATCCTTAGAATATAGGCAGCTTCACCAAGGTCCTTCATAGCGAAACACTTCCCAAGCCAGGACTTTACTTCCTGCAGGGTTGGAATGTCGTTTCCTATGAGTAGTATGTCATCCACATACAATACCAAAAAGCTAACTATACTCCCACTAGCCTTGACATACACACAAGATTCATCTTCACTCCTAGAAAAGCCAAATTCCTTGACCTTTTCATCAAAGCAAAGATTCCATCTGCGAGGTGCTTGCTTCAATCCATAAATGGATTTCTCAAGCTTACACACTCTATTAGGGTACTCGTTGCTGACAAAACCCTCTGGCTGACTCATGTAAACATCTTCAGCCAACTTTCCATTAAGGAAAGCGGTTTTGACATCCATCTGCCATATTTCATAATCATGAAATGCAGCTATGGCTAACAGAACCCGAATAGACTTAATCTTGGCTACCGGAGAAAAGGTCTCATCATAGTCCACTCCAGGAATTTGAGAGAAACCCTTTGCAACCAGTCTAGCCTTATAAGTGTGTACGTTACCATCCATGTCGGTCTTCTTCTTGAAAACCCATTTGCACCCTACTGTCTTACGACCTGGTACATTTTCAACCAAGTTCCAAACTTGATTGTCTCTCGCTATCCATAGCCTCTTTCCATTTAGCAGACTCGGGGCCTGCCATGGCTTCCTCGTAGCTGTTAGGGTCATCTTGACTTACTAGTGTTTCATCACTAATAAGTGTCTCACCTTCTGCATTAATATGGAATCCATAGTAATGCTCAGGTGCACTCCTAACTCTCGTGGAACGTCTCAGAGGTACAGATTTGTCAATTGGCTCAACAGGAGTTTCCTCCTCAAGTTGAGGGCTAGAGTTTGAAGTTCCTTCACCGCTTGATTCTTGAATTTCTTCAAGATCAATTTGCCTCCCACTGTCTCATTGGCTTATAAATTCTCTTTCTCGAAAGACTCCTCTTCTTGCTACAAAGACCACATTGTCACTAGGTCTGTAGAAGAGGTAACCAAAGGATCGCTGTGGGTAACCAATGAAAATACACCGCTCGCTTCGAGGTTCGAGCTTATCATGAGTCTCGCGTCTCACGAAAGCCTCGCAACCCCAAATCTTGATGTGGTCTAGTTTAGGTACTTTACCAGTCCACATCTCGTGAGGAGTTTTGGCAACTTTCTTTGTAGGGACTAAATTAAGAATATGGGCGGCAGTCTCTAAGGCATACCCCCAGAATGAGATTGGTAGCGTAGCTCGACTCATCATGGAACGAACCATATCTAACAAGGTTCGATTACGCCTCTCAGCCACACCATTCAACTGTGGTGTCCTGGGAGGTGTCAATTGTGAGACTATCCCACATTCCCTTAGATAGTCGAGGAACTCTGAACTAAGATACTCACCACCACGATCGGATCGAAGCATCTTAATGTTCCTGCCCAATTGATTCTCGACTTCCTGTTTAAATTCCTTAAACCTCTCGAAAGTCTCTGACTTATGCTTGATCAAGTAGACATATCCATATCTACTATAATCATCAGTAAAAGTCAAATAATAACGATTAGCATCCCTTGTGGCATGTTTGAATGGTCCACACACATCCGTGTGTATAAGGTCCAACAAACCTTCACCCCTCTCACACGAACCTGTGAAGGGTGACTTTGTCATTTTTCCAAGTAAGCATGATTCGCAACTATCATCTGACTTTAGGTCAAACGACTCCAAGACTCCATCCTTTTGGAGTTGGCCTATGCGTTTCTTGCTTATATGTCCAAGACGACAATGCCATAAAGATGCTTTATCCAAGTTATTATTAGTAGAATCAATACACAAAACATTATTTCCTAAGTTATCTACAACAGATACAGCTTCATACACACCATCACAAGGTAATGCTTTAAAATAAACAACATTATTAAAGAAAGCATCAATAGAACCAACTTCATTATTAAATGAAAAGGTAAACCCTTGTTTGTACAAAGCATGAAAGGAAATAATATTTCTTGCCATTCCTGGCGAGTAACAACATTTATTCAAATCTAAACTAAACCCACTACTTAGCGATAAAGTATAAACTCCAATCTTGGTAACAGGTATAGCTTTCCTATTCCCCATGATCAAGTTTATCCTTCCTTGCTCCACATCCTCACTTCTTCTTAGTCCCTGCAAGTCACAATAAATATGAATACCACACCCGGTATCAAGGACCCAAGAATTAGAATGGGGTGAGTTATTAGAAATGATAGTGTAAATACCTGCATGGTTGGGTTTAACTTTCCCATCCTTCACATCTTGCTGGTATTTTGGGCAGTTCCGCTTCCAATGAGCTTTTTCATGGCAATAGAAGCATTCAGCCTCTTTAGGGTCAGAAGAAGGAGTAATGAAACCTTTCTTGGTTCCACTTGAAGAAGAGCCATCAAGGGTCCGAACCTTGGTACCCTTAGAAGAGTTCTTTCTCTTCCTCCCTCGACTTTTCCTGATTGCCAGAACCGGAGTAGAGTTTTGAGTAGGAGTGATAGCAACCGACTTCCCCTTAAGACCTAATTCTGCGGTCTTGAGAAGTCCCTGAAGTTTGCTGAGGGTGACTTCTTCCTTGTTCATGTGATATGTCATGCGGAATTGATCATAGCACGATGGTAAGGAATGCAAAATAATATCTATTGCAAGATCCTCCGGGAAGTTCACATTAAGCTTCAGCAAACGATCCACATACCTTTGCATTTTCTGCATGTGGCTCGTGACGGATTCCCCGTCCTTCATCATGGTTGTTATCATGGAGCAGATGATTTCATACCTCTCTTGTCTTGCACTTTGATGGTATCTTTCCATCAAATCTTGGTGCATTTCATAAGGGTAGAAATCCTCATAAGACTTTTGGAGTTCCGCTGTCATCGTGGCCATCATGATGCAAGCCACTTTCGTAGCATCCTTTTCATGTGCCCGAAAATCAGCGATCTCCTAAGGAGTTGCAGTGGACTCATCAATCTCCTTAAGCTCCTTGTAAAGGACATATTCTTTGTCCTCGTAGCGGGTAATCATCCTGATGTTTCTGATCCACTCATTGAAGTTGGATCCATCAAAGGTGACTTTCCCACACAAGTTCATAAGGGTAAAGGAGCCATTAGGATTAGAGCCAGAAGCAGCATTGTTTGAAGACATCTAAAAAGAAGAGAACAAGATTAGTTTAGATATAAGAGAGTCCTTAATAAAACACCCAAATGTAATATTAAGGCTAGGATCCAATCACAATATAATATAACTTAGAAGAGGTATGCCGTAATCTAAGCTATATCATATTCGAAAGGTAGGTGAATGACGATTCACCAATTTCCACCACGAAAACCGCAATATTTTAGTATTAGGTTTTTTTTTGAATGGTTCTTAGAAATTCCTAGATTCTTTGAGATTCAATGAACTTTTCAAAGGCATGTTTCAATCTCGAGTGTGCCCTCCAAGTTTTGTGACTAGGATACCGAGGATCACAAAACGAGGTGTGAAGTAACCATGCAAATCACTTGGTACCCTTAAAGTTTATCACTCAATCGATGTGCCGGTTAACCACACACGCTCCATCGATACTATAATAAACCCTAAGTCACCCTTTACCTACCTTGTTAAGTCCAAGTTAGTGTGCCGGTTAACCACACACGCTCCACCAACGACTTAAACAAAGTGTAAAGTGTAATTTCATGGAATAGCACCTTATTCACATTTTTCCTAAAGTAACTAAGATTGGGAATTTAATAAAACATTTAGTTACTTTTTTAATATTCATCATACTTTGAATGAGAATTAATAAGTCCTTGTCTTACCCGTTCGGCTAACGACCCTCCACCGATCAAGCAAGCGGTGGGTGAGAGTGGACACCCATTAAGTCACCATTTTATAGGCAACAACCTTATACCCACCTTATAGACCGGCTTCGTGAATGAGGCGTACTAGCGGTAAGACGACTTTTGTTCTTATACATATATATAATTATTAAATCATAATCATATAAGTATAAGGGTTGAACTTTAACTTTTAAAATTCCAGGGGTTGGAACTAAAGTTTTAACTTAACTTTACTTGTTCCAAAACTTGAGGGCAAGTTTTGTAAACTTTCAAAACTTTTCATTTCTTGTAACTTATGAGTTTAATAGAGTAATAAAATGAGGACTTTTCATTTTTCCTAACTCTTGTGTTCTTTTAATGGTTTTTAATCCAAGAGACTTTTTGTTTTCCATAACTTGAGGACAAGTTATGGACTCCATTAAAACACATTATGATCATGAATTAATCTACCACATAGGTTACAAATAATTCCTATGATCATCTAAACATCATAAGAACAAGAATATGAATATGAACACTTTCAAGAATCAAAATCACATTAAACTTTGTAATTTTGATAACTAGTTGTTATAAATGAATTAGCAAAAGCATTACACCATCTAAAACAAGTTTTCAAGTACCAAAACATTTTAGGGTAATGATTCTAATCCATTTCCAGCAACTCAAGTCGAAATTCTGCACTCTGTCGACCCTACTCGCCGAGTGCATAAACCTACTCGCCGAGTAGGTTGAAGATACACATGAACTCGACGAGTCCTCCCCATGGGCTCGCCGAGTCCATCAGTCAGACAGCAGAATTTTCGACTTTCTTCAACTTTTAAGCACAAATAACAAACAAACAGGCCTAGGCTCTGATACCACTGATGGGTTTTGAGCATTCTAACACTTCCTAAGTGTACATGCAACCCTAATAACCTTGGATCTATGTTTGTCTAATTATCATGCAAAGTTGAATTTCCAAGGTTATATTCCTATCTAGCATACATGGGGAACAATTTTAACTTGAATGAAAGATAGAATAACTTACCTTGTTGTTGCTTATGTTCCTTGAAACCTTGTGAGCCTAGCACCCCAAGTGTGATGCCTCAAATGCTTCACACAACACCAAATGCTCTTGGAAAGACTCTTGAGATAACACACACTTCTCAAAATCGGCCAAGCCCTCTTGTTTCTTAGTGTTCAACTTGTGTAGCCGATTTTGTGGAGAATGGGACTCTTATATAGTGTTGACACATCTAGGGTTACACCATGTAAACCCTAATGTGTCATGACTCTTCATTTCCATGACCCATGGGTTTGTAACTCCCATGGAGCATCCTATGGGTAGAACCCAACTTGATAATCCATGGAGCCTTTTAGCCCACTATACAAGATATGGATGATTTACATAACCAACCCATATATTTAATTAGTTATCCTTTGATCACTTAATTAATTCCAAATTAATTCTTTGATCAACTAATTAAATAATATTATTAATATATTAGAACTTATAATATATTAATAATCTCCAAGTGTTATTTCTCTCATTTAGTCTATCCAATTGCATGGTGCCATGCAACCCAAATGGACCATGCCGGGTCGGGTCAAGTACAAGCCTGAAATAGTTATGGACTTAGACACCTTATCCAACAGTAATAGTTGCTGTGTGACAAAATAAAATAATGAGAGGCCTCGTTATAGCTGTTCTTGATGATCTAGTCATCCAGCGGAGTATAGAAGACGACCACGGACTATTCTAGACAGTCCAGTGGAACACTGGCAGGCTCGCAACCTGTAGGTGATTATTCGAACTGTGTGTTTATTCAAAATGTGTGTTTATTCGAACTGTGTGAACTGTGTGCTCACCAGGTGTACTCCATTCCCCATATGGTTGCCTTTAGGACTTCCATTGCCAAGGAATCCCCTTAGCAGTAGTGTCCATCCCAATGATAGTCCTTTGACTAGGTCCCTTATGTTAGATGTTTTAGGGATGTAATATGAGGATAACGAGAATTGGTAATTGGGTTAATTGTTTGATGATTGAACATAATAATTATATTATTGTGGGTTGAAAACCCTATGTACTCACCAGGTTTCCCAACCTGACCCACTTAGTTTATTTATATCACAGGTGACGATATGAAGTGACATTACACTGAGAGATTTTAAGAGATGTAGATCACTAGTGTAAATAATTGTAAGTTCTGTTTATGCTTATGTTTCTGTATTAACGATGACATCCCAAACGTTTTAAAATGAAATAAATAAGTTTCTTCGAAAATGTTTTAATAACGTATTTACCATGTTTTTCTGGGAACAAATTCCGCAACATTTTTATGAAATGAAGTACTCTGATTTTTATAAAGCATAAACAAAATCGGTCTTTTCTGGCCGTGATTTTGGGGATGTCACAGCTAGGCCCATTACAGTGGGTTGGGCCCAATGTGCAGGCTACGCCCAGTAATATGTATGGTATGTGGTATTTTGGGGAAATCACTAAGATTTATGCTTATGGTTTTTATTGTTATGGTTTCAGGTACTTCTGGTTCGGAAGGGAAGGGAATGGCTTAATCGCAACACATCCACCCATGTTTCCGCATTATGATGATTTTAGGATTGCACTCTAATGTCTGTTTATTTACGATGTACTTTGTATGTTTAAATTAAAGGATAACTGGAGATTTGGTTGAATTAAAAATGAAATTTTTACGTCATGATTTTGGGACATTACAATAAAACAAAGTCTAAGCATTATATTTTGATGTTTTACAACTCGACCCTTATTCAGTGTTTTGATCATAAAAAATAATCGACATCTCCAAACAGGATGTTACTGTACTTTCATAAAACTAGACTTGATTTCCAACAACATGGTTCTTGCGGTGATTTTCTCTAACTCAGAATAGAATGACCTCTACCACAAGACATGTCAGCGAATCTATCCATATTTTGAACTTTTGACAAAACATCATCAAATTCATCAAGGATTAAGAAAAGGACTTGAAAATAGATATGGATGGTAAGAAAAAATTTTATACCTCTTTGAAATATGGTTAATTTCCATGAGAAAGGAGGAAGACAAATTTGATCTCTACTAGAAGAATCCTTTCTCGAAAAGCAACAAAAACACTACACCGCCTTCTTGGATATTCACCAAAACTTCAAGAATGAAAACCACACTTGTGAACTCACTTCAACGGGACTTGGAGGCTACAAATTAGGTTTTGTTGGCTGCAAAATCAAGTGATTCCTGCATTTTAGAGATTAGCCTCCTACAAATTAGGGTTTGGTGGCTAAAAATTAGCCCCTAGAATTTAACTTTAATCCACCTAAAGGATAGGTTAGCAAGGAGACATAACAAAAACTAACCTTGGTGATCGAAATGGAAAGTTCGGGTCGTCACAATCATCCCCTCCTTAAGAGGATTCCATCCCGGAATTAGAATCTAGAATGAACATGCGAGGATATTGAGCCCTCATATCGTCCTCGAGCTCCGAGGTCATGTCACCACTGTGTTTATTCTTTTACAAGGCCTTCATGAGCTTCACCTTCTTCTTATGCAAGTTCTTCGTATCATGTTCCAAAATTTCCTTGGGTTCTTCCACCAAACATATCGATTCGTCGACTCATAGCTCATCTAAAGGCAGTACGGTCGGCTCCAACACCATAAGTGGACCAAAGTAACTCTGGGTTGTATGCCTGAGCACTAATCTGCTCCAACACCATAAGTGGACCGATGTAACAGAGTCCTAACTTGCCTGTCTTGCCAAAGCATATGATCCCTTTCTAAGGTGTGAATTTGAACATTACTTTCTTGCCCACCTTGAAGGTCTTCGGTCGATTCTTCTGATTAAAATACTTCTTTTTCCTTCCACATATCTTCCCTTCGGCTTCCAAGAGGTCATTTTTTAGAGACCTTTGGTTTCAGCTGCGTTGTCAATAAGGGCAGACCAGAAATATTCGTCGCACCCGTCCGCGTTGTCTTCTTCTACAAGCGATGATAGTTCTCTGTTTTGATTTTTGTTAAGTCCGGATGTTGCAAGAACCTGGTTTGGAACACTTTGAACCTTTGGGAAAACAGTTGCCTTTTCGTTTAAAACTTTTGAACCATTTTCAGAAATGCGAACGTACTCAACTGAATTTTCAGAAATCAAATTTTTCGCAGGTTCAGGTTCACTTTTTACAAATTTTGAGCAATCAACCTCATCCTCCACATAAATCTCACTCATTTCACTATCATCATCAAATTCAGAAAATACACTAGACATTGAAAATGTATATGAATTTGATGATGATGGTCACATTAGTGAGATTTCTGTGGAGACTTCGTCAGATGGCACCATACACTTTCCCTCGTATACAGGGTCCTCATCCTTCGCCACAAAGCATTCATCATGTGTAACTTTGCAAACCTCGTCATCCTCCGAGCCAGTCGACCAGACTTCAACTCTTCCAAACTCGTCATGATCTTCCTGCACAATCAAAGCAAGCTTAGCGTTATCAACATTCTTCCTTTTCTTAAGCTCCTCCATCTTCCGAAGATAGTAGACTTAATCTTTTTCTTCTCCGTCCTTCTTCTCATTCATTCTTTTCAACATACATTCCTTCACCAAATGATTCTTCCCATGAAAATAGTTACAGTCATAGCTAGAATCTCCCACTAGCTTGCTATGTTTCTTCACTTCATCTTTTGGTGAGTTATTGAAGCTTTCATCCTTTGCCTTTTGAGAACTATAGCTCCTGTGCCAATTCCTATTTTTGGAGCGTCAAAAGTTCTTCTTTGCAAAATTCCTGGGGTTTTACACAATGAGTGCATATTCCTCTTTTGTGAGTTCGCAATCTGAGAGGTCCCTCTCTAAACCTTCTTCTTCTACAACCTACTTGCTCTTTGCAACTAGGGCCAAAGAACCCATTCCTGAAACAATCTTTACTTCTTTTGTTACTTCATCCTCATGAGACCTGAGAATCCCCACAATCTTTGCTAAAGAATAGATTTTAAACTGTTAATGTTCTTTAACAGTTGACACCACGGCTTTCCATTCTAGCTTCAAACCGTTCATGAATGTGACCTTTTGTTCAACCAGTTCACGTCCTATCTTATTTTTCACCATCCTACTAAAAAGATAGTTGTACCGGTTGAACGTTTGATCAAGTTTCTGCTCAGGCTTCTGGACAAAGGTTCCAAACTTAGAGAGAAGCATCATCTAAATAGAATGCTCCAGATCAGTATCACTAGAATAGAGTTCTTTTAGCCTGTCCCATATCTCTTTTGCTATCTCAAAGACACTCACCAGACGAAACGTGTCTAGAGGCAAAGCAAACCTAATAATCCTCGTTACCTTTACATTACTGATTAACTTATCTTTTTCGTCATTAGGAACATCTACTACTTCGTGAAGAAGCTTGTTGTAGTCGGCTTGAGTTTTGATAACTCTTCATTGTACCAGTATGAGCAAAATTTTGTACAGTCATGGCTTCCCATATCAGTGGAACCATTATCTTCAAGCCTTAGAATGTAATCCTCGAAGTATGGTGCCCACACCTCATATTCATGCGGAAAAATAATAAGGATTATTGTTGTAGAACCAATACCACTGGATAGGTTGAATAGAAGAGTATGAGAATCTTATGAATGCTTGATATCGATTTAATAAAACTTGTAACGAACCAAATGTGTAAAACTAAAATTGAATTAGGGTAGAATCAAGATCAAGATCCAATGTTAACAATCGTTAAAACGATGAAGACAGCAGACGATAGATCCAATAAAAGTAGAAACCCTAATAGCTCTTTAACAGAAGAGATACGTATAGTTTACACAGTCTCCTTCACTGATACCAATTGATAAGATTAAACACAAAGAATGGAGATCAAACTTGTGCTGAATGATTGAAAAGCACTGCCTTAGAAGATCTCGACAAAGAACTGCTACTGTAAAGGCAATGTAGGGTTACAAGATCATCGATAGAAAATACAATGCATGCATGCACTATTTTTACTCTAACCCTAGCACAATAAAGAACTGGGTGGACAGGCCCAACCCGTTACAAATGGACTATAACAATACAATACAAAATTGACACAACACAATATAACTCCAACAATATGTTGCAAGATCTTATGATCTGTATACAACATGCATTTCGTTCCATATAAGTAATGTCGCTATAACTTGAGTGCAAATATGACAACTACCAACTCTAAATCATGTACCGAATAATTCAGCTCGGTGCTCTTCAGTCATTCGGAAGCATAAGAGATCACATTCCTATGTTGCATCAGTACACATACCAAACCTAAATATGATGCATCGCTATACATCATAAATTACTCATACACCTCAGGAAGGGAAAGAACTAGAGCCTCGAACAAATGTCTCGTCAGCATCTGAAATGCTTCCTCCTGCTTGCCAGGCCATACAAATGGCTTCAGTTTTTTGTCAACTTGGTCAGTGGACCCGTCATCTTAGAGGAATCTTTGACGAATCTTTTGTAATATCCAACCAACCCAATAGGCTGTGTATGTTGGTAGGAGTCTTTGATTTTGTGCACTCCCTGAACGTCACTATCTTGGCGGGCTCCTCTTTAGTTCTCTAATAACCCACGATATGTCATAGAAACTGGACTCCCTTGACTAGAATTAACATTTGGAGAACATTGCGTAAAGTTTCGCCCTACGCAATGTATCTTGTACCTCCCGCAAATTCCTTCGATGATCTTCAAGGCTCCAAGAATACACCAGAATGTCATCGATGAAAACTATCACCAACATTGTAAATATATGGACAACATACTCGATTCATCATGTCCATAAAGACTATAGGTGCATTTGTCAAACCGAATGGAATCACTAGAAACTCATATTACCTATAACTCGTCCTAAAAGCCGTTTTAGGAATGTCTTGCTTACAAACATGCAGTTATTGAAATGCATAACACAAATCTATCTTCGAGAAATTACTAGTTCCATGAAACTAATCAAAAAAATCATCAATCCTGTGGAGAAAATACTTTTTCTTTATAATCACTTTATTCAACTCTCGATAATTGATATATATCCACAAAGACTGATCTTTCTTTTTCACGAAGAGAACTGTTGCTCCCCAAGGCAAGGAACTCGGCCAAATGAAACCCCATTCTAAAAACTCCTAAATTTGTGACCATATTTCCTTTAGTTCGGAAGGAGCCAACCAATATGGCTCTTTGTCTGTTATATTTGCGCCAAGAACGAGATCGATTCGTAACTCTACCTAATGTTGTGGCGGTAAACCAAGCAACTTGTCATGGAAAACATCACTAAACTCCTTAACCACCTCCACATCAGCAAAGTCCACCATCTTCCTTGAGCTCTCGATCACCTGAGCCAAGAAGACCTCGCATCCCCTCGCCAGACACTTGCATACCTTCATAATGGAAATTATCGGAATAGACCCAAAAGATTTCTTACCACGAACAATAGCATGGCCACACTCAGTAAATAGAATACGAATGTGCTTTTCATCGCAGAGAATCTTAGCCCGACTGGAAGACAACCAATCCATAACACTAATGAAATTAAAGGACTTGATCTCGATCAAAATCAAAGTCAGAGGAAAAGTGCGATAGCAGATGACGGTCAAACATCCATCGAATTTTTCTAGTACCATAACTTCATACCTCCCACCAGAACTTGATATTTATGCATAACATCAAAGATCACCATCATCACCCTAGCCCCGCATAATAGGACCATGGGTCCGAATGGTCACCTAGAAAACCATTGGAGCCAACTGTGACTTCAACTCTCCGACGAACTAAAATGTCCATATAGGGTATGTACCCAAACTTTTGCTACTACCTACTAAATGTATATCTCATTATTTTAGTTCATTATTAAGTCTCACCTATGAGCTATGCATGCAACATTTTTACCTCACCATTTATACCATTACAATTTAACAATCTCACCATTAAACATTTTACATAGAAAAACACACCAATTAGAATTTATCATGTCAAAAATCATTAAATAGTTTTTATCATGACAAAACTTATCAAATAGCTTAAGCATGACAAAGCTCACCAATTTTTAAGCAATGCATTATTAAAAATTCACCACATAAATTCACACTTAAGTGTGTAGTGGAATGTTCATTTTAACAATATACCTACTCGCATGTATTTCCCTACTTTCATATTAACATGTAAAAACATAACCTTAACATGCATAATATCACATTTCAATTACAATCTCAAGTCCTCACCGCTAACATGATCTGAACACTCTTTTCATGTATAAATTCATCATTTTATTATATGTAGCGTATAACACTTCTCCTAAATCATTTCTTGTTACAATATGATATATTTTTTGAAGTAAAACATCATAAAAAAATCAGATTACAACATCTCACACACAAGCCAATGTTATGAATTTGAGGTAAAACATAAAAGCGTCTAAATCATATACTTATTAAGCCACAAGAATTGAATCACCTAAAATATGATTTATGGTAAGAAATGAATCGAGAAATACACTCTCCAACAGAGCAAAAAGCACCCTAAAAGGTTTCACAAATTCCCAGTTAGAAACAAACAATAAAAATAGAAAACAAAGTCTAAGTTTCATATTTTGAAGTTTTACAGCTTGGCCCCTTTTCAGTGTTTTGATCATAAAAAATAATCTATAGCTCCAAACAGTATGTTAAAAGACTTTCTAAAAACTAGAATCGATTTACCACAACTTTGTTCTTTTGGTGATTCTCTCTAATTTAGAACATAATGGACTCTATATCCCCCGCAACACAGGTTAATAAATCTATCCAGATTTCAAACTTTTGATAATCATCACCAAATACATCAAGGATTAAGAAAAGGACTTTTAAATAGATATGGATGGTATGAAACTAATTTATACCTCTTGTAAATATGGTCATTTTCCAGGAGAAAGGAGGAAGGGGTATTTGATCTCTACTAGAAGAATCTCCACTCAAAAAGCACCAAAAACACTACATCAACTTCTTTGATCTTCAGCAAAACTTCCAAAAAACCACACTTATGAACTCACTTCAAATGGAATTGGAGGATAAAAATTAGGGTTTGGTGGCTGAAAATTGAAGTGATTCCTTCATTTTAGGGTTTAGCCTCTTTAAATACTTGATAACTTTCATTTTAGGCCCCTAAAGTGTGACTAAATGACCCCATGATCCATATATATGATCAAGTATCATTTCATTGCACATTTGGCCACTAACAGTTAACTTTCACCTACCAAAGAGGTAACTTAACAAGGAGACATAAAAAAAACTAACATTGGTGAAAGAAATGGAATGTTCGAGTCATAACAAAGCGGTCCAGTCAGACTAAAGGCTCATGTGTGTATGCATTGTATGTGTACTATTATGTGTGGTATTATAGGGATCTCACTAAGTTTTGGCTTACAGTTTTGATTTACATGTTTCATGTACTTCAAACGATCAGGAGAAGGTGAAGGCTTGAGTGTACACCTCATCCAGTGGTTTTTGGGACATTATAAGTTGATATCACAGCCCTGGTTTGATGGATCTGAATGAACATTCGTGTGATTCTAACCTCAAACTACGGATCTACAAAAAGATTTTTCACAAGTTTTTCTTAAAATAAATTTAAAAAGGAAGGATGTGATGTGTAAAGTTAGTTGGATTTCATGATAAAGTGATCCCCCAAGATACACAGACTTATTATATGTATATTTGTGAAATGTGAAGTGTTAGAACTGGATGGGAGTTTATAGTATTAGGATCTTCTGGAATTGCATTTTAGAATTTTTCTTATTTGTGATGCATGGTAGCCTAGGGGACTGCTTGTTTAGCCTATATGGAACAGACATTATTGCTTGTTGCTAAGTGTATGCATCATGATTGTACATAACTAGGATTTTATAGCCTTATAAGGCTTGATTTAGCCTCAGTTATTGTTCCTTGTTTGGTTGTGGGCTTAGGGTAGAATCAATTATTCAACTATCTATCGAATATGATGTTATGTATAATAAGCATAGATGACGCGACCACAATTTAAGTAAAGGTTTCATGATTTGGGAGCATGATTGATAGAGTATTGAAGAAACGGGGAATTTGTTGCTACTCTTGAGAGGGTGTGTGTAGGGTGTATGCGTACCCTAAATGTATCGGGATGAGTAGTCTCAAAATCTCATGGCCACCCATTGAGACAAATACGAGTAGGTGTGAAAGGTAGTATGGGCCCGCACAACTAAAAGCATATGACCCGTACATACATTAAGGATGGCACAGGTTCTACGGGTGATTAGTCGCGTAGTGGTGTGTTATGGTATAATGTGATTTTCTGACATGTTCCCGGTTTATTTTCTAGATGGTTGTTACATGAGGTTTTAGTTCGGGTGTTGATGATTCGGAGAGGCTAGGATTGAGTGATGACGATATCTAAGAGTTGATCACTTCTTAGGTGACTTTGGCTGTCAGAGAGGCAAATCCATATATTTTAGGGTCTGTCAAGACAATGTTGATTGAGATGTTTGATGAGCACTATGATGTCATCACTGGGGCTGTCGTTGCTACAACTACTGCAACCATCGCTGATACAGCAGTTCAAGGACGATAGTCGATGTAGTACCTGGTGTTTAGTAACATGAAGCCCCCGAAGTTCGAATGGGACATGAACCCAATTATCTCCATGAGGGTGATATTCAATGTTAAGGGGTGTTTTACACATGTTCGTGCCTAGAGAACCATAAGGTAAAGTTTTCATGAACCTTCTTCACTTGGCGTCATATGACTAGTGGAAGTTTGCGACTAAGAGATTTTTTACTGCACAGCGGTCCGTAGTGAATTCGGAGCAGTTCATAGAGATGTTCCACACTAAGTATTTCCATTAGTGTGTGTATATATATATATATATATATATATATATATATATATGTATGTATGCATGTGTGTGTGGTGTGTGTTTATGTGTGTGTGTATATATATATATATATAAAGAGAGAGAGAGAGAGAGGCTCAGTAGTATTTTACGATCAAGTAGACAAATGAATCGGTGACAAAGATCACCAATTTGTTTGCATAGAAAGTTCTTTTCTGCCATGAGTATGTTGCTTCAGAGCAGGTGCAGATTGATGGGTTTTAGCCATAAGAACTTTCCTATGTGCGCATGCAAAACCCTAATGCTTGGATCTAGGCTTTCTAATTAAACATGCTTTGAATCCAAGACTTCTAATGACTATTTAGGTGTAATAACAATATTGAAACAGATTTAGAATCATACCTTTGAATTCCTTGTTGATCTTGTTGTCTTGGAGCCTCTAGAGTCACAATTGTCACACCTCTAATGGCTTACAAACACCAAATAGCAAGGAGGATGATTTGGGAGAGAGGAGAGGGGAGGAATTCGGCCAGGGCTTATCTACTTTTGGTGAAGTCCCGATTTTCTTATGCCATAGGGTCTATTTATACTTGTAGACTCCTTAAGGGTTACAACCTAAACCCTAATTGGATAATCTTCTCTTAAAGTTATCCAAATCCATTCCTTAGATAACCCCTTGGACGATTTGAAGCAATCCTTAGCTTCTAGAGTCCGTCCAATGCATATCAATATGGATTTACAGTCTAAAGTTTAACTATCAAACAATTGACAGTTTATACCCTTTTATTTAATTAATCTCTTTAAGTCACCAAATTAATTCCAATTAATTCTATGACTTATATTCATCAAATAACAAAATATTATTCACATAATATATTAATAATATTTACTCTCTCTTTATAAATCATCCTATCAAGTTGCTATGGTGAAGGCAACCCAAAAGGACCATGCACAACCGGGTCAAATACTTGCCTAATATAGTTGTAGCCTTAGACACTATTCCAACAGTCTCCCACTTGGATAATTCTAGTAACTATATGCACAAGTACAATTCGGTTTGCAATCGTAGCTCTCAAAGACGCTGTCAAACTCTGATTTAATCAATCTTGTCCTTTAGATAAGGGATCGTACAGTCCTCTGTTAGATATCATGCTGACAATCCTATGGAATGGTTAGTCAAGCATTTAGGTTTCTCGATCTCTGATTTATTTGACATAGAACTTAATCGAATACATCAATTCAGTTCTGACTGGGCCCGGCACATAAGTCAAATCAAATCATCGAGCGGCCGAGATATCGCTTTTACCTTCTTAGATAAAAGTTACAGATAAACTTCGACTTATATGCATTTACTTATTCATTAACCAACTATACACAACAATGTGTTTTATAACAACGAGTTACTGATGCGTTTTCGCATTATCAATGTACAATCAATTACCAAATAACAAACCATATATCTAGGTTTTAAGACTATATGATATTATCGTCTTGCGATCACCCTTTTATATCATATTCCATAAGGTGATTCCAGCAAGCATGGGTTTGTTCCAATGCTCAAAACTAGTTCATAAGCACTCATGAACGTTGCAGCAACTCTTTGCTATGTCTAACACCATTTAGACAATCTACACACCAATTCATGACAATCTTCATTCATATCTACTTCCAACATATGAACGATTGTGGACAATTTTGAACAATTCGATTATTCCTATTAAACTCAATTATTCTGGATGTCAAAACATGCAAAGTGAAAAAATAGTTAAATAATTAACATTAGATAGTAACATTACTCATAAATAAAAATCCTTTATTTAATCATCAAATGTTAATTACATTTATCTATTACACGTTTCTAATACTATCTAATCTATGCTAATATCATCCTTCAGCCCAATACTCCTAGCATGTTGCAAGTGCTTAACCCTACTCAGTCCCTTCGTAAGCGGATCTGCTGGGTTATCTTCTGATGATATCCTCTTCACTATGAGTTGTCCTTCTTCTACACGATGTCTAATGAAGTGATATTTTCTATCGATATGTCTTCATCTACCATGATCCCTCGGTTCCTTGCTCAAGGCAACCGCTCCTTCGTTATCACAGAAAATCTCCATGGGCTCCTTTATGGCAGGTACAACTCCAAGATCACCGATGAAGTTTTTTAGCAATATTGCCTCCTTCGACGCTTCGCTCGCTGCAATGTACTATGATTCGCACGTTGAATCAGCTACGGTTTCCTGCTTGGAACTCTTCCATGTCACTGCTCCTCCATTTAGGGTAAAGACCCAGCCCAACTGCGAACGGTAGTTGTCCCTGTCAGTCTGAAAACTGGCGTCACTATACCCTCGCACCTTCAAGTCATCACTCCCTCCGAAGACTAAGAACCATTCCTTCGTTCTCCGAAGGTACTTAAGGATATTCTTCACGACAATCCAATGTGCTCTGCCAGGATTCCCTTGATATCTGCTAACCATGCTCAAAGCGAAGGCTACATCAGGGCGAGTACAAGTCATAGCGTACATGATTGAGCCAACTGCAGAAGCGTATGGTACTCGGCTCATTTCTGCTATCTCAGCTTCGGTACTCGGACTTTGAGTCTTACTCAACTTGGCATTACTTTGTATCGGTAATTCTCCCTTCTTCGAGTTCTCCATACTAAAACGTTTTAGTATCTTCTCTAAGTAAGTTTTCTTACTAAGTCCAATTAGTCTCTTACTTCTTTCTCTTACTATCCTTATTCCCAAAATGTAAGAAGCCTCTCCGAGGTCCTTCATAGCGAAGCACTTCCCGAGCCAGGACTTAACCTCCTGTAGAGTCGGGATGTCGTTTCCTATGAGTAATATGTCATCGACATATAGAACGAGGAAGCTTACTATACTCCCACTGGCTTTGACATATACACATGATTCGTCTTCGCTTCGTACAAATCCAAACTCTTTGACTTTCTCATCGAAGCAAAGATTCCATCTGCGAGATGCTTGCTCAAGTCCATAAATGGACTTCTCAAGCTTACACACTCTATTCGGATGCTTCAGATCCACAAACCCCTCTGGCTGAGCCATGTAAACATCCTTAGCCATTTTTCCGTTAACGAAAGCGGTCTTGACATCCATTTGCCAAATCTCATAATCATGAAATGCGGCAATAGCTAGCATCACTCTAATAGATTTTATCTTCACAACTGGTGAGAAGGTCTCATCATAGTCAACTCCGGGAGTTTGAGTAAAGCCCTTTGCAACCAATCGCACTTTATATGTGTGTATGTTTCCATCCACGTCGGTCTTCTTCTTGAAGATCCATTTGCACCCAACGGTCTTACGTCCGGGCACATAATCAACCAAATTCCAAACTTGGTTATCATACATGGATTGGATCTCGCTATCCATTGCCTCTTTCCATTTTGCAGACTCCGGGCCTGCCATGGCTTCCTTATAGCTATTAGGCTCATCGAGATTTATTAGTGTACCATCACTAATATACGTGTCCCCTTCGGTAGTAATATGAAAACCATAAAACTGGGGATGAAATCTAACTCTATCGGAACGTCTAAGCGGTAAGGACTCGTCAATCGGTTCAACCGGAGTTTCCTCCTCGGGTTGAGTGCCAGTGGTAGAGGTTCCTTCATCTATCGACTCTTGAATCTCTTCAAGCTCGATTTGCCTCCCACTGTCTCCTTGGCCTATGAGTTCTCGCTCTCGGAAAACTCCTCTCCTCGCAACAAAGACAACATTGTCCTTCGGTCTATAGAAGAGATATCCAAAGGATGTCTGCGGGTAGCCAATGAAAACACATCGCTCACTTTGAGGTTTGAGCTTGTCGTGAGTATCTCGTCTTACGAAAGCCTCGCAACCCCAAACCTTTATATGTGCCAACGAGGGAGCTTTCCCTGTCCAAATCGCGTGAGGTGTTTTGGCAACCTTCTTAGTAGGGACTCAGTTAAGGATATGGGCGGCAGTCTCTAAGGAATACCCCCAAAAAGAGATAGGTAGTGAAGCATGACTCATCATAGAGCCAACCATATCTAATAAGGTTTGATTACGCCTTTCTGCCACACCATTCAACTACGGTGTCCTAGGAGGCGTCAATTGCGAAACTATTCCACACTCCTTGAGATAATCGTGGAATTCAAGACTTAGGTACTCTCCTCCTCGATCGGATCGAAGCATCTTGATTTTCCTGCCCAATTGATTCTCCACTTCATTCTTGAACTCTTTGAACTTTTCAAAGGTTTATGACTTTTGCTTGATTAAATAGATATACCCATATCTACTATAATCATCGGTAAAAGTCACGTAGAAGCGGTTCCCATCCTTCGTGGTTGATCTAAACGGTCCACATACATCGGTATGTAATAAGTCCAATAGACCCTCACACCTTTCACACGTACTTGTGAAGGGTGACTTAGTCATCTTTCCATGTAAACAAGACTCGCATGTGTCATCTTCCCTAAGGTCGAATGACTCCAACACTCCATCCTTTTGGAGTTGGGCTATGCGTTTCTTGTTTACATGTCCAAGACGACAATGCCACAAGGATGTTTTATCCATACTAGTGGAAGAATCTATGTTCAAAACATCATTTCCTAAGTTATCAACAATCATGACAGTTTCATAAATTCCATTACATGCTATAGTTTCAAAGTAAAAGACACCATTTAGATAAGCCAAAATAGAACCATTCTCATTATTAAAAGAAAGTCTAAAACCTTGTCTATATAAACCATGAAATGAAATGATGTTTCTAGCCATTTCTAGAGAATAGCAACAATAGTTCAAATCTAAACATAAATTATTCCTAAGCACTAAAGAATACACTCCAATCTTGGTCACAGTCAACGATCTTCTGTTCCCCATGATTAGATTGATCCTTCCTTGCTCCACATCCCTACTTCTTCTTAGTCCCTGCACATTAGAACAAATGTGATAACCACAACCGGTATCAAGAACCCAAGAAATAGCATGATTAGAATCGTTAGATTTAATTGTGTATATACCTGCGAAAGATGGCTTGATCTTTCCTTCCTTGATGGCTTGCAGGTACTCTGGGCAGCTTCTCTTCCAATGTCCTATCTTGTGGCAGTGGTGGCACTCTGCCTCCTTCGGGTTAGGGCAGGGCTTAGCGGGATCAACTTTGGTCCCACTAGAAGAGGCACAATCTCGGGCTTTAACCTTGCGATAGTTCTTAGATGAAGCCTTCCTCTTCTTTCCCTTTCCTTGACCAATAGCCAAGACAGGAGCAGCGGGTGGATTGGGAGTTGGTGCAACAGACTTGTCTTTGAAGTTGCTCTCAGCGACCCTCAAGAGACCTTGGAATTTGCTTAGGGTGACCTCCTCTTTGTTCATGTGGTAGGTCATTCTAAATTGATTGTACATCGGAGGCAAAGAGTGAAGCACTATGTCGATCGCCAAGTCTTCCCCAAAATCAACATTTAACTTGCGAAGGCGGTCGACATACCTTTGCATCTTTTGCAGGTGCACGGTAAGAGATTCTCCATGACCCATCTTAGCGGAAATCATGTTAGTGAAAATCTCATAACGCTATTGTCTCGCGTTCTAGTGGTATCTCTCCAATAAGTCTTGATGCATCTCGTACGGGAACATGTCCTCGTAGGACTTTTGGAATTCGGAGTTCATGGTGGCTATCATGATGCAATGTACCTTCGTTGCATCTCGCTCATGAGTTTCAAAAGCGGTAATTTCAGCCGGAGTAGCGATTTCAGGGTTGATCTTCTTGAGCTTCTCATCGAGGACATACTCCTTATCCTCATAGCGAGCAATGGTGCGAATGTATCTTATCCATTCGCTAATGTTCGTTCCATCGAAGGTGACCTTTTGGCAAAGGCTCATTAACGTGAAAGAACTAGCAACAGTGTTGTTTGCATTCGACATCTACAAAAAGAAAAGGACAAAGATAGATTAGAATAAGAATCCCTAATTATCACCCATTATGAAAAATTAGGGCTAGGATCCAACAACAACATTTACATATTATAAAAGGGATGTCGTAATCTAACATGCAAATAAATTGAAGGTAAGTGAATGACGATTCACTAATTCTCCACCATAAAAAAAACTAACTATAAGTCCTAAATGTATTGAGAATTCCTAGGTTCGGATAAGATTCATTGAAACTATTCAATGGCATGTTTAAATCTCGATATGCCGTTCTTGTTTGTGACTGGGATACCGAGGATCACAAAGCGGGTGTGAATTACCATGCAAATTTACATGGTGCCTTCATTGTAACGATCACCTATTCAATGTGCCAGTTAACCACACACGCTCCATCGAACTATGATAAACAATGAATCACCCTTTTCCACCTTTGCTTAGAACCAATTAGTGTGCCGGTAAACCACACACGCTCCACTAACTTCTTAGCAAGGGTGCAAAGTGTAATTTCATGGGATTGCATCAATTCACTTTTCCTAAAGTAACTAAGATTGGGAAATTTTAAAAAATGTGTAGTTACCTTGTATTACTTATTATACTTTTAATGAGAGGATGAGGTTGCCCTATCCTACCCGTTCGACTAACGACCCTCCACCGATCAAGCAAGCGGTGGGTGTGAGTGTACACCCATTAAGCGCCATTTTATAGGCCGCAACCTTATACCCACCTTATAGATCGGCTTCTTGAATGAGGCCTACTAACGGTAAGACTAGCATTTTAGTTATACATACATATATATATATATATATATATATATATATATATATATATATATATATATATATATATATATATATATAATTCTAATATTATATTAGTATAGAGTTGTATTTTAAACCTTTTAAAATCTAGGGTTTGAAATTTAAGTTGTCTAAATTAAAACTTTTAATCACAAAATATAAATTTCAAAACTTGAGGACAAGTTTTAAACATTTAAAACATGGAGGATCAAATAACAAATAATTTCAATTAACAATTAATTTCCTAATTATCTATATTTGATTTATTCAAGATTTCTTTTAAGATAATTACCAAAATAATCAAAATAATTAATTAATTATCATATAAGGAAATTAAATATTTTATTAGTTGATAAATATCTTTAATTAGATCAAGATTATAGTCATATATATCAAAAAATCGGATTAGGGTTGATCTAATATGTTAAGGTAAGTTTCCATAAGATAATCATGAAGAAATCCTAAATCTGGCCATTCCTGACGCTTGGACTCGCCGAGTGCACAAATGGACTCGCAGAGTCAGGCCAACTCGCCGAGTCCAGTTTGGAACTCGCCGAGTCCATGACTCAGAAACACAAAAATCGAATTTTGCAGTTTAGTTTCAGACAATTAAGCAACAATTTAATGAAAACCAAGCTAGGCTCTGATACCACTGATGGGTTTTAGCCATAAGAACTTTCCTATGTGCGCATGCAAAACCCAAATGCTTGGATCTAGGCTTTCTAATTAAACATGCTTTGAATCCAAGACTTCTAATGACTATTTAGGTGTAATAACAATATTTAAAAAGATCTAGAATCATATCTTTGAATTCCTTGTTGATCTTGTTGTCTTGGAGCTTCTAGAGTCACAATTGTCACTCCTCTAATGGCCTACAAATACCAAATAGTAAGGAGGATGATTTGGGAGAGAGGAGAGGGGAGGAATTCGGCCAGGGATTCTCTAATTTTGGTGAAGTCCCGATTTTCTTATGCCATAGGGTCTATTTATACTTGTAGACTCCTTAAGGGTTACAACCTAAACCCTAATTGGATAATCTTCTCTTCAAGCTATCCAAATCCATTCCTTAGATAACCCCTTGGACGATTTGAAGCAATCCTTAGCTTCTAAAATCCGTCCAATGCATATCAATATGGACTTACAGTCTAAAGTTTAACTATCAAACAATTGACAGTTTATACCCTTTTATTTAATTAATCTCTTTAAGTCACCAAATTAATTCCAATTAATTCTATGACTTATATTAATCAAATAAAAAAATATTATTCTCATAATATATTAATAATATTTACTCTCTCTTAATAAATCATCCTATCAAGTTGCTATGGTGAAGGCAACCCAAAAGGACCATGCACAACCGGGTCAAATACTTGCCTAATATAGTTGTAGCCTTAGACACTATTCCAACACAGATGTCCTGATACTTGAGAATAATCAAGCATGAGATCCATAAGTTTGTGTCTAATTAGCAGTGTCAGGCCCTAGAAGAGTTGTGGTCATTTGCTCGGAGGAGAGAGATTGAGATTAAAACCCACTTAAGAGAGAAGTGGAAGACCCAATTCAGACTCAGCCTAAATCTAAGCAGTTTAATCCTACTGATTCTCAATAAAGGCCAGAAGGCCTACACTTTCAAAAAGTACGAGAAGGTGCATGAGGGTTTGTGTCGGTCAGGGACCGGGTGCCAGAAGTATGGCATGGAAACAATAGCATCCCCTACAACAAAACACTAAAGTTTGCTACCATTGTGATCAGGTTGGCCATATGAAATATAACTGTCCATTGCTTGTTGCTAGAGTGCATGCATCGGCCCTACGACTCCTTGAATCATATCTGGCCGTTAAGGGAGGATTAAGGCCCCAAAGTCTAGAGGGTGGGCCTTTCAGTTGACTGCAGAGGAGATCGGGATAGTGCCCGATGTTGTTACAGGTATGTATTCATTTATATTTATGCCAAGTTATTTTTTGTGTGCTTTTATCTATGTTTTTGTTAGGTACTTTTTTAATGAATCCATTTCATGTGTTAGTGATTTTTAGGGAGTTTGAGTGTCTGTTGCAAGTTTCCATCATCAAAGAACACAAAGTTTCTGCTTCCAGCATCTTCTGTGACTGTATCGTGGAGATATTTGGGGTTCCCTACCCGATTGATCTAATTCCCATCCCTATGTGGAACATATGTGTAATTGTGGGGATGGATTGGCTTAGTGGGTTTGGAGATTTGATTTATTGCGAGAGACAGCTAATGGTGGTTCGAATCCTAATTGGGGGAGAGCTAACCATTTCTGGTGAGGGTACATGGGTTGGTTCATGTAAGGTTTCATATTGTATTTTGAGCCAGGTTTGTATGCGATTCTAATCGCCGTTTATTTTTTCTTGTTATAAAGTCTTCACTTTCGTATGTGAGATTAGTTTTTTGTATTTTGCATATTTGTTTATGTTTAGGTTTGCAACTTTGTTGTTGACTTTGGCGTATTCCTTTCTGACTCTTCTCTTAGGGCGATATATATATATATATATATATATATATATATATATATATATATATATATATATATATATATATATATATATATATATATATATATATATAAGTTAGTTAGTAGAGAAAGTACCTTTTGCGTGAATAATTCCCTACTCCTTGTACCGAACTATTTGCGTATTCTCTAATGAAATCTTGATCTTATTTACATTCTTGTGTTCTTAATCTTTCATATCTTCATGATGTTATCAAATAAGAATCTATTCATCCCAATTATTCTAATAAGTGGTATCAGAGAGGGAGATTTGTGAGATGTTTTTCTTAATCTTTCACATCTTCATGATCTTAAGTTCTTAGTTTAAATCTTTCTCTTCGATTTGAAATATGTTCTATAATCACAAATTTGATTCGAATTCGGTTTCTATTTGAATTTTTTCTGAAAATGTCAAAAGAAGATTCTCATTCAATTTCTTCCAACCTTTTTGGTAGTATTGGATCTACTATTAGGATTCTGATTAATTTTCTCGATGAATATGAAGTCTGGGCTTTACATTTTGAAGATTATATTCTTGGATTGAAACTCATGGTTTATGTATTTGGCACGCAATCACAAAACAAACTTATAAGTACTTAAAAACCAATGAGAATGTTAAAACTCAAGAGGATCTGGATAACATCATTGTTGATAGTCTTAGTAGCATCTCGTTTAGGAATGAGCGGAGGAGGATGAAAATAGAAGAGTTGAAAACTGAACTTTTTAGATCTAAAGATGATATCATTATTTTGAAAATAGATAATAGGGCTATGTTAAAACAACATTATATTTTATGTTCAATATCTAGGCGTTTGTATAATAATATTACACAGCTTTATTTAAACTCTAAAATTGTTAAACATTCCATAAGATGATTTTGCGTTTTCTTGAATTTAAAGAGGAACAAATTGTTGTTGATTGTTACAATTGCGAATCTTTGGTGTCATCTGATGAATCTTTGAGTGACTGATATAAGCTTGGACTAGAAAAGATAGAGGAATTCATAAAATCAAAAGAGAACAAATTAATGATGAAAGATATTGATAGAATAGGACAAAAAGCAAATCAAAATAAATTCAATGGATAAGTATAAATCATTATGTCAGAAATTGAAATCGGAAGAAAATCAATCTTGTGACATTTATTCCGAATTTGATGAAAACGAAATGAGTGAAATTTCAGTTGAAGATGGAGTTGATTGTTCTTCTTTTGTGAAAAATATTGATGAACCAAAAAGGAAACTCATTTTTGAGGATTAAATTAAAAGAAAAAACTATTGTTTTCCCAAAAGTTTAGAATACACCAAATCAAATTTTGTTAACAGATGACTGGGCAAAGATGATACTCCTAAAGTGACATCACTTGTTAAGACTGATAATGTTAATCCTTCTGAGGATAACTTTTGGTCTAAACCAATTGATAATTGTGAAGAAACAAAAGGTATTTTGGAAAAGGCGTCATGGAAAAGAAAGGGAAATACATTCCAGAACCCTTAAATGATGTAACCATTTCACAAAATGATGTTGGAGCAAGTGGAACTAAAGAAATTCCAAATTATATTCCAAAGGCACTTGTGTGTTGAGTAATTTGAAAGTAAAATAAAATATGGATAATCAACAAAAGCAAAAAAGAAAAGCTAAAGAAAGATAAGAAAAAGGAAATGAATGCAAGATACAAAAATAATTTAAGAGAAAGAAAAAAGTTTTCAAGGAAATAAGATTCATTCAAAAATAAAAATGATGATTGTTCTTCATCAAATTTTCGAAATCATAAGTCTAGCAATTCATCAAGGTATTTTAATCTGAAAAATTATTCACTACAAGTTGTCAAAACAAAATCTCACTTTGGTCCTAATTTATTTATAAGAAGAACATGGATTTTTGAAAGAGTGACTTCCAGAAAGAAAATATTTTTTTCAATGTAACAATCCAACTGTTTAGATAAATCTTTGCAAAAAAACGACACAAGTTTTTAAAATAGAAAAACGTGTGAATAATGTTTTGATTAAGAAATCATTTTGTATTGATAAGACTAAGATCTTTCCTATTTCTATCTCAAAATTAATATCCTCACAAGATCCCAAGATAGTTTGGGTTCCTAAACTTGTGCAATTTCACATGTGATGCATGACGAGCAGTATGATTCGGAATGGTATATTGATAGTGGTTGCTTACGTCATATGATTGGAAGGAAATCACAAATGAGGGAATTTTAGAGATTAAATAATGTTGGAAGAGTGAAATATGGAAAAAATGCAATTGGAGAAATCAGAGGATACGACATAATTACCAATAGCGAATTTACCATTCATAAGGTAGCATATGTAGAAGGATTACAACACAACTTATTTAGCATTTAACAACTTGTTGTTGGATCTGGTATGAAAGTCTCATTTGATGAAGAAGGTTTAAAAATCATCAACAAGGAAACCGAAAAAAATGATTTTGAAGTCAAAGAACAAAGGAGAAATGTATCCTCTTAACTTGAATCCAATTCACGGAAAACCTTCAATTTGTTTGCTTGTGAAAGCTTCTTCGGATGAAGGTTGGCTATAGTACATCAGACTTTCGCATCTCAACTTCAAAGATATCAAAAAGCTTGTTTGTGTTGATCTTTTGCGAGGTTTTCCACTTCTCATGTTTGATAAAGATCATTTATGTGTTGCTTGCAAAATAGGAAAACAAAGTAAAACGATTCATTCTTAAATCATGAATACAAAGAATTAAACCACTCGAATTGATTCATATCAATTTGTGTGGTCCATCTTCAATCAAAAGTATTGGCAGGAACAAACATATTTTGGTTATTATTAATGACTTTTCAAGATTTACTTAGGTATATTTTTTTAAAATAGATGTCTGAAACTACATAAAAGTTGATAGATTTTGTGAAGCATATTGAATTTCATTTACGAAAACATGTTCAGAAAATTAGAAGTGACAATGGAACCAAATTCATAAATCAAATATTTTAGGATTTCTTGATGAATAAAGGAATTAGTCACAATTTTTCATAACCTTAAACTCCACAGCAAAACGGTGTAGTTGAAAGGCATAATCATTCTCTCTGTGAAGCTACGAGGACAATGTTATCATTTGCAAATCTCCCATTATATTTTTGGGCGTAAGCATTTGGATTTGCATACTTTAAGCAAAATAGTTTTATATTTATAGGCGATTTGTTATTACTCCTTATGAAATTTTGAACAATCTCAAGAGTAACGTTAAATTTTTCCATGTTTTTGCCTCTAGGTAGTTTCTCTACAATTCAAAGGAACATCATATCAAAGTGGATGTCAAGGCTAATGAAGCAATTTTTCTAGGATATTCTCTTACTTACAAAGCTTACAGAGTTCTTAACAAAAAATCAATGAAAATTGAGGAAAGGTATTATGTTACTTTTTGATTATAAGTTCATTAAATCATCTCAACAAAAAGCCATTGTTCAATGTGATGAAATATTTCCATATTCTTGTTTGCAATCTACTCCTCTTATGATGTTATTTGAAGATTTTATGGATCTCTTTGATGACTCAGTAAAGGCAATTTACTCAGAATCAAAGGAGAAATACAATCAAGAAGATGAGTTGTTGAACTTGTTGATAATATGATTGATAATGTTGAATTTCACGAAGAAGAATCTCCTTCTACAACATCCACTTCACCTATTATTCAAGTCGATCGGGAGAATACGAAAAAAATTTATTTTTCAATCTAGTGAAGAAATTTTTACTTTAATTCCGAGAACAACGGAAAATAATAATTTACAAGAAACTAATATAACATATAATGATCTCGTGCGGGGGGAGAATACAGACAGTGATGATCATTTCCCGGGAGAGCATTCTGCTTCTAATGCTAAAGTCTAGGGGAGGATCTTACAAATAATAATAATGATGATCGATCGGAATTTGAAGAAGTAAATGTTGAAATCAATCTTGTATATGATCTGAATTATCCACCAGTAACAAAATGGATAAGAGATTATCCACGAAATCAAGTTATCGATGATACTTTTTTTGGAGTTTTGACTCAAGCTCAACAAAAGGAGAAATAAGTTTCTTTAAATAGAAATCAAGAATTTTGTATGTTTAATTCTTTTATATCCAAAATTAAACCTAAAACTCTCAAAATTTCTCTTGATCATGCTGTTTGGGGTAAAGAAATGCAAGATGAGTTTGTAGGATTAGGTGTCTAAGCCCATCACTATAATTGGTATGTACTTGACCCAAGAGTAGCATGGTCCATTTCGGGTTGCCTTCATCAGGACAATTTAGTAGGATGGATATTTGAGTAAGATGTTATTTGTGATTTATTAATATATTATAAGTATAATATACTAATTGAGAAATCGTATTATTTAATTAGTATTGATCAAGAATTGATTTGGAACTAATTTAGTGATTAAAAGAGACTAATTAAACTAACGGGGACTGATTATGTAAATCAGTGAAACATATGGTTTGGGCTAATTATCCATGACTAATTTGTAATAGGCTAAGCTTATCTAAAATTCCATAAATTATTAGTCCATATAAGTTATGGATCATAAGCCTAAGTGTCAGAACCGGGATTACATATAACTTTTGGAATTCTACACTATATATGTGTAACCCCTTTAGCCAAAATCGGACCTAATAGAGTGACACTGCAAGAGTATGGATGGTTTTTGATGCATTTATAAGGGGGTATAAGGAAAATGCCTATAAAATAGTTAATTAAATGTTTAATAAAAAGTGTATTATTAAATCCAAAATCATATGACTTAAGTTTAATTAAATTCAGAGTAAAATTTATTAATAGATTAAACCATCAAGTATTTAAAAAGTTAAAATATACCCTTATACTATATAAAATAAGAAGTCTAATATATTATATATGTATAATTAAAAGGTCAATATTACCGTTAGTAAACCTCATTCACAACGCCAATCTATAAGGGGGTATAAGGAAACTGCCTATAAAATGGCAGTTGAATGGGTGTTCACTCTCACCCACCACTTCTTTGATTGGTGGAGGGTCGTTAGTCGAACATGTAGGATAGGACACAACCTCCCACTATAAGTATAATAAAATACCAAGTAACTAAAGGCTTAATAAATTCCCAATCTTAGTTACTTAGGAAAAATGTAAATTTGATGCTAACCCATGAAATTGCACTTTTCACAATGTTAAGTCGTTAGTGGAGCATGTATGCTTAACCGGCACACTAATTTGGGACTACCAATGCGTGGCAAAGGGTAGCTTGATGTTAATCATGGATCAATAAGCGTGTGTGGTTAACTGGCACATTGATTAGGTGATATGTAACATCGAGAGTACCAAGCTAATTTGCATGGTTTGTAACACCCATATATTTATTAAATAAATAAATAAAGAAATGAAGGACTCGTAGCTCTAAAATAAATAATTATGTATAAAAGGATGGTCTCAAAGAGCTAATCGTCACCATTTTAGAAGTCAAGGGTTAAAAGATAAGTTCCGGACCCAATTCGTAAGTATTAATGAGGGTGGGGACTAAATATTAACTTTTGGGACTTCATTTGAAAGGATTTTAGAGGCTTAGGGGTTGTACTATAAATTAGGGGTGTTATTTCGTAAGAAATCATGGAAGTGAGGGCTAAAATGTATGTTTTGGATTTCTTTTGAAAGAGAATTAAAGGGCAGGGTTTAAAAGGTAAATATGGGATTTATTTTGTAATGATTTCTGGATGGAGGGGCTAAACTTGGAATAATGAAAAGAAGTTATGGGGATCGGGGTATGTAAACCCGTCACCCCCGGTAACCCTAACCCTAGCTTTAAGTGAGTAGCCGTCATCTTCCTTTTCCCCCTTATGCCTCCCTCATCGGCGCTACCTCCCCACCGTCGTTCCCTCCCTAGCCGCCGCAATGCCTTTTTCGTTCAGTGAAGAAGACAAAGACCACCGCCGCATTGTTGCTTTGTTGCCGGTAGTCGCGGTTGTGGCCGTCATTCACTGTCGCCGTCCTTTCTCTTCCTCCTTCTTGTTCTTCTGCCGATGATTACCGTTGTTGCCGCCTCCGACCACCGCCGACATCGCTCCTTGTTGCTGCCTATCTTTCCGTGTCGACTGTCACCGCTGTCCAACGGCTAGTGCACCACACTGCCATCGTCATGAACCACCAGGTGGGTGGTTGAACTTATCCTCCAAGCATGTTTGTGTGGGTGTGTGTTTCTCTGTTGGGAATCAAAAGAACCGCCGCCACCACCATGAGGTGGTGGCTATCATTGCAAGATGTTGCTATCACCGCCGCCACTGTCGAGGTTTTGTACTTTCGTCGTCGCGAACCACCACCAGGAGGGTGGCCGGATTCTCTTGCAAGAAGTCATCGTGGGTGGGTTTGCATTTCTGTTGCGTATGAGTGGTGTGTGTGTGTGTAGCTTGGCCTGAAAAATCAAGGAAAGGCCAACACCATCACCGTGAGGTGGTGGTTGCCACCATACACCGCCATGTATGTGTCTTTACATTAGTTAGGGTGTGTGTGTGAGCTTTGGTATTTCATTGTAAACTGTAAAAAGAAAATGGAATAATGAGAAAGAAACTATAACCACCTCCGTGAGGTGGTGGCAGCCGCCTCCTGCCGCCACCGGCCACCGTGTCGGGTGGCGGTGCGTTTTGCCTCTGGTGATTGATTCGTTTGGGGTGCTAGAAACCCTAATGGGCTCAAAGGAGCTCTAATGGGTCCAATGAAGCTTAATGGACTCTAATTGACCCAATAAAACCCTAATGGGCTCAATGATATTTTAGTAGGCTTAATAGGCCCAATAAAGCCCTAATTGATCTAAAAGCCCAACAAATTAATTAATGGACTAGTATTGGGTTGGTAACCCTAATTAGTGTTTGGATAACCCTAATGCCATGAAACCCTAATTTTGGGGAATTAATCTAGACACATGAGAATTATTTAATAACTTGAGATATTAAATAATAAACTTTGGCAAAGATTAATCTAAGCGATAATGGACTTAATGGATTAAGTCCTTAAGGGATTAAGTAGGAAACTTAACCTTGATCATCATTTTATGTGAAACCCTAATTTCACTTGGGTTATTGTTGGGCCTTTCTATTGGGCCTTGATGATTAGGTTATTAAATGGACTATCCAAGATCAAGCAAATGGTCTAGAGTAATTTAATGGGCCTAGGGTAAGGCTCATGTACGGGGCTTGGGCCCAATTTGGAAAATTGGGCCATAGATGGGCCATAGTTTGGGCCTTAATGATTATATGATGTTGGGCCATAGAATGAGACCATGTATAGGCCTATGCCCAATTTGGAAAATTGGGCCATGTGTTGGGCTTTGATTCCCAATTGACTTTGGGCCTACGGATTGGGCCTTGGGCTTGAATAAGCCAAGCTAGGGGTAATGTAGTAATTACCCAAAGAATGTACGTATGGTTATGTATTGGGACCCAATTATTAATTGGGTGTTATTTTGGTGTTCACAGTTCGAGAATCTGTCAGCCAACAGCTAGGGTCGAGTCTGCGGGACTTCAGCAAGTGTGGGATTGTGTCTTCGGGACTTCAGCAGTGTGAGGTGAGTTACCTTCCAGTAGCGGTGGGTCTAAGGCCACAAAGCCGGCCCACCAGTAGGAGACGTATGATAGATGATTGTCTCTGTGATATCATCTAGGTTTGCTACTACCTGATATGTTATATGCTAGCATGATATGTTATATGTGATAGTAGTAGAGTTTGGTTGTTAGGACCGGAGGGAGTCAGACACCCCAGATACGTCTGACAGTATGTGATGTTATGTTTATATGCTAGCATGATCTGTTATACAAGTTAGAGGTAGTAGGAGGGGAGCTATCCCCGAGTTCGGTTGTTAGGACCGAAGGGTAGCTCAGACACCCCAGATATGTCTGATAATGTGTTATGTTATGATATGTGATAGTAGTAGTAGTAGGAGGTGAAATAGTCCCCAAGGTTTGGTCGTTAGGACCGAAGGGTAGTCAGCACCCCAGAATGGCTTGACATCGGTAGTCAGCACCCCAGAATGGCTTAACGTGGGTAGTCAACACCCCAAAATGGCTTGACACGGGTAGGTCGGCACCCCAGAAATGTCTGGCAGTATGTATGTTATGTGATTGTGTGGTATGTAGTATGATGGGGGAACTCACTAAGCTTCGTGCTTACGGTTTTCAGTTTTTGTTTCAGGTACTTCGTGTTTAAAGGAAAGGAGCCGGCTTGATCGCAGCGCATCACACTATGTTTTCCGCACATGAGATCTTTGGGATTACAATCTGATATTATTTTATGATAAAATGTTTTGATTACTGACACTTTGGTTTGCCACGAGATATTATTATAAATATTTTTATACTGATGATTTTATGTAATAACTTATTTAAAAATGAAATTTTTGGCCTTGAATTTTGGGATGTTACATGGTTATTCACACCTTGCTAGTGATCCTCGACATCCTAGTCATAAACTTGAAGGACATAATCGAGATTAAACATGTCATTGATAAGCTCAATGAATCGCAAAGAATCTAGGAATTTCAATTCATTTAAAACCAAAAGTTCTTTTTCGTTTTTCATGGTGGAAATTGGTAATCGTCATTTACCTAGCTTCAAATATTTTGAAATTGGATTATGGCATCCCTCTTCCGAATTATAAAATATTGTGTTGGGTCCTAGCCTTAATATTTCATTTTGGTGTTATATTAAGGACTTAAATCAACTAACATGAATTTCTCCCTCATAGATGTCTAGTTCTGACAACTATGGTCTTTCTGAATCTTTTGGAAAAAGCTTTCCTTATGAAGGTGATGTCCCATGATTGGATCGTGGAAATGGATATCATGTTTCATTTTCTCCACCTCCTCCAATAATTCTCCCTAACCCACATGTTCAAAGACTTGAAAAGTTCAAGTTCACTCAATCCCTATTGGCTAGCACACATGAAGATGGAAAGTATGTATGTGCTCACGTCTTTGACATGAAGCTGCATATTGACAGGCTAGGAATGTTGGGTGTCATGTTCCCAAGGAAGCTCGTTGTTGACTTGGTTCTTCATTCACTTCCTAAGTCATATAGTGAGTCTGTTAAAGACTACTATGTGATAGATCACGACGTGACCCTTATCGATCTTACCATTTTTCTAATTGCTACTAAATCAGAAATGATTTGGCATATTGGTAAAGCAAATTTTATTGGAAGATCTACCTCCCAAACTTCCATGAACATTGACAATGGCAACATTGGAAGTCCATAAAAGTCTTCTTTTCCCAATGGAAAGGGATCGGCCATAGTCAACCCAGTTGACCAAATGGTAAAGAGAAAGGCTAAGTCTGAGATTGTCCCATATGCCATTCCAAAAAAGTTTGTTTGCTTCTACTGCCAAGAAAAGGGGCATTGGTTGCAAAGCTGTCATATCTACCTGAAGGACTGCAAGGATGGTAGAGTCAAAATGTTTGACTATGCTTTAGGTACGCCCACTCTCTAACTCTGTTAAGTTCCTATTTGTAGATTCTTAATACATGATGTGATAAGATTGCATTTTGATGTTTTGTAGGATCGAAGAAGAGAAAGGATGCTTAAAGAAAGAGCACGTTGAGTCTGATCGCCAAGAGATGGATTTCGATCGCATGGTTCGAAGATCGGATTTTTGAGCTGCTACTTAGGAGTTATGATAGGTTGCTTACGAATATGTAGTAACATAGTTTTCATTTGTAATTGCATTGTAAGGACAAGTTTTCCACGTTTTATAAATAAAGAAAATTTTTGTTTTATCTTATTTTATACTTATAATTGCAATGAAATTTGTGAAAATTGATGTTTGTATATTTCTATTGTTAGCAATACTTGAAGATGAATTTGATTCTTTCGTTTGTGGTAGTGTCAAAATTTACCAAATAAGGAAAGATTCTGATCGCCCAAGTTTTCAATTGGACAAAAGTTTGGAATCATGCAACTAGTATTGTGTGATGAATAAGAATTTGTTATTTTTGGGAAATTAGGACTAATTCCTCGTTCACATAGTCAAGGAAGGACTAGGGGATCGGGTACACATAGTTGTGCCCTGGTCAGGTCCACCACAAAGAACAATAAAACTATTCATCATGATTTACTAAAGTTAGTAAATATGGTTATACTTACAATATTAAGTGTAAATTTGAATCATTAAAAAAGTTTTCAATGTATAGTAGAACGAATGAGAAGAATCAAATTAGGCAGAAAGATAAAACTTTCTCCAATCTGAAAGGAAAGGAGAGTACTTTAGTATCGTGTTTTGTTATCATCTTAATGATTATGAAAACCATATCACAATAGATTCTATAAATACATCTTAGTGCATTTGTATGGCTAAGAAAAGAAATCGTGAATTGTTGAAATGGTTAAATCAAAAGGTGAGTCATACTTCGTTCCAATATCAAGTCTTAGAGTCATACTCCAGGATTTTACATTGAGTGACATGATCTTAAAAAGTTTTAAAACACACTCATCAAATGTGGAATAGAAAATATTTTTTCTTACTCCTGCGCATTTGAAATTTGTAAGTTGTGATGTCTTGGATAAGATAGAGACCAAGTAAGACTAATTATGTGAAGTGTTTTTCTTGATAAGAACCGACACTAACTCTTGAATATTTGTTTGTCAAGTAATGTTTCTTGACAAAGAGAATCATATATGTCAAGAGGTCAGTGGGAGTCTTAAAGATCTTGAAAAGTTTCAAGAGCTAATCAAGAATAAACCTGTTATTAATCACTAGCACACGACTTAAGGTTTGAAACCTATCATGTTGACATATTCATATTTTTGTGCCCATTGTAGTTAAGTTAACTACGCATGTGAGTTCTATGAGTTCCCAATTGTTTGCATAACAACCTAGAAGCAATGGTAGGCCCTTGTGCTGCCAGGTGGCAAGAAACTAAGATTGAACAAATTCAATCCATATGAGTTTGGATTTATCACTAACCTTGTGTTGTGATTATGGTTATGACAAATTCACATGGATAGGAACACATACACCATTAATCTAAGTGACAAAGGTTTCTCTCCTCTTCATGAAAATGATTGTAAGGAAACATTTTCACTAAGTAAATTTTAAGGAGAGAGCATTTGTGATATTTGCATTCTCAAATTTGATTATGATTACGGCATCCCTCTTCATAGTTCGAATTGTGATAAATGGCAAAAGGTCTAAACATTTGAGACTTATTACTGTAAGTTCTGAAATTGGTTAGACACACATGTGAGTTGTCTAAGGAAAGGTGTATGAGTTTGAGAAGCCTAGATAAAGTCTTATCGAAGCATCTTGTATCAAAAATCTGAACTTTGGTTAGAAAATCTATTGATTTCTACAAGTCCAACTTATTTCTGAGTAACTGTCAGAGCTAGTGGGAGAATAAGTGTTATGCTATTAAAGAATGTAATTCTTAGTGGGAGCTCAATTATTACATTAAGTGTTGCGAGTTATCAATGTTAATTATAGAAAACAAAAGTTTCAATTCGCAAAGTCGTAGAGGTTGAAAAGTTGTTTTGCTATAACTAAGGGAGAGGAACTCATACTTCATTTCAAATCTAAAAGTTTAGATTATGGTTTTAATCAAATTTAGTCAAGGATATATATATATATATATATATATATATATATATATATATATATATATATATATATATATATATATATATATATATATATATATATATATGAATACCATGTTGGAATGCTTCAACATTGGAAATTCTATATATAGAAATATTATAGACTGGTCAAGTATCATGTCTTTAAGTAAGACATTATGTATATGCTTCGGATATAGGATCAATTGCATATGCTATAATATTCATATGTTTTAATTTTCCATATGCCTGGGGCATTAAGAGGGAAAAGGGACTAGAACCAAATATGACTAAAGTTATTAAACAGCTATCAAGGACAATCTAAGGTTCACCAAGGAATTGTCATGTGTAGTTAGAATTATAGTAATGGATGGACTATATTAATATTATTATGAATAGATAGGACTTTATTAAGAATGGATTGTCATACGGAAAATATGGAAATGCTTCCATATTAGGAGTTGGATATTAGGAATCTGTGTGGAAGTTAGAAACTTTTATGCAAGAAGGATGTTCAAAGGAATGTACTTTGAAATTGAGACTTCTCTTCCATGGAATTGTTTCGTAACAATCTCTAAAGGAGTACTTTGTAATATCGTTGTAAAAAGTCTCTATGACTTTAATACCATGACATATCAAAAGGTTATATTGCATGATAGTTTAGAAATAACACATTCTAATAGTGGCAAGAATTTGGTACTGTTACACTTACGACAAGGTTTTGGAATTGTGAAATAAGAGTCATTTGAAATGTTTTCAATTGATCTATTTCACATAGTAAGGACTATAGATAAACATAGTGTGCATTCTTGGAGCATGGGATAACTATTGTTTTAATTCAAAGTATTAAGTTGATAAATCGAAACATTATACAATGAATAATGTGTAATCAATATGGTGATTAAATAAAAGGTGTTTTATTTATATTCAAAAGTTTTGAGACCATATTGGATTCAATTATTCTTTTGTTTCACTTTGCATGTTTTGACTTCCCAAATAACTAGATTATTCAAACTATCCACAATCGATCATACTTTGGAAGTAGGTATTGAAGCTAGACTGTCATGAATGGATATGTAGATTGTCTATAGGTGTTTAAACATAGCACAAGTTGGCTGTAGTATTCATGAGTACTCATCTAATAAGATTTGAGTATTGGACTAAACCCACGCTCATTTGAATCACTTCAAGGATTTTATCACGAGTGATCATGAAACAATAATATCATATATTCTTGAAACCAAGACATGTGAGTTGTAGTTTACAATTCGGTTGCACATTGACATATGTATTTCACCAGCAACATTGTGTTATAAAACATATTGTTATGTGTGATTTGATGAGTAAATAGAGCAAGCACATGAGTATAAGCGCTTGGCCAAGCTTGGACTGTTTTGATTTGTTTAATTAATCGGTCGTCAAAATCGGAAATTGGGAAACAACACATGAACAGATAGAATGATTATAATCCATAACTCATTTCATACAATATCTAGAATGGAGGAATATATGATCCCTTATCTAATGGACACATTATTGATCAAAGTTCGACGGCGACTTTTGAGAGCTACAATTACTAGACGGGTTTTGAAATCATACTTACAATTATAGTTATTAGAATTATCCAAGTGGGAGACTTTTGGATGAGGTGTCTAAGCCCATAAGTATAATTGGTATGTACTTGACCTGAGAGTAGCATGGTCCATTTCGGGTTGCGTCCATCAGGACAATTTGATACGATGGATGTTTGAGTAAGAGGTTATTTGTGATATATTAATATATTATAAGTATAATAAATTAGTTGGGAAATCATATTATTTAATTAGTATTGATCAAGAATTGATTTGGAATTAATTTAGTGATCAAAAGAGACTAATTAAATTAACAAGGACTGATTATGTAAATCAGTGAAACATATGGTTTGGGCTAATGATCCATGATTAATTTCTAATGGGCTAAGCTTAGGTAAAAGTCTATAAATTATTAGTCCATATACGTTATGGATCACAAGCCTAAGTCTAAGAATTAGGGTTACTTATAATACTTGCAATTCTACACTATATATGTCTAACCTCTTTAGCCAAAATCGGACCTAAAAGAATGACATTGCATGAGTATGGACGATTTTTGGTGCCTAACCTCTCTCTCATTTTTCTTCCAGTTGTTCATGATGTTTATGACTTGTTTGAGGCACAACACTTGGAGTGCTAAGCTCTTGAAAGGACAAATTCAACAAGCTACAACAAGAGGTGATCTTCTAACTTACTTTTATGATTTATATGTCAAAATTTTATGCTAGTTGTAGGCTTAATGCTTTGGAAATTTTATTGCATGTATAATTAGAGAAAACTTAGATCCAAAGCTATTAGGGTTGTATGTGCATCATAGGTGTGTTATAGTAGATAAAACCCAACAAAATTGCATGAATTTAGAAGGAACAAAGTATAGAGATTGATTCTGATACCTTCAAATACGTTTTTCGTAGGATTTGAAGTGGGTGTTTCAGAATAAATTGGATAAAGAAGGAAATGGCATAAGGAACAAAGAACATCTTGTAGTCAAAGGCTATTGTGAAGAAGAAGGAATAGATTACCAAGTGATGTTTTCACCTGTTAAAAGATTGGAGTCAGTTCATATTTTCCTTGCATATGAAGTACACAAAATTTTTAAAGTATTCTAGATGGATGTAAAATGTACTTTTCTAAATGGAGAACTTGAAAAACTAGTCTACGTCGAATAACCAGTAGGTTTCGTAAATGAAAAATATCCACATCATTGACATGCTCTTGATTAGGCTGTTTATTGCCTAAAAAAGCTCCTTGTGCATGGTATGAAACTCTTAATCGGTTTCTTATACAATGTAAATTTAAACAAGGTTTAGTTGACCCTACTTTCTTTCATAAGAAAGATGGTGATCATTTGATGATTGACCATATTATTTTCGGATCTACTAATCCTCAATTAATTGTTGATTTCCAAAAACTAATAGAGACTAAATTTGAGACAAGCTCGACACTCCGATTAATTTTTTCCTTTGGTTGAATATTAGACAGAGTAAAGAGTGACTTTCCATAAACTAGGAGGATTTTACAAAGTCCTTGGTTAAAAAGTTTGGCATAATTGGAGAATCAAAGGTGAAAGTTCCAATGATGTTTGGGAAAAAAATTGCCTCCTTTTCTCGATAAACCTATAGCAAGTAGGTGTGACATCATGTTCAAAGTCTACTATTGTGCGTGATATCAAGAAACTCCATGAGAACCTCACATGACCACAGTGAAGAATATCCTTAGATATCTTAGGAGAACCACATCTCTTTGTTTGTGGTATCCATCTAATATTGGGTTCTTTATGCATGCTTATTATGATGTTGATATAGGTTGATGTGGTCTTGATTGCAAAAGTACGACTGGTGGATGTCAATTCTTACACGAAATTTTAGTACGCTAGCATTTCAAGAAATAGACTTATGTTTCTTTATCCACAACTAAAGCTGAATACATTGCAGTTGCATCATGCACATCGCAAATCATCTGGACTAAAAGTCAGCTAAGAGATTATGTAATAAGTATGAAGAAGATACCTATGAACTGTCATTCAGAAACTGCAATCAAAATATGTCATAATCCAGTACAACACTCAAAAACAAATTCCTTTGCGATATCACTTCATCAATGATCACCCAGAGGATGGAAATGTAGAAGTTCATTTTCTACGATCAGTGGATCAATTGGCTGACATATTTACGAAAGCCTTACCAAAAGTAATATTTAAGCGCATTGTACATGGGCTTGGAATGATTGAAGCACATTTGGTTCTAAAATCATCTTTAAAATGGCATGTTGCAAATAGGTTATTGTTCATCAGCGAACGGTTGCAAACCTTGCATGTGATTGCAAGATAATGGTTGCAAGAAGATTAGTGTTCATGTGGGAATGGTTGCGCACTTCGTAGGTAATCGGAGTGTGTTACTTTTGGGTTGCGAAAGGGACTTAGTAATCGCAGGCTGGTGCCCTAGGTAATTGTTTGGTTTTTTTTATCTTCTCTTTTCACATTCTTTTATTTTTACTGTTCATCTGCGATGACTTGCGAATTTCAGGGGTCGACATCACTTAATTTTTTTGTTTCTTATAAAATTAAAAAATCGAAAACTATTTTTTTATTTTATAAAATTTTTCAAAAATCCAAAAATATTTTTTTTATAAAAATTTTCAAAATCCAAAAAGATTTTGTATTTCTTAAAATTTTGAAAAATCCAAAATTATTTATCTTTTATAAATATTTTCTCATTTTTTTTGTCGTGAACACTTGTAGTTCTAGCATGAAACAAAGGTATTGATGTGGAATAGTTGTTTTACAGTGCCATTGACTAGTTAAGTGTCCCTAGAAGCATGCTTCAACATCTTATCTGAAGCCTCGTAGATCTCTGTTTGCAAATCCTTAATGAATCTCTTGTTCTAAGAATTTCATCCCAACAAGCTATATTAGTAGAAGACATCGAGCTACCTAACTTTACTCATTTCGGAGTTTAGAGATGCTTGCTTGGTCATTATTTCATAGCAAAGGTACTATGGTTCTTTTAACCTAAACGTAGGGTTCCTTTTCTAAACTACAATGTATTAACTGTGAATTTGTTTACGAATTCTAGTACGCAACTTTGAATTGACGGGATACTTTTTCAGTTTCGCCATGCCATTAACTAGTCAAGTTTCCCTAGAAGCATTCTGTTGAATGTTATCTTTAAACCTCATTGTGTTTTCTAGTTTCAAATTCTTTATGAGTTATGTTTCTACACGGCATAGTTCTTCCCATAAGACTTAAATCTACTGAGACTGAGAGCCACTCATCTCTTACTCATATTGGAGTTCTGAGACTTTTTCATGGTTATTTATATATTGAAAGGGTGTACTTTGATCTTATGTTAAATAAAGCTTTCCAAAATTACTTGAATTAGATTACACAGATCAATCAATGATTTTTTTTTCGTATCACTACACTTATTTTGAGTTGACATTCATAACTTCTTAAGAAATTGACAATAAGTAATTCAATGGGACACCATCCAAGCACTTCTTAGACTCTCTTGACTGAAAATGAAGAGGATCTTCGTAGCACCCGATTCCCGGTACGCATTTAATTAAAGCTTTTTATTTTTTTCTTTGGGACTCGACGAGTCGAAGGACCCACTCGTCGAACAGAGTCGAGATCCGCAGGCATCTGAAGTGATCTACTCGACAAGTTGGGAGAAGGACTCGGCGAGTAGGCGATGTGCAAGTAAAACCCTAAATCTGAGGGTTTGCACCTATATAAACACCTTAACTCAGCCTCCTTTGTCCCTAATACTCCCATAGAGTTGGATATTGAAACCCTAGCCATTTGTGTGTGTGTGTGTGTTAAGGCCATTTTGGTTCTCTTGGTTGGTTTGTGAAGCTTGGAAGGAAGGAAGAAGCTGGGAAATTCGAGTTGGGGCTTGTAGATTTAGAGATCTTACTTCATCTTCAGCTTAAGCAAGGTAAATGCCCCCTGTTTTGGTCCTCCTTTTTGGTTGTTCATCTTTAGGGCTTAGATTCATGGTGCAATTAGGGCGTCTTAAGCCATTTTCTGAATTGTGAGGTGATTCATGAAGTTCTACTTCCAGATCTGAGTCATTGGACGGGTCTCATGGCATAAAGGTTCCAACTCTATGTCCATGAGAGCCCCATGTACATTGTAGAGCACCTTCTATGGACTAGCTAAAACCCCCATGCATGTTCATCAAGTTTGGAACTTTACGTATAAAATGGACATTAGGTGGCCAGATCTATGGTTTTCGTGTGTTAAATCCCGTTTAGATCAACTGTATAGAAATGGTCAAGGTTGGACTCGGCGAGTCGTTCTTGGGACTCGGCGAGTCGGTGCGCTTTCAGCCATCTTAAACCCTATTACGATGGTCAGTTGTTAGAAAACGGAGTCCCATAGTTGTTTAGACGTGTTGGGAGACCTGGAGTTCATTGGGCTCGATGAGTGCTAGAACAGACTCGGCGAGTCCATGGCAATCTCCTAATAGTTGAAGATGAACTCGACGAGTTGTTCATACAACTCGGTGGGTCAAGGACAGGACATGTTTATCGGATGAAGGTTGAAAGACCCTAACTTTCGTATTTATGAAAGACCCAAACTTTCATACTCGACAATATAGTTACTCCAAAACATGCTACTTGCATATTCATAAAAACAATATTTTACATTGATAAAGAGATTACAAACTACTGGATACAAACCGACTATTTTAAAGTGTTATATATTACATAACTTCCCAGGATTCTATAGTTTTATACATATGGGAGTGCAAAATACAATAGTTTCAAATTATTCATAAGCTTCTATCGATACGATAATTTCAAACAATTCAAAAATCTTCTACCAGTATATAACTATACTGGATGTTTATCTCCTGCAATTTGTTAAACATCGAGAGGGTAACCGGTGACGCTTAGTGAGTTCAATAATAGATACAATATAACGTTATGCCATATATATACTTTAATAGGGCAGAAGCAAAGAGGAACAAGGAACAACAAGGGCATATGTGAATCATGTGACAAACATTCCATATCAATCATTGATTTGATTTAAAGATATACAATCAATGAGACATAACAATTTCCATTCTTGATATACATCAATAATGCTTTGGCCCAAACGGCACAGAAGATATACAACTTCAGATTAACATTTCGGTAGATTTCAGGCTTATAGCCCTGTCTAACCTTCTGCCACTACCATAGAATAGAATTTATTCTCTTACGGAGACATCTTCCACATGGCCAGAGGCTACATACCAGTACCAACGTGAATCTAAGTCCTTTCACTGATCACATGGTCAAAGGTATTTCTTTGCTATGAAAAATAGCAAATAAAAATAACCCGGAATAATAACACTGAAAAGCACGTAGCACATTTAACACATAACATACAATTATTTCTATATATTAAACTCACCGTGAAATAATCGGGGGCTAAAATTTTAATTTGGGCAGTACTTCGGCTCTAAATATGACTTTCGTCATTGAAAACCGGGAGTTTTCTTGAAAACTGAGCTCTGCGAAGGTAGAGCTTCGAGACCGAAAAGATAAATTTTCCGGGCTTCTCGGGAGTCTCGGGGCGTGTTTCGGGCTTTGGAATCAGTATCGGGGCTTCGGGGGAAGTGGAAGTAGAAGAAATATAAGTTTAAGGGTGAAAAGGTGTGAAATTTCTAAAGTTAGCCGAGAGGGTTCGCACCCCTTATATAGGGCCGAGCTTCGGATCCGAAGCAAAGGGAAGAAGGCACATGTATGCGGGGTTCGGACCAGGTGGCAGCAGGGCGAGACTTCGGGTGCGAGGTTCGGAACAGCTGGCTCACAAATGGTAGCTTCGGATTGGACACAGCTTCGGTCCAATGGGAGGATGACACGAGGGTCGGATCATGTGTGGCATGCGAGGATCACGTGGGCTTCCGGACATCTGTGCGACACGCGTCGCTTCTCGGGCATTGTCACGCAGCAGCTTCGGACACGTGGCCAACTCTGAGCGAGGGTGACGTGGCAATCACTATTCATGCGAAATTTCTCGGTTTTTGTGCAAAAACTTCTAAAATCCATAACTTTCACATACGAGCTCCGTTTTTGACGTTCTTTATATTCACGCGAAGCTAAAATTATGCTCTACAACTTTCGTTTAGACTTCGTCGCCTAATTTTGAATTTAATTTTAATATTATTATTTTTAACAGACCGGGACAGGAAAATTCGTTAAAAATTCATAACTTCCTCATCTGAAGTCCGTTTTCGTCAGACTTTTTACCGTTGCACTACTAATGACGAGACCTTTAATTCTCGTTTAGGTTGTGTCGGCTAAAAATCACTCGATTTTAAATTCGAGTTTTTAGCTGTCTACTGCTAAGCTGAAACTTCGAAAAATCATAACTTTCTCATACGAAGTCAGATTCAAACGGTCTTTATATGAAAGTTGATTATTTTCACGAGTTCTACAACTTTCATTTACACCACTAAGGCTAAAAATTAGTTTATCGAAAACTAAATTTTTACGCGACAAAGTATTTTCCGGATTTATCACGGATCTTCGTTTGGTTATAACTTCTTTGTTATAACTCGAATTTCGATGAGGTTTTCGCCTAAATGTTTCTAACAAGATTATCTACAACTTTCCATAATAAAATTTTACTTATTCCAATTTTTTTATTTTCCCTATATTTCACTATTTGGCTTTTAATTGGAATCTCATAAGACTTCCAATATTTTATGAGTGATTCTAAACATATTTTTACTTCATTTCTAATAAAAGCTATCTGTTAGAACTCAACATTCAAATTCACATAATATTTCATAATATTATTAACTTAAAACACGATTTCAAAACGTGTATGTTACAAATACCTCCTCCTTTTGAGGATTTCGTCCCCGAAATTACATCGATTAAAATAAGTGGGGATATTTGGCTCTTATCTCATTCTTATTTTCCCAAGTATAATTTGGGCCTCGATGGTGTTTCCACTTGACAAGCACCAACTCCACTTCTTTATTACGTTGATTAGTTGTTCTTTCATTCACGATCTCTTCCAGCTCTTCTACATATCTTAACTTATCATCCAATTTCACTTCGGATAATGGAACTATCTCATCATTGATGCTCAACCATTTGCGCAGATAGCTCACATGAAACACATCATGAATACCTGCCAAATCTTCAGATAATTCTAAGCGGTATGCTAGCTTTCCAATTCTCTGGATGATTTTGAAAGGACCAACAAATCTAGGACTTAACTTTCCTTTCTTCCCAAATCTCATAAGGCCTTTCCATGGAGATACCTTCAGCATCACGAAATCACCCACTTGGAATTCCATGGGTCGTCTTCTCTTTTCTGTATAGGACTTCTGTCGATCCTGGGCCGCTTTCATTCTTTCTCGTACAATTTGAATTTTGTCGGTGGTGTCTTGAATCATTTCAGGGCCTCCAAGGATCTTCTGTCCTATGTCTCGCCAACATAATGGAGTACGACACTTGCGACCATATAATGCTTCATATGGTGGCTTTTTGATTGAAGTGTGGTAACTTTTATTATACGAGAATTCTACAAGAGGTAAGTATTTATCCTAGTTACCACCGACCTCCAAGACACGTGCACGAAGCATATCTTCTACTGTTTGGATTGTTCTCTCTGTTTGACCATCTGTCTAGGGATGATAAGCTGTGCTGAGAGCAACTCGAGATCCTAATTCACGTTGCATACTCATCCAAAAGTGAGAAGTGAAGCGAGTATCACGATCGGAAATGATCTTTAGTGGCACACCATGTCTTGCCACAATTTCATCCAAGTATACTTGTGCGTATTTCTCTATTGGGGCCGTTTCATGCATGGCAAGAAAATGAGCGCTTTTAGTCAGGTGGTCAACAATTACCCAAATGATATCATGCTGTCTAGCAGTCTTTGGCAATTTGGTAATGAAATCCATGGACAATTCCTCCCATTTCCATACAGGAACACTAAGACTTTCTGGGGTTCCATAAGGCTTTTGGTGCTCTGCTTTGACTTGTAAGCATACTAAGCATTCCTGTACATATCTTCCAATGTCTCTCTTTAATCCAGGCCACCAATAATCAGCTCTTACATCATAGTACATTTTACTTGTACCAGGATGGATTGACGGTTTAGATTTATGGGCTTCATCTAAAATCTTCTGTCCCAATCCACCAATCTTTGGAATCCACAGCCGATTCTTGAATACTTTTAATCATCGCGGATCATCAAGTAGAGCATCATTATAATGTATCATCCCTTCTTTCTTCACATTTTCTGGCTTTAGGGCCTCTTCTTGCCATTTCTCTAATTCATCTAAAATATTGAATTTTACTGTAGTATGAGTAATGGCATAACACATACTATTGCGATAAACTTTTCTACTAAGTGCATCAGCAACCACGTTAGCTTTTCCAGGATGATATAGGAATTCACAATCATAATCTTTGATCAGCTCCATGGCTTGTTGTTGTCTCATATTCAAAGTTGGCTGACTGAATATGTACTTGAGACTTTTGTGGTCGGTAAATAATTGGCACTTTGTACCAAAAAGATAATGCCTCCAAAGTTTTAGGGCAAATACCACTGCAGCGAGTTCGAGATCATGAGTGGGATAATTCTTTTCATAATCTTTCAGTTGTCTTGAGGCATAGACTATCACTTTGCCACGTTGCATCAACACACAACCGAGTCCTAATCTTGAAGCATCGCTATAAACGGAGAATTCATCATCACCTTCTGGGTGTGATAAGATTAGAGCATGAGTCAAAAGATCTTTTAGAGTTGAGAAAGCCCTTTCTTGGGTATCACCCCATTCGAACTTCACTTCTTTCCGTGTAAGACTCGTGAGAGGTACGGCTATACGAGAAAAGTCTTTAACGAATCTCTGGTAATATCCCGCGAGACCTAAGAAACTACGAATTTCGGAAGCATTACGGGGCACTTCCCAATTTTGAATGGCTTCGATTTTGATAGGATCTATGGATACACCATCACTAGAAATAACATGGCCGAGAAATTGAACTTGGCGAAACCAAAATTCACATTTCGAGAATTTAGCATATAGTTTCTCCTTTCGAAGAAGTTCCAATACCGCACGAATATGAATGGCATGATCAGCTTCAGACTTGGAATAGATTAGAATATCATCAATGAATACGATGACTGATTTATCGAGCAATGGGCGGCATACCCAATTCATCAAATCCATGAATACAGCCGGAGCGTTTGTTAAACCAAACGGCATAACAAGGAATTCATAATGTCCATATCGAGTATGAAAAGCAGTCTTCGGTACATCTTGCTCGTGAACTTTCAACTGATGATAGCCAGATCTTAAATCAATTTTTGAGAAATAGCTAACACCCTGAAGTTGATCGAATAAATCGTCGATGCGAGGTAGTGGGTACTTGTTTTTGATAGTCACCTTATTCAGCTCACGATAATCAATGCACATCCGCATCGATCCATCTTTCTTCTTAACGAACAATACTGAAGTACCCCAGGGAGAGGTACTCGGTCGAATGAAACCCTTGTCAAGTACTTCTTGCAGTTGGATCATCATTTCTTTCATCTCAGATGGCGCAAGACGATAAGGAGTCTTTGCAATCGGAGCAGCACCAGGCACAAGGTCAATTCCGAATTCTACTTGCCTATCCGGAGGAAGGCCAGGCAAGTCATCGGGGAAAACGTCAGGATATTCGTTAACAACTAGAACATCATTTACAATTTTCTTCTCCTCTTTTGAGACATCAACTGTGTAGGCCAGATAGATAGAACACCCTTTCGATATGAATTTACGAGCTTTAAGGAAAGAGATTATTTTTAATAGTATTTGTTCACCGTAGACATAGATAGGATTCTCCCCTTCAATAAGAATGCGTACTATCTTTTCATAGCACAAGAGTTCTGCATGGTTCTTTGATAACCAATCCATGCCGAGAATAATATCAAAGTTGGGCAAGGAGATAGGGATCAGGTTAGCGAGAAAAGTATAGCCTTCAATTTCTATAGCACAATCTCTATAGACTTTATCAACAAGTAATGATATACTTCCCGCAGTATCTACGTGAAATGGTTGCGCAAGTACAAAGCAAGCAATTTGAAAGGAATGCGCAAATTCTTAAGACACAAAAGAATCTAAGGCACCAGAATCAAATAAGATGTGAGCAGGTCTAGAGTTGACAAGAAATGTACCCTTCACAACATTCGGGTCCTCGCGTTCCTCCTCTGAGGTAATATGGAATGCACGACCCCTAGGTTTTGGCACGTCCTCCTTTTTAGTTGGAGTACCCTTTGATTGTTGAACAGGGACTTGGCTTCTCGCCGGTTGTTGAACAGAAGCTTGACTTCCCGTCATCTGACTAGTAAGAGTAGGGCAAAAACGCTTCTTGTGGCCAATAATACCACATGCATAGCAAGTAACATCCTTTCTTGGGCAAGCTGGCTTTATATGACCCTTTTCTCCGCATCCATAACAGACAATGGATTCTTTGTCTATTTTGCATTGGCCCGGATGATTCCTTCCACAAATACGACATGAAGGCGATTGCATAGAAAAAGATTGTGATCTACCGCGTCCACGAGAGACACTTTGAGTTTGAACTTGATTACTAGGTTCAGTCCGAACGGATTGAGCTGGTAGAAAAGAAGGAATAGTTCTTTCAGTACGTGGATGCTTCGGAGCAGTAACAGTGGCACCACGTATTTCTAAGTCATGCTCACGTCTTCGAGCATATTCAACGGCTTTATTGAATGACAGAACTTCTCGATTGGCAACGAAATCATGGATCTCATGTCGTAGTCCCTCTATGAATAACTGAATTTTCTTGTCTTCAGTTGGAATATACTTTGTAGCAAACCTTGCTCTTTGATTAAACTGAGTTTCATACTCATTCACAGTCATTCCTCCTTGTTTAAGCTCGAGGAATTCCTTCTCCAATCTCCTCCTCATGTCTAGAGGACAATACTTCTCTAGCAAACGAGTTTTAAACATTTGCCAGGCTAAATTCTCCTGGTCAAACCCGTTGAGAGCTTCATATGTTGCTTCCCACCAAACCAAGGCTTCTCCGATGAGCAATGCGGAAGCATAGTTAGCTTTGTCTTCATTATCCACATGAGAAATACGAAACACTTTCTCTGTGTTCTAGATCCAAGTAAGAACAATAATGGGATTGAGAACACCGGAAAACTCTGTAGCACCACTACTCTTGAAATCTTTGAACGACGAACGCTTCACCTCTCCTTTTGAAGATTCTCCAGTGGCTTTCTCTTTTCCCTTATCACCATTCTTTTTGTGTTCTTCGAGAGTCTGTCGAATAACACCGGTAAGTTTACCCAATAGTTGCTCCTCACGAGGAGATACTAGAGTATTCACTTCCTCGGGTTGAGGACCTCCACCAACCTCAGGGGTATGGCTACTAACATGTTCAGCCATTTCTCTGCAATACGGAGTAACATTGTATTTTAGAATATTAGGGTTTATTATTACCTAATACTTTTACTTATATATTTCCTATGGTTTGTATCCCTATACTTACAATGATTAAGTTCATATATTGAACTTCCAATAGTTTAAGTCTAAATACCAATCCGTGGAATTTAGTTCACTCAAACTACTGCTCTGATACCATGATTGAAAGACCCTAAATTTCGTATTTATGAAAGACCCAAACTTTCATACTCGACAATATAGTTACTCCAAAACATGCTACTTGCATATTCATAAAAACAATATTTTACATTGATAAAGAGATTACAAACTACTGGATACAAACCGACTATTTTAAAGTGTTATATATTACATAACTTCCCAGGATTCTATAGTTTTATACATATGAGAGTGCAAAATACAATAGTTTCAAACTATTCATAAGCTTCTATCGATACAATAGTTTCAAACTTTTCAAAAATCTTCTACCAGTATATAACTATACTGGATGTTTATCTCCTGCAATTTGTTAAACATCGAGAGGGTAAGCGGTGACGCTTAGTGAGTTCAATAATAGATACAATATAACGTTATGCCATATATATACTTTAATAGGGCAGAAGCAAAGAGGAACAAGGAACAACAATGGCATATGTGAATCATGTGACAAACATTCCATATCAATCATTGATTTGATTTAAAGATATACAATCAACTAGACATAACAATTTCCATGCTTGATATACATCAATAAAGCTTTGGCCTAAACGGCACAGAAGATATACAACTTCGGATTAACATTTCGGTAGATTTCAGGCTTATAGCCCTATCTAACCTTCTGCCACTACCATAGAATAGAATTCATTCTCTTACGGAGACATGTTCCACATGGCCAGAGGCTACATACCAGTACCAACGTGAATCCGAAGTCCCTTTTCGTTAGACTTTTTACCGTTGCACTACTAATGACGAGACCTTCAATTCTCGTTTAGGTTGTGTCAGCTAAATATCACTCGATCTAAAATTCGAGTTTTTAGCTATCTACTGCTGAGCTGAAACTTCGAAAAATCATAACTTCCTCATACGAAGACAGATTCAAACGGTCTTTATATGAAAGTTGATTATTTTCACGAGTTCTACAACTTTCATTTACATCACTAAAGCTAATAATTAGTTTATCGAAAACTAAATTTTTACGCGACAAAGTATTTTTTGGATTTATCACGGATCTTCGTTTGGTCATAACTTCTTCGTTATAACTCAGATTTCGATGAGGTTTTCTCCTAAATGTTTCTAACGAGATTATCTACAACTTTCCATAATAAAATTTTACTTATTCCAAACTTTATATTTTCGCTATATTTCACTATTTGGCTTTTAATTGGAATCTCATCAGACTTCCAATATTTTATGAGTGATTCTAAACATACTTTTACTTCATTTCTAGTAAAAGCTATCTGTTAGAACTCAACATTCAAATTCACATAATATTTCATAATATTATTTACTTAAAACACGATTTCAAAACGTGTATTTTACAAAGGTGAACTCGACGAGTTGTTCATACAACTCGGCGAGTCGAATGAAGGTTCATTCGTTGTTCACATAGAAGGGGAACTCGTCGGGTCGTTGCTAAACTCGACGAGTAGAGTCGTGGATAAGGACGGGTAAGGGTTAGGGACTCAACGAGTTGACAGCCCAACTCGGTGGTTCGGGTCAACTAGAAGTTGACTTTGACTTGGACTTGGTTAGGGGTAAAATATTCATTTTACCCTAAGAGTAGATATCAAATTCTGACTGAGTGTTTTGTGGGGATTATAGCCGCAGGATTTCCGGAGCAGCAGCAGACAGAGGTTTCCCGCACAGATTATCTGCAGCTACTCGCGCGAGGTGAGTTACCTTCCAGTAGCGGTGGGTCTACGGCCACAATGCCGACCCATCAGTAGGAGTTGTATGATTAGATGATTGTCTGTGATATTCATCTAGGTTTGCTACTACCTGATATGTTTATGTGCTAGTATGATATGATGCTATGTGCTAGTGACAGTAGAGGAGATAGTCCCCATATTACCAGTCGATAGGGCCAAAGGGGTAGTCATACCCAGCCATGATAGATAGATTATGTGATATGTGTTATGTGGTAGTAGTAAGGGGCGAAAAAGTCCCCATTATCCGATCGAGAGGACCGAAGGGGAGACCAGCACCCAGATATGCTAGTTAGTATCCGGTCGAGAGGATCGAAGGGAAGGCTAGCACCCAGGTATGCTTGGCAGTATCCGGTCGAGAGGACCGAAAGGGTAGGTCGGGCACCCAGATATGCCTGACAATATATGTATGTTATGTGATTGTATGGTATGTGGTATGATGGGGGAACTCACTAAGCTTCGTGCTTTGAGTTTACAGTTTTGGTTTCAGGTACCTCTTCAGCGAAGAGGAAGGAGCTCGCACGATAGTAGTACATCATACACACACGCATTGATTTTCTACGCTTGAGATATTCTGGGATTGTACTCTGACATGTTGATATTATATGATTTGGGTTTTCAGATATGATACATTGATTTACAAAATGATATATTGTTACGTGGTTTTCTTACGAACGTTTTTATAATCGGTTAAAATGAAATTTTTTTACTCGAAATTTCGGATGTTACAATCTTTACTCGGGATCATACTATTTTTATATCAAATACTAAAGTGTGTTAAAATTGATGAACGAATGAATTGATTAAGAAAAAGAAACACAAGACACACAGATCTAAATAAAATATGTTTAGCTCAATTTCACATCTGAAGAGTACAAGAATAAGAGTATAAAATGTGACAAGAGAATGTTCCAACCGATACTCTATCCTAAGTACTTACCCTATTAATAAGGTACAACAGATGTATAAAAAAAGGACAATACATGATGTATCGAAATTATAATGCCTTGTAAATAGATAACATGTGGAAAATGATCAGATTTCGACACCTGCAGACACATAACGAAAGATACAGCTTTCGTCACGCACTATCTACATTCGACCCTACAATCTTCACTTTGTTTAGAATAGTAGAAACTTAAAGTTATCATCTTTAGTGTCTACAAAAGCTCCCTGTGAATATCCATATAGAATTGAATGATCTTTCTAAGCCCTACTTTGTCTTCATTATCATTCTTTTTTGTAGTTGTTGATTTAAATTAGGAGATTCTTGAAATAAAAGTTCTTGTACCACTTAATATCAGTTACTTGAAACAAAAACTTGGTAAACTTCCCCTTCTAATTCTTTCCTTGAGAAACTGCACCAAACGGTTGATGAACGATCTCACCATCTTCGAATTCATCAATGTTCAATTTTCCTTTCATAAATAACTATGGCATTTTAGAAGTCTTGTTGATGGCCAAGTAAAGATATATATCAATTATAGGAAACTACTCATAATAAGTATCAAGATATACCTTGATGTTAGCAAATTCAAGAATGAAAGCATCCTTGTTTGTCTCTGATAGTTTCAACACATCAACATTGCTTAGAATCTTTGTAACCGTAAGGAGCTCGTTTAACTTCGTCAAAGGAAATATGCTAGCATAATCTCAAACACCACATTATTTGTCCTCACAACAACATAATAAAAATTCTATAACACTCCTTTGAACAATGTGTCATGCATAATCGTCAATACTTTCATAATCTTTACCAGGGAACAGACCTCATCCTCATTCTTTCCCAAGACCACATGAAAGTGAATCTTCAATATTCTGTATTTGTCTTTATCATTGAAATTATAATCTATACAGAACTATGGAAATGTGAATAGCTTATGATCGATTGGGAAATCGAGTTGATTAAAATCTGAATTCGTTGTGTCATGGCTCTTCTTTGGCTTTTTCAAAAATTCATCATTTTTACCAAGCACATCAATTTCGATTGTTTCATAGAACCCATGCTTGTTGGGATCACCCTTATTCAAGCCTGGTGGATGATTTGCTCTTTGCCATAAAATGTTGTTTATTTGTCTTTGTTTCTCCAATTTTATAGCTTGTAACCTCTTCTTTTCTTCATCAGATTTTACAACTTGAATGGTTTTTCTTTTATTTTCTTATTCATTATTAGAAGTTGATTTGACTAGGGTTGAACTTGAACCTCCCTCACCTTCAATATCAAGACTCCTTTTTTTTATCTTTCATCTAAGTAATAATCCATGTTAATTATGTTGTTTTTGAAGAAGAGATAATAGGCTTCATCGAGATGGTTGTTGAAATTTAAGTAGACGTTACTTTCCTCACAATAACTCCAGTCTCTTCACTACAAGCTTTAGACGAACCAACTCAACTATCTCATCCATGAAAAATGTGCATTGAACGAGGAGCATTTTTTGGGAGTCTAAGAACCAAGTTCCGGATTGGATCTAAATTTGCCTTTATACTATAATTCATGTTCGAACCCATCTTTGAAATGGATTCTTGAGAAATAGAAGATTGATTTGAATGATCAACTTTCGATAACAACGCTTTAATTTTAGACAAGAATTCTTCAGCCTTGACAAAAAAAATTCTCATTTGCCTCTATCTTGACTCGAAGATCATTCGAATAATCTTTGTTAAAGGTTGTTATATCTTCGATCAATCTTGTAGTTGCATCTGCTACAACATCTATCTTCTTATGCAACAAAGAGGAATTTTCATCAAATTTTTTCACCTCTGTATCAATCATCGTTTGAATTTCCTTCAGTTAATTCTCGAGAAAAACTTTCATTTCTACAGGTTTTTTCTCAAAAAGTTTATGACGTTCTTTTGATATATTACGCAACATAGAAATATCGTTGTTGAAAGTATGTGCTTGAGTTTCTAGTCGGTCATATGTTCGGTTGTCAGCTTCGTCAATAAAAGTCTTTAATCGAGACTCTTGAGCTTTCAACAAATATTCAACTTTGACCACACTGACTAAGTGCTTACTATCAGTACCAGCCAAAAATTGAAGCATCAAATTCATTTTGGAGTTAAGAATTTGGAATTACTTACCTGACATGGTTAAGTAATCAGGTATATCTTCTTCTTCATGATTGAATTTAAGTTCTGCAAATGAAACCATCACATTATCGTCATCTACTTCGCTTTCTTGAACAAATCTCTTAGCCTCAGTTGATTGTGATGAGAAAATAGTTGTGATTGGTTCTTGCATGTCACCAACAAAGTTTGGTGAAACTATTATAACAAGAATTGAAGAAGTAATTGGTGATATTTGTGGAGGTGGTGGTAAAATAGTTGTTTTGTTTGTTGTTATTGTTGGTGTTGTTGTTGTTGTTGTTGTTGTTGTTGTTGTTGTTGTTTCGACTGAATGAATCCCTTCATCCATGTTGACATTTTTATCCTTATTAGATAAGTGCATAGTGATGTATGGAGTTTCGACCTCCTCCATAACGGACTTGGTACGCGAGACATTGGATGGTTTGACTGTCGCCTTCTTAGGTATGGTTGTGTTTTGTTGTATACTAGAATCGATGTTTACACTCATATCAGATACATTAGAATTAACATCAAGAATCCATGTCTCCTCGAAAGTTGATTTGATAGGGGTATCCTTTCATGGTGAAATGTGAAAAGAATCCACAATTCGAGTGTCCGACCCATTGCTATCACTATCATATTCATTCTCTACTATTACGTTCTCAAATTAAACTTCAGCTTGATCATGGTTTCACTTCGTTGGCCTTTGTGCAATATCTAAAGCTTATTAAATCATTTTCAACCAGTCTTTTTGGCAGCTGGTTCACCTTTTTGTGTAATTGTAGTTGTACTAGGAACATGATTCCCCTTCTTGTACTAGGCACCGCCTGAGATATGGAGCGTCGATTTTTTTCCTCAAGAAGAAGGATGGTTCACACCGGATGTGCATTGATTACCAGAAGTTGAAAAAGTTAAGGTGAAGAACCGTTATCCCCTTCCGCAGATTGATGACCACGTTGATCAATTGCAGGGTGCATCTTGGTTCTATAAGATAAATCTGAGATATGGGTATCATTAGGTCAGGGCGAGAGAGGAGGACGTGGAGAATACCGTGTTTCGGACTCGTTGTGGGCATTACGAGTTTGTGGTGATACCATTTGGGCTCACCAATGCACCTATAGTATTCATGGATTTGATGAATCGAGTATGCAGGCCGATGCTAGATCGTTCGGTTATTGTGTTCAGTGATGATATCTTGGTGTATTCCAATACCATATAGCAACTTGAGGAGCATCTTTGTGAGCTTTTGGGGGTTTTGAGGCAAGAACAACTTCATGCTAAGTTCTCAAAGTGCGAGTTTTGGTTACGAGACGTTCAGTTCCTTGGACACCTCTTTAACTAAGATGGGATATTAGTCGATTCAGCCAAGATCGAGGTTGTGATGTAGTGTGAGGTTTCGAAATGTCCCTCAAATTTCATGGGTTTGGCAAGGTACTATCGGAGATTCATTCAGGATTTCTCTAAGATTGTAGTACCCCTCACTCGTCTGACGAACAAGGGGGTGGATTTCCGATGGGGCCCAAAGCAGCAGTTAGCATTTGAGTCCCATCGGCAGATATTATGTAAGGCCCTAATTTTGACCATCCCATAGGGAATTGAGGATTTTGTGCTATTATGTGATGCATCCATTACTAGTTTAGGGTCGTTCCTCATGCATAGAGGATGCGTGATAGCTTATGCTTCGCGACAGTTGAAGCCGCACGATATGTGATATCCCACGCATGATCTGGAGTTGGGGGTAGTGGTTTTTGCCTAAAGTTTTGGAGGCATTATCATTATGGGGTCCAATCCATACCTATGTTATGGGCTCAAAGGTAATCCAAGATGTTAGGTGTGGACCCATTGCAAGTTGTTATTATATATGTGCTATTTGTTTGTGTATTGGTATTTTGGAAGAACTTACTAAGCTTTGCTCTTACAGTTTTCGATTATGTTTCAGGTACCTCAAAGGATCAGAGACAAAGAGCATGATGAGTTAAAATCTCTTAAGGAATCTCTTCATCTATTAGATGTTGAAAAGCGAAATACTATTGCGACTAAAGCTTCCAAAAGAGCATTATTTCTTGAATGGATTGTTGATCGCATGGAGAAAGAAGCTGTTAAAAAGATAAAAACTTTTTGGTTGGAACCAAACATATATTTTTCAGTGAAGAATGATCCTTGTTGTTAATTGGATTTCCCAATGACTATTAAAGCTTTTGCGCTTTGGTGTCTGGACAATGTCATAGATGTTCCTTTAGGAAATGCTCCAACAAATAACAAGTTATTCAACTTCTACGCAAAGTAGTCAAGACCTCAATTTAAAATTTGGAATTTGAAAAGAATATTTGGTCTAAAATTGGGAAACCTTTAGCAGCTAAAGGTTTTGCGAACATAGCTTTCAAAGGGTATAGAGGTGTTAATTATGAGTTTTTTGATTTCACACTATTTGATCCTCCACTAATGAATCCATATGATTAGATTGTACTTCTCAACATTGATTTCAGAGATCCAGTGAATTATGAGCCTATTTTTCAGATTCTAAGAAGAATGATAACGTGTTATATTCTAGAAATATCAAATATGGATGTGGAGATCTCAAAATTCATGAACTGGAAACCTATTCTGAAACCATTTCCACAACCTGAAGGATTGGAAAGTCTTAATGTTGGATATATTCAAAAGGAGCCATGGGGATCGGTTTACAAAAAATTAGAGAATGGAGTTAAGCAAATATGTATGATGTTATTGAGAAATAAGCACTTGCATCTAACAAATTCTCTTAATAATGTTCTTTCAAGAGATGAAGTTTGTAAGGTGAATAATTTAAGTGATGTAAAGTGTGTTTTAGATATGGTCAAATGGTGGGTAATTGTTCATATGATTTTGTTGAAGACGATTCTAGAGGGATTTCACAAGAAGAAGTGAAGATAACATTCACAACTTGACACAAAATGGAGATTGTTAGGTTTCAGATTTTATGTTCTATCAAGTTTGTATGTGAATGCGTTCACAGTTTACTTTGTCTTGTTATAAAATCTTCACTTTCGTATGCGAGATTAGTTGTTTTATATTTCGCATATTTTTTTAGGTTCGTGACATTGATGTTGACTTAGGCATATTCCTTTCTTACTATTCTCTCTGTCCTATATATATATATATATATATATATATATATATATATATATATATATATGTATATGTGTGTGTATGATTTAGTTAGTAAAGAGAGCACTGTTTGTGTGAATAACTCCTTGACACTCTAATGAAATCGTGATCTTATTTAATAATCTTTCATATCTTCATGATGTTTATCAGATTAGAATCTATTCGTTCTAATTATCCTAAGAGTTTAGCTTTCTATTCTCCTACGAGGGCTAAGTAGTATCTTCAGCATAGATGCTTAGGTTATCTCGCATATGTAGTCCACATGAGGATTGAGGGTAATAGGTATATTGCTGATGTACCAGTGGTTAGGGAATTTTCGAATGTCATCCCAGGAGATTTACCAAGTGTGCCTCCCGAAAAGCAGGTGTAGTTTAGGATTGATCTGATCCCAAGTGCGTCCTCGATTGGTAAGGCGCCAGACCATCTCGCATCACCTGAGATGCTAGAGTTGTCCTCATAACATAAGGAGTTTTTGGGAAAGGAGTTTATATGGTTGAGTATCTCATCTTGGGGGCACCGATCCTCTTACTCACTTGATGAAGAAGATTACGTACAAATTTTCACTGGGGGCATGAGTAGAAAGCAACACTTCAGATTATGAGGTAAAAATTATTTGAGGCCTCGGTATTGACCCTTCCTGAGCTCCTTGAGTATTTTGTAGTGTATTGTGACGCTTCGATCACTGGATTGGGGGTAGGGATGCTCATGCAGTGAGGTAGGGTTATCTTTAAACTTCCAGACAATTGAAGCCTCACGGGGCTAAGTATCCCACGCACGATTTAGAGTTGGGGGAAATGGTGTTTTCCCTCAAGATTTCGTAACACTATCTTTATGGGGTCTGTTGTACCATTTACATGGATCACAAGAGTTTGAAATATCTTATGGACCATCTGAATTTGAATATAAGAGGAAACGTAGGTAGCTTTATGTGGTGAAAGATTATGATTGTGGGATCTTGTATCACCCAGGGAAGGCCAATGTGGTCGTCGGTGCCTTAAGTCGCAAGGCAATTAGTACACCTATTCGAGGCTTGTGTTTAAGTATGACCGTCATTTCACAACTTTTAGGTTTGATCAAGGAAGCTAAAATAGAGGGGGTCAAGAAGGAGAACTGCAAGGAAAAGAAGATCAAGGTTCATATTGCTAGCTTTATCATAGACATTCGGGGGTTATTGACCTAGTATGGTCGGTTTTGGGTACCAGTTTCTTGTGTGGTTCGCCTAACATTGTTGAAAGAGGCACATAAGTCCAAGTTCACAATTCACCCTGGATCCAGAAAATTGTATTGATACTTAAGGCTTAGTTACTAGTGGCACTGCATGAAGAGAGAGAGACAGAGAGAGAGAGAGAGAGAGCAACAGATAGAGAGATAGGTTGGTTTTTTTAGAGTTTCTTGACATGTCGGGAGGTCAATGCCGAACATCAGAGACTGCATGACGGGATTCCCATATAGAATAGAGAGCATATCATTATGTGTTTCGTCACGAAACTACCAAGGAAAGCTAAGGAATTCAACTCTATTTGGATTATCGTCGACCACCTGACCATAAGTTCCCATTTCCTTGCTATTTGGGAGAATTCATCACCCAATAAATTGTCCAATATCTACTTACAAGAGATCATTGATCACAACGGTGTGCCTACTTCCATTGTATCTTATCAAAATGTCTGATTCACTTCTTGGCTTTGGAAGAGATTCCATGATGAGTTTAATATTTGGTTGCTTTCTAGTATTGTGGATCATCAGCAGATAAATGGGCAGAGTGAGCAGACTATTCAGATGCCGGAGGATATGTTGAGAGCCTTCGTTATCGATGTTAACTGGAACTGGGACTCCTACCCCCATTTAGCTGAGTTTTCATACAACAATAGCTATCGTTTTATCATTAGTGCACCTCCTTATGAGTTTCTTTATGGGAGGAGTTTAAACCCCAGATTGTTGGGGAGAGGTCAGCCATAAGGCCATGAGGAGCATTGAGGTATTGCTCCAGACAATGGAGCTCATACAGCAGATCAGACAAAGATTGCAGACAGTGTAGAGAAAACAAAAAAATTATGCTAACATGCAACGTTCAAAGTTGGAGTTTTGGGTAGCAGATATGTTATTGTTGAAGGTATCACCCTAGAAGGATGTTATATGCTTCAGGAAGTAAGCCATTTGGGCCCCAGATTCATCGGACCATTCTAATTCACGTCCAGAGTATGCAAGATGGCCTACCGGTTGGATTTACCAGAGGAGTTTTATAATGTCCCAAAAATTAAGACTAAAAATTTTGACTTTTAAATTAATAAAACCATTATCCCAAAACAATATCATGAAAAACATAGTGAATCAAATTGTATCTATAAGCATCCAAGTACAACAAATTCATGTAACATGCGAAACAATGTGGTGTGTGCAATGCAGTCATCCCGACCTTTGTCCTTTCGAAATAGAAGTACCTAAAACATAAACTGAAAATCGCAAGCACAAAGCTTAGTGAGTTCCTCAAATACCACATACCATAGTAACATACAACCACAAATATCTGGGTGCTTGCAATCCCTTCGGTCTATTTCAACCGGATACTGTCAAGCATATCTACGTGCTTGCAATCCCCTACGGTCTATTTCAACCAGATAATGTCAAGCATATATGGGTGATTGCAATCCCTTTCGGTCTATTTCAACTGGATATCGTGTCTATTTCACCCCTAACACTACCATATAATATCATTACAAAGAATCACACAGTCATCAAGCAAACACAAGCATAACCGACAGTTGTCACGAAGTCAACCATCATACTACAACATAAACTAGTGGGTCGGCATTGGTGCCTTTGACCCATGTGTAACGTGAAGAAAACTCACTTGAATCAAAGAACTTTGAACACTACTATACGACCCCTTTTCAACACTGCTTGCTCCCATGAATCCACTAACACCAGAACCAGATAGAATCTCAATCAATAACCCAAAATCCTCAAGTTTGATTCAAAGTCAAACTTGGTAACAAAAATCAACAGTCAACGGAAGTCACCGATCAGCAAGCCCTCACGACATGACCATTTATAGCTCACGCCGTAAGTTACTACAAGATAGAATAAACAAATCTCACCACCCTCACAACATGAAATGCATCTCCTGACGTCGTGAGATCGGTATGGAAGCCATTTTGATCCAAAAACTTCTTAATCCATTAAGACACTAATCAATCTTTTCCAAGAGGCTTCCTAACACTCCAAGGATCATAAAAATCAATGCTTTAAGGCCTTGTATGTCCAATACAATACTTAGTCTCAAACTAGGTCATTCATGGAGAAAAACAAGATAAATTCTCATGCATGAACTCCAACATCATTCAAACTTCGGATCCATGAGATATAAGCATATAGGGACCCTAAGGACCCATAAAGTTGCCAACTTTATGGATTCCCAACACTCTAACTCTTAACATCTTGGATATATATACATAAAACCTTAAATATAGCAATAAGGGAAGATAAGGTTTGGATCTCGATTACTCATATTGGTACAGAAGTGTAGCTAAAGGCTGCAGAGTATGCTTCCATGTTGCAACTATGCTTCCAAAGTGATCACTTCTTCTTTAAACCTCCAAAACTCCACCAAAAGCTCAAGGAACACAATGAGAGGCTAGGTTTATGCTTTTACTAAGTTTAGGGACGACGGAGGTTGGTTTGGAACCCTAAAATGAAGTTTATTGGGTTTAACTATGATGGAAACCCTAAAAGACCATGGGCTTGGGCTGCAGAGTATCTCATGTCATGAGCTCTTATTACCCGCGTCGTGAGCACGGTTTAAATCAGCATTTCTGTTTAATCGCTTCTCACGTCGTGAGCTTCAACTGCTCACATCATGAGCATAATTTTCACCCAAATGCTTTCCAACTTTAAACAATCATAACTTATTCGTTTCAACTCTGAATTCGGTGTACTTTATATCCACGGAAAGATCTTGAAGAGCTCTACACTTCTTTATCAATACTTTTGGCTCGCCACATGTCCAACTTTAAACCTAAACTGTCGCAGGCGGCCTGACGCATAACTTTCCCCTGTCCATCCTTAGTTCCAAATACACGATTCATAAGCCTTGATCCCATTGCCAACAATAACATCTTTCAATAAGCTCAAACCTTTTTCGTTAAAATCCCAAAATCCTACATATAGTTGAATTACGGACCACGATCCTAAATTACAGAAAAATCCAAAGTAGGGTGTTACAAATTTCATAGGATTCATAGCATGTTTCACGTCTCTCAACTTCGAAAGTGCTTGGTGAATGAAACAGTTGTGTTCCTATTAGATGAAATTCAGGTCGAAGATTGCCTAAACTATATGGAGAGACTCGTGACGATTATTGATAACAAGACGAAGGTCTTATGAAACAAGGTGGTGCCATTGGTTAAGGTTTAGTGGCAACAGTGGAAGGGCTTAGAGTGGAACTGGGAGCCTAAGGTGCAGATGTGTGAGTACTACCCATATGTTTTTTCGATTGAGGATTTCGAGGATGAACTTCAATTCAAGTGGAGGATAATTGTAACATTATTTCTAAGTATATACGTATTTCTTTTATGATATTATCAAACAAGAATTTAATTATTTGATTTTGCGTGTCCATGATGTGGTGGTGAAGACACTACAATGTGGAGTCACCCGATGAAAACGCGCATCCTTTTTGGACACCACGATGTAGCAAGGTCTGGGCCACGACATGGTGGCAGCCAACAGGCAAACCCTAATTTTTTTTTTCAGAATTTTATGTTGTATTTAAGGGGTGTTTTGGCTATGGTTTTCTTACCCTCAGCCTCCATCACATATTTTCGACCTAAAGCAAAACCCTAGCCTTGATTGGTGACATTTTGAGCTTTTATAGTGTTTTGTAGTGCCTTTAAGAAGAAGAAGGTGCTCTTGGCACATAGATCTAGAAAGAAAACCTCCTCATCACCTTCTTATATACATTCTAGACTCCTATAAGTCCATGAGTCTTCATCTATTATGTGTAATCCTCTTATATCTAGGTTTAGAAGCTTATTCTTTATGTTTTTGATGTTTTGGAAGGATGGATTCCATAAAGTTGGCAAGTTATGGATCCTTGAGGTCCCTTTAATGTTATATGTTCTAGATCTAGTATTTTATGTAGTCCTTGATCTCATGCATGAGTTTTAAGTTAATTTCTTGGATTTTTAACCTAACTTGGAAAAAAGATGAATTGGATATGCATGTCCATAAAGGAAATATTTTTATGATTCATTTGGGTGTAAGAAAAGCCTACTAGGAAATATGGATGACTGGCTTAAGAGATTAAGAGCTGAATCCATTTAGATTTCCAAGACATTTGCCATGAAGTGGTGGTTTAATCCCCATGACGTGGTGATAGGCGGTCTTCTGACTGTTTTCTCGTGAGGCTAACACGACATGGCCTACACTTGGACACGATGTGGTGATCAGCTGGGGTTAACATTGATTGTTGACTTTGACCATTGACTTTTTGTCAACTTAATGGTTTTTAGGCTATAGATTGAGGATCTGCCTCTAATTATTGTATATGTGGCTCGTAGCACGAGTCTTTGTGTTTATGTGAGATGTGTTGATTGTCTACTAGCATACGATGTGAGTTTTCTAACTGTACTTTGTATTGCAGTATGTATCCTTGTGTATGGCATGTTGTTATGTTGTAGTGATATGTTAGTCTGGTAGATCTATTATGATTACCTTTGTTTGTTGGTTATTGTCTCTCTGTTTGCATATGTCTACATATTGTGATTGGGTTGAGGCGGTGTTGCTTTGTGATATAGGCCAAGATACCCAGGCGGTCTAGTTGATACTTTAGGGCTAAGGAGAGCGGTTCAACCCCATATTATAGGCTCAGGAGAGCGGTACAACTATAAGTTCTAGGTTCAGGAGAGGTCCGAGTGTATTGTAAGCCTTGTGAGGCGATCTAATCAGACTGAAGGTTCATCAGTGCATGCATTGTATGTGTATTGTTATGTGGGGTATTTTAGGGAAATCACTAAGATTTGGTTTACAGTTGTGGATTTAGATCTTTCTGGTACTTTAGAGGTTTGGGGTAAGGCAAAGACTTGACTGTACACCACATCCAGTGGTTGTATTTTTTTAGAGATATTATGCTTTGATACTCTGATTTTATAATATGGTTGTGAAACAATTTTTTATGACTTATATTTTATAAAAAAAATGGTTTATTCTTTTTTTAATAATGAAAGATTTACTATGGTTTTTGGGATGTTACAATCTTTGCATTGTCACATGGGGATAAGTAAGAGCTAGCCTCAAAAGGACCTAGCAGGTGGGTTTGAGCCAGATAGACATGACTTATATTATATTTGCATGGCAAATGAATCCATCATTTATGTCATATTATGCACAAGACAAGGTATATGACCAAACTATAAACATATCATAGAATACCAATTAGATACATGTGTAAGTCACTAGATGCCTATGAGAACATTTTAGGAGTACTTCAAAAGAATTAAGGAGATATATATGAGATAATCAATTTAGAGGAAGATCTTAATGTAAAGAGATACTCAAGATGCTCACTTGAAAAATGATAGATATAATTATAAATTATAATTGGATTATGACTTCATTATGGAATGAATAGTAGGTTTTGTTGGAATGAGGTCCAAGCCAAAAAAATAGAGTAGTCTACTATAAAATTAGAATACATTACTTTAGAGGTTGTAATCAAATATGATTAGATAAAAGAGCTAAATGAAATACTATGTTGAGTCCTACCATTCTAGGATCACATACAAATCTTTTGTGAGTTCAAGAGTATACTTAGTAAAGCTAAGAGACTCTGAGTTACATTAGCATACCAATAATATTCTCCAACATATTTAACTACACACAAAGTAATTTAAAATATGGAAATGAAGGTATTCGCTAATTCACACAAATTAAATTTAAACAAACCCATTAATAAAGTCCTTCTTTTAAGTTAAGTATAAATAGTCACACTTTAGCTATAAAACTTTATCATTCTGCAATTAAGATTTCATTTGGATTTACTATTTGGATATTGGAACATTGTAACAACTATTCTATTGTTTCGATATATTGGGATATGATCATCACATTAATACTTGTTGTGTTTTGTATTAACATGTTTAATGCATGAATAATCTTATTCTTATAAAATTTCTTAGTCGTTGATAGATGTGGGAGCAATTATGAAGTAAGATTAGTATCAATTGAATCGGTTGACTCTCACCAGATGAAAGTAGCCAAATGGTTGTAACCAAGGTTCATAGGTACATGTTAGAGAACTAGTATTGAACGGACCCACATCAATATCACCCCATGGATCGCTATCCATGAGTGACACTTGATAAAAGATATTGTATTTGTATCTATAATACCAGAGATACATAGTGGGACTTAATTATTGAGAATGCTACATTTTGATATGTTTAGATGTTGATCCTTAATCAGGCAGCTAAAAAGGCTATTTTTAGGTGTAGTGTGAATTATGCAAGAGGCTTATGTAGTCAAGATGGGATTTTTTCCTCTAATTTTTTGAGAGTTAGACATGAAAGGCACCTTACCAAAATTTGAACAACTAATGAGATTGATTGTGATTTGTGTCTCATGTTCAACAAGATGTCTGTGACAAATGGATAATTGATAACCTACCTTGTGCACCAATTGTAGCTTTAACCTTTTGGGGAATTAGATGTTCATAGAATGGAACAAAGTCATATATTACTGCAAAAATGAAATGTTGCTAGCGTTCACCACTATCTATATCACTCTATAATGAGTCTTGTTTAAGTGGGAGATTGAAAGATCTAGATGCCTACGATTCATTACAAAATGATATTGTTAGATAATATATGATCTTAAAGGGTCACACTAACAACAACTTGATACAATTGATTATTTTCTTAAAAATGATTTTAATAAATATTCAAGAAACTCTTATAATTAATTGCTAATTATTTATTTCATGGAAATATTATTTTTCAATGGAAACTAACATAATATATCATATGGTATGATTTATAAAGTCATGTACAACATTTTAGAGTAGAAAGACTTCTACTTTTAGCCAAAGTTTATAACTTATAAAAGAGTTTGGAAGTTTTATAAATTATAGATCTTGCTTTCTCCTCTTTAAAATCATAAATATGGAGAGAAAAGAAAGAATTGTCTTTTGATTTGTTTAATCAAAAGTATGGAATGTCTTAAGAAGCATGGGGGACATATAGGTGTATGTGCATGCAGTGCTTGAAGCATATAGACTTTTCGGTGAAATTTTGGCTTTAAGAGAAATGCTTTCATCGTTTCTTTCTCTCTTACACAAAACTGTATCCATACATGCATGCATAAGAAGTTCTCTCTAGTTTTTCTTAAGGATTTTGAGCTTAGTTACTTGCTCTCTTAAAGTACATACTTTTGTTACGAATATAAAGCTTAAGAATTCTTCACAAGACTAGCATCTTACATCAAGTTGGTTTCTTGTTGGTGTCCATCTAAGGAAAGAAGTTTATCCACATTCTACATCAACATTCAAGTCTCCCTTTGAGGATTCAAGGGTTACAAAGGTGTTCATATTCTTCATCCTACTTTGGTTGATGTTTTTATTTCCAAATTTTGTAAGACAGTCCTTGGTGGTTTTAAACTAGTTTTATGTTATTCAAAATTTTAAGTCTTCCATTTGCTAAGTCTTGAGTTTATGAAACTCATTTTTGAATACAAACCCAAAAATAATTTCTTAACTAGTATGATGCCTTGAGATTTCTCCTTAAGAATAAAAAAGAAATTATATATATTGAAAAGTCCCATTTCTGGACAACCTCTACAAACCAGTCAGATTGATCATAATGCTTAGTGGAAGCATTATTGTTATGCTATTGATGTGTCTCACATCATAATAGGAATAATTACCATTGACCTCGAGAAGGTCTTGGAGAATTATGAAGCATATCTAGTGTTTCATCAAGTAAAGCAGTATTCATTTAGCACATTAGAAGCCAATTCAAACCTGTTCAATCATTGGATAAAAGGAAGGTCAAAGAATATGTGTAATCTAAGGAACATATAGTTCAGTTAAGGGAAACACAACATAAACCCAAAAAAACATGAAAGGTCCAAAATGATCATTGTTGTTTCTGTTGTGAAGAAATTTGATATTGGAAGAGGAATTGCTCCTATTGTCTTACTTAGCTGAGGAAGTCTAGTACGACCAACACTTCATATATCTAAATGATAAAACGATTTATTTTTCCTCCATATAATTGAGGATTTAATATTGTGTGTGACACTTATATTTGATATTATGTGCAAATGTTTGGAAGAAGTAAGAAACTGATCAGAAACGGATTGGTATTCCATACAAGAGATATAACAAGTGTTTTTATTGATACTCCTAGAAGTTATGATTGCCAAATAGCATGTATATGATTATAAACAATAGATGTTTAGTACCTATTATGACAAGGAACAATAGATGTTTAGTACCTATTATGACAAGGAACATGTAACAGTTGCAGATTTTGAATAAATTTAGATTTATTTATCGTTTAATGGATGTTTACATTCAGGTAATAGAAAACGATATATTCTATGTTAAGAATATTTTCTCATAATGTTATTTATGAAGTAAATCTTTATTTTTTCATTAAATTAATAGTTTTAAAGATAAAACCTACATAATCAAATGATATTTGATTCAATCTTATGTATGTCATTGTCATCCTAACTATATAAACAAGAAACAGATATACCAACTTCAAAAGATGGAATTTTGTAGAAAAATATGTTTGATTCATTTGATATATGTGAATCATATTTATATGGGAAGATGATTCACAAGTTACTTTCTCTACTAGTAGTGAAAGAACAAAAGGATTGACCAAGAATTATACATAGTGATGTATGTATTCTTTTCAATTTATAAATACATTTGGTGATAGAAACTTAATCGATTTAACTGAAGAATTTTATTCATTATTGATGAAACTTTTGAACTGCTCAAATTGCTTCATAGTGAAGATTGAAATACAATTCAATGAGGTTATCATAAACCTTTCGTTCTAATAAAGAAAATGATTTTTTTTAAACCAAGTCTTCTTGGAACATCTTAGGAGTTGTGGAATTGGTTCACGATTCATTCCGTCAAGAACACTCACTCATCAATTATATAGTTCTTGTGGGCATGGGTCACCTAACCACATGGATTTTGTCTTATGATGTTTAAGATAGTTTTCGTTTTTTTAGTGGCATTGGGTCACCTAGCCATTAGTTGTACATCGATACTATAAGTTGTTAAAGAGCATAAAGTAGACTGTATCGTATGCTATATGATGGTTTAAAGAACTCTTTTCTTTTTTATTTTTGGATTTATGCTGTAACGCTCGTGTTTCTAGGCTAGGCATTAATATTGACATAATGGTCTAGGTTAACCTTTGTAACTCATTTAGAAGAAATGAAAAGGAATTATGTGAATTTTATGTGAATTATGTGTTTTATGCTTAATTATTAAGGTTTAATTAATTAAAAATAAAAATAAGTGTCAAAATTAAAGTGTGAGATAAGCCCGATATCTTTACATAAAGTTGTAGTGGTCGAAACAAGGATTTCGGGGATATAAGGAATGCCGAAATCCGAGTTATAAGGAAAAAGTTATGACCTGTCGAAGTTTCGCGACAAAACCGGCACGGTGCTGAATGTCGTAAAAAGTGAGTTTTCGATAAACTACTTTTTAGCCTTAGAAATCTAAACGAAAGTTGTTGTATTCGTTAAACCGAGAAGATCGATAAAAAGAACGCCCAAATCTAACTTCGTATGAGGAAGTTATGATTTTTCGATGTTTCAGCGTAGCAGTAGACAGCTAAAAACTCGAATTTTAGATCGAGTGATTTTTAGCCGACACAACCTAAACGAGAATTGAAGGTCTCGTCATTAGGAGCACAACGGTAAAAAGTCTGACGAAAACGGACATCGGATGAAGAAGTTATGAATTTTTAACGGATTTCCTGTCCCGGTCTGTTAAAAAGAATAATATAAATTTTAAATTCAAAACTAGCCGATGAAGTCTAAACGGAAGTTGTAGATCGTAATTTTAGCTATGCGTTCATATAAAGAATGTCAAAAACGGAGCTCGTATGCGAAAGTTATGGATTTTAGAAGTTTTGGTACGAAAACCGAGATATTTCGCATAGTCACACTTTGTCACGTCACCCTCGCTTAGAATGTGACACGTGTCCTGCTGAGTCACCGAGGCTGCTGAGTAATGCGAAGCCACTTGCCCTCTTCTGATTCGACCGAGGAGGAGGCCCAACCCGAAGCAGCCAGCTCCCCAGCCGAAGCTTCGCCCAGCTGCCGCGTGTGTTCGAGCCTCGCATAGCCTAGCTTCGAGCCACGCAGGTGTGCCAGTAAGCCGCGGTCCACTTAGAATCCGCCAGCGAGCCATGTGCGAGCCATGCGAGCCTTCACCTGCGACCCTTCTCAGCCGTTGGATCAGATGCTTCTCAGCCGTCCGATTAGAAGCTTCCCCTATAAATAGAAGGCTGCGAGCCTTCTCGGATATTTTTAAGAAATTGCCACTTTTAGCCCCTTTCTCCATATTTTCTTCATCTTAACATCCCGCAAAGCCCCGGTATCGATTGTAAAGCCCGGAATACCCCACGAAGTGCCCGAGAAGCCCGGAAAATTTATCTTTTCGGTTTCGAAGCCTGACTTTTTCAGAGCCCGGTTTCTCAATAAAACTCCCGGTTTTATTAGAAATGATCGTTTTAGCAAACGAATTGCTGCCCGATTTTCACCAAAATACGTGAGTGTGTAGTTACTTTGAATTTACACATATATATGAAGTATTTACCTTCAAATACGTGTTATGTGTAAATATATTAATTGCTTAATTGAGGTGACTGTTGAATTGATGTTTTATACAAGTTTTAAACTGTAGATGCTTTTAATCTACGGAAAATGTTGGGTAAACATGGGTAGATGAAATAGTGGGTATGATGAAAGGTGAGTTGGATAAAGGAGATGATCAATAATATTGATCATGAGTTGAGGGTGTGTGGTGAAAATTTGAGAGAATCACTTACCCAAATTGTTGGCCCCCGTCATTCAGCAGAGTATGGATGACAACCATGGACTATTCTAGACAGTCTATGGAACACTAGCATGCCCGCAACCTATAGGTGTAATGAACTATATGTTCATTTTCTGTACTCTAAAACCCATTGACATGTATTGCAAGAGAGAACACCTGTAAATAATACTGTCGATAAATGAGAGCTATGGACTTAGCACATGTTTAATAAACTTTGGCAGCTATGGAATCAGTGCCCGTTGTATAAACCCCGGTCACGAGGTGACTTTGTGTCTATTCCTTAGGATGAATCCTTAGGAAGGAGTGATAGTTGATTCTTAGGGTAAACCCTTAAGAAATAAATAAAATAATGGGGTTTGGGGTAGTTAGGTTGATTGATTGATGTTTAAACATAATAAATTTATGTATTGTGGGTTGAAAACCCTATATGCTCACCAGGCTTCCAAGCCTGACCCACTCAGCTGTTTATATTACAGGTAGAGGACCCCGAGCATAGTCGGATGATGATGATGAGTGAATTTTGGATTATAGGACAGTAGTTACAAATAATTTTCGTAAGGCTTATAATGTCTTGTTTATGCTTTTGATCTGTATTGGAACATGACATCCCGAGGTTTTGATATAAAAGGAAATGATATATTTCTTAAAGAAAGGTTTTGACAAACGTTTATCATATTTTGTTTTGGGGACCAACTCCGCAACATCTTTTATAAAGATTTCTCTGATTTGATTTTAAAAAGCATAAATTAAATCAGTCTTTTCTGGCCGAGAAATTAGGGGATGTCACAGCTGGTATCAGAGCATTAGTTTAAGCGAACTAAGAAATTGTAGAATTTCTAGACTTGAACTTAGAATGGTAAGTGATGATTGTGAGATGAGTGTCTACCATAATTTAGACACGAGCACTAGTTTATTTTAGGAAGGATGCCTAAAATGCTTTTATGTGCTAAATGTTTTGTGTTATACCTATAATGATGCTATTATTTGTTCGGATCTATGGTCTGTTGTCGACCGGATCTGGAAACCTTATGTGTGTAGGATTCTAAACGTATAACTACGATATTGGAACTAACATATAAACGTTTCGAAGACTTAACATCTAACAAAAATGAGGATCTAAATTCACCTACGATTGGTGTATAGATCGAAATGTTGAGTACTCAAAATGGGTTCGAAAGTGATAATCCACAGCCTGAGCCAATCACGATGACTGGAGTGCAGGAAATGGTACGTATGATGTTAGGTGAACAGATGGAAGAAACAAAACGTTTACTTTAACAAAGTAAGGATGAACTTATTGTGCCAGTACTTCGGGCATCTGTTCTTGAGGCAACTATTAGGGTTGCTAAGTCTATTGAGGAAATGATCAATGACACAACCGCCAACAAAGTTAAAGTTGGCAAGAAGAGGAAATTTGAGGGGTCTTCAAGGCCCAACAAGAGCAAAAGAAGAGATAAAGGAAAATGGTGCGGGAAGTGCAAAAATAAACACTCTGGGAATTGTGACGGGAAGGTGAAGTGCTTTAAGTGTGGAGAAATAGGGCATTACGCCAATAAGTGTACGATTCCCAAGGAGGTGTGCTACGGATGTAGAGAAGAAGGCCATATTTCTAAGAATTGTCAGAAGAACAATGAAGTAACAAGGCCAAGTGCACCATCAACGCCAAAGGAATTTCAGGATATCCTTGAAGAAGCGATTAATAACACTAGGAAGTAGAAGTCAAGACTTGATACCTGAAGATCAAGTTACGAAGTAGTAATGTGAATAGTAACAAGTAGTTTAGCCTATGAGAGGCATAGTATAGGGTAAACTTGAACCTTTGTGTAATCGTTTCAAGGAAATAAAATAAACCTTGTTTTTGTCGTCTGATGAATAGAATGGCTGGTGTAATTTTTGAAGTTGTCCCAATCATCTGGAATTTCCGTCACCAACGAAGTTGAAGTAGAGTTGATCATTGAAGATACACGTGAAAGAAGTCCTAGTGGAGTCTAGGATAATTTTTTGATTAATTGGACACATTTGTATGTGTTAAATTTTTTTGTGATTTTAGGACTTGGGGACTGCGAGACAGTACTTGGGACGAGTATGAGTAGGTGTGAATAGTAGTAGAGATCTATACTACTGGAAGCACAAGACTCGCACTTGGATCAGGGAAAGTCACAAGGTTACCAAGAAGCTATTATTTGATTCCGTCTTGTTCTAATTTGTTGTTACCATCGTTTCGGTAATGACTAAGAAGATGATTGTTATTCCGACCTTAGAGGTCATATTGAATCGAGTCCGACTAAGATGAGTATGTTACGTGGTTCAAAGAACCAAGTTCGATGTAGCATTTGACTTAAGCCAGAAGATTGAAGTAAAAGATGATTAAAGCGATCAACAGAAGTATCGCACTCATTGTTAAAGAAGTTGATATTTAGGAATCATACATGTTGAACTGTGATTGTATCACATTAGAACATGAAGGAAGGTGTAGTTTGTTCTGAAAATTATCCCAAGGAGATCTGAGTCTAAGTAGTGCAGTATACAATGAGAGATCATTAGAACATGACCCATCGGTCTCTTACAATAAATGAAGGAAAGTACTTATTCCAAGAAGAAGGAGTCCTCAATAAGGAATTATTTTGTAACTCGAAGGTTACGATTGAAGGTCCTATAAAGATCTGAAGCTTTTTAGGATTAGTTGGATATTATTACTGAATTATCCAAGGCTTTTCTTAGATCGCGATTCCATTGACAGCTTTGACCCACAAAGGAGCTGTCTATACTTGGAATGAGAAGCATAGGAAGCTTTGAGAAGTTAAAAAAAGAAGTTGTGTGAAGCACCGATTCTTTCGTTACCTAAAGGAGTTGATGACTTCACAGTGTATAGTAATACCTCTGGAGTTGGGTTAGGATGTGTTCTTACCCAAAGGGATAAGGTGATAGCGTATTCATCGAGGCAATTGAAAGAGCATGAAAAGAACTACCCCACTCACGATTTGGAGTTGGCAGTAGTAGTATTCGCCCTAAAGATATGGAGGCATTATCTTTATGGCACAAAGTGTAAAATTTTCACTGATCATAAGAGTCTCCAATATCTCTTTGATCAGAAGGAATTGAACATCAGGCAACGATGCTGGCTAGTATTACTCAAGGACTACGACTGTGAGATACATTACCACCCTGGTAAAGCAAATGTTGTTGTTGATACTCTCAGTCGGAAGGTAAGTCTTGAAAAGAAAAGGGCCAAGAGCGTTAAGAATTAAAGTTATCTTGACAATTGTGAAAAGTATAAAGAAAGCTCAAGAGGAAGCTTTAGAGAAAAATGACCGAAAGGAGGAACGTTTGAGTAAAACGTTGGTGTTTGGTACAAACGGTCAAGGAATGGAGGTATTCAAATATAGGATTTGGGTACCTAGGATGGGAGGAATAAGAGGTCTTCTGATGGAAGAAGCTCACAAGACCATGTACTCGATTCATCCCGGCAGTACGAAAATGTATAGGGATCTAAAACCCTATTACTAGTAGATGACGATGAAGCTCAAAGTTGATAAAGTATGTAGCTAAGTGTGTAACTTGTGCTAGGGTTAAGGCACAACATCAGAAACCGTATGGGAGTTTAGAACCTTTACCCGTACCCATGGGTAAATGGGAAGACGTCACCATGGATTTTGTGACTAAACTGCCCAGAACAAGGAACGGTCACGACATGATTTGGGTAGTCGTTGATCGCTTCACTAAGAGTGCGCATTTCATAGCGGCCAAAGAGAAATGGTCTATGGATAAACTTGCGAATTCTTACGTGAAGGAAATTATGAGGCTTCACGGTGTTCCGTTAACGATTGTGTCCGATCATGATAGCCATTTTACCTCAAGGTTTTGGAGGAGTCTACAAGAGGAATTGGGTACCAAGTTGTGTTTGAGTACAGCTTACCATCCGCAAACCGATGGTCAGAGCGAGCGAACGATTCAAACATTGGAGGATATGCTAAGAGCATGTACCCTAGAATTCCAAGGTAACTGGGATGAACACTTACCTTTAGTAGAATTCTCCTATAATAATAGTTTCCACTCAATCATTAAGATGGCACCTTATCACGCTTTGTATGGGGAAAAGTGTCGAACGCCATCCTGTTGGCTGGAAGCTGGGGAAAAGCAGTTTATGGGACCTGAAATAGTCCATGAGACTGCTGAAAAGTTGAAAGTGATAAGGGAAAGGATGTTAGCTGCTCAAGATCTACAAAAGAGTTATGCTGACAAGAAAAGAAAACCGATATCCTTCGATGTTGGAGATTCGGTTTTACTTAAAGTCTCATCGTGGAAGGGACTTATAAGATTTGGTAAGAGAGGGAAGTTGAGTCCAAGGTTTATTAGACCATTTAAAGTTCTTCAGAGAATCGGGAATCAAGCTTACAAGCTAGAGTTACCGCAAGAACTAGAGGGTATTCATAACACCTTTCATGTGTGTTATTTGAGAAAGTTCACGGGAGGTGTGCCCGACATAATTCCCATTTCTGAATTAAGGTTGGACAAGAACAAGAGGTTAATTGGAGAACCTGAGGCAATCGTTAACCGTAAGAGTAAGAAGTTGTAACATACGATAGTCGATTTAGTGCATGTATGTTGTAAACTTATAAATGGGCCAAATCCCACATGGGAAACGAAGAGTGACATAGTGAGTCGCTACTCGTAGTTGTTTGTCGTTGTGTGATTCCGGGGACGGAATCATCCTAAAGGGGAGAGAGTTGTAACGCCCGTGTTTCTAGGCTAGGCATTAATATTGACATAATGGTCTAGGTAAACCTTTGTAACTCATTTAGAAGAAATGAAAATGAATTATGTGAATTATGTGTTTTATGCTTAATTATTAAGGTTTAATTAATTAAAAATAAAAATAAGCGTCAAAATTAAAGTGTGAGATAAGCCCGATATCTTTACATAAAGTTGTAGTGGTCGAAACAAGGATTTCGGGGATATAAGGAATGTCAAAATCCGAGTTATAACGAAGAAGTTATGACCTGTCGAAGTTTCGCGACAAAACCGGCACGGTGCTGAATGTCGTAAAAAGTGAGTTTTCGATAAACTACTTTTTAGCCTTAGAAATCTAAACGAAAGTTGTTGTATTCATTAAACCGAGAAGTTCGATAAAAAGAACGCCCAAATCTGACTTCGTATGAGGAAGTTATGATTTTTCGAAGTTTCAGCGTAGTAGTAGACAGCTAAAAACTCGAATTTGAGATCGAGCGATTTTTAGCCGACACAACCTAAACGAGAATTGAAGGTCTCGTCATTAGGAGCACAACGGTAAAAAGTCTGACGAAAACGGACGTCGGATGAAGAAGTTATGAATTTTTAACGGATTTCCTGTCCCGGTCTGTTAAAAATAATAATATAAAATTTAAATTCAAAATTAGCCGACGAAGTCTAAGCGGAAGTTGTAGATCGTAATTTTAGCTACGCGTGTATATAAAGAACGTCAAAAACGGAGCTCGTATGCGAAAGTTATAGATTTTAGAAGTTTTGGCACGAAAACCGAGAAATTTCGCATAGTCACACTTTGCCACGTCACCCTCGCTTAGAATGTGACACGTGTCCAGCTGAGTCACCAGGCTGCTGAGTCACCGAGGCTGCTGAGTCATGCGAAGCCACGTGCCCTCTTCTGATTCGACCGAGGAGGAGGCCCAATCCGAAGCAGCAAGCTCCCCAGCCGAAGCTTCGCCTAGCTGTCGCGTGTGTCCGAGCCTCGCATAGCCTAGCTCCGAGCCTCGCAGGTGCGCCAGTAAGCCGCGGTCCACTTAGAAGCCGCCAGCGAGCCCTCGCAGGTGCGATCCATGTGCGAGCCATGCGAGCCTTCGCCTGCGAGCCTTCTCAGCCGTCCGATCAGAAGCTTCCCCCTATAAATAGAAGGCTGCGAGCCTTCTCAGATATTTTTAAGAAATTACCACTTTTAGCCCGTTTCTCCATATTTTCTTCATCTTAACATCGCGCAAAGCCCCGGTATCGATTGTAAAGCCCGGAATACCCAACGAAGTGCCCGAGAAGCCCGGAAAATTTATCTTTTCGGTTTCGAAGCCCGACTTTTATAGAGCCTGGTTTCTCAATAAAACTCCCGGTTTTATTAGAAACGATCGTTTTAGCAAACGAATTGCTGCCCGATTTTCACCAAAATACGTGAGTGTGTAGTTACTTTCAATTTACAGATAGATATGAAGTATTTACATTGAAATACGTGTTATGTGTAAATATATTAATTACTTAATTGAGGTGACTGTTGAATTGATGTTTTATACAAGTTTTAAACTATATATACTTTTTAACTACGAAAAATGTTGGGTAAAACATGGGTAGATTAAATAGTGGGTATGATGAAAGGTGAGTTGGATAAAGGAGATGATCAATAATATTGATCATGAGTTGAGGGTGAGTGGTGAAAATTTGAGAGAATCACTTACCCAAATTGTTGGCCCCCGTCATTCAGCAGAGTATGGATGACAACCATGGATTATTCTAGACAGTCTATGGAACACTAGCAGGCCCGCAACCTGTAGGTGTAATGAACTATATGTTCATTTGCTGTACTCTAAAACCCATTGACATGTATTGCAGGAGAGAACACGTGTAAATAATATTGTCGATAAATGAGAGCTATGGACTTAGCACATGTTGAATAAACGTTGGCAGCTATGGAATTAGTGCCCGTTGTATAAACCCGGGTCACGAGGTGACTTTGTGTCTATTCCTTAAGATGAATCCTTAGGAAGGAGTGATAGTTGATTCTTAGGGTAAACCCTTAAGAAATAAATAAAATAATGGGGTTTGGGGTAGTTAGGTTGATTGATTGATGTTTAAACATAATAAATTTATGTATTGTAGGTTGAAAACCCTATATGCTCCCCAGGCCTCCAAGCCTGACCCACTCAGCTGTTTATATTACAGGTAGAGGACCCCGAGCATAGTTGGATGATGATGATGAGTGAATTTTGGATTATAGACCAGTAGTTACAAATAATTGTCGTAAGGCTTATAATGTCTTGTTTATGCTTTTGATCTGTATTGGAACATGACATCCCAAGGTTTTGATATAAAAGGAAATGATATATTTCTTAGAGAAAGGTTTTGACAAACTTTTATCAAATTTTGTTTTGGGGACCAACTCCGCAACATCTTTTATAAAGATTTCTCTGATTTGATTTTAAAAAGCATAAATTAAATCGGTCTTTTCTGGCCGAGAAATTAGGGGATGTCACATATGCTCACTGGAACATATATATATATATATATATATATATATATATATATATATATATATATATATATATATATATATATATATATTTCCAACCAAATTGTTACATTAAATAACTTTGTTAGCGTATGGATAAAATGTTATATTCTAATCTAAATGGTAGAGTTATGGAGCTTATATAGGACAATAAGCTTAACTCAACCTAGCATCTACTAATAGCATTTATACAGAATATCCTAAATGATTGTTTAGGATGAAATTTCTACGATCCCACTGATTGTCATTCCAGAAAACATATACTTAGAAAATTATTTTTCAAATTTGGAGAAATATTGGACTTTAAAGACTTAAGAACCATAAACTAAATGCATCATATTTTTGAACAAGCAAGTTTTTTTAACAGTAGTTGAACATGTTCAAATTGTGATCAGAAACTATTAGAACATATAGAGATGCATTCATGTATGAATCTTGTGTTTTCTAGAAAGCTAGTAAGAGTGTATAATGTGATCTAATTATAAATCAATATGACTCTTGTGTTTTCTAGAATGCTAGTAGGAGCGCAGTAATGTCCCTAGTCTTGTATGTGACTGAAATACTAATTCTTGGATTAAAGATTAAACATAATTGCATTAATTGTCAAGATCTTTAAAATTTCAAGATATAAGACTATGAGCGAGTTTATCTTGTCAATACCACATGACATAATTTTTAAGCATGCCTCGGAATCCTAGTACAATAGTTGAACTAGATAGTATGATTGTATTCCATATGTTGCTATAATTTGACTAATTATATATGTCATGTTATGCATGAAGGCCAGATAAATCGTATACATGGATCATGAAGAACAAATTCTAGTATAATTTAAGAATAAGTCTTGATATGACAGACAGGAACATTCTAAAGTACTTACGAAGAACAACAAACATATTCCTAATCTATAAAATATTTTAAAGAAAGCTAAGTGTCAATTGTTAAACAGTTGTTGAACTTCAAAATAGATTGAGATTATCCTTAATCATAATCGGGTGTGTCCACATTATGAATGAAGAGATAGTTACATGGAAAGGAGTTTCAAGAAAATTTTGCATGTGTTACGCTACAAAGTCAAAATATATTGTTATTTAAGAAACCACATATGCGGATGCTTAAATGATTAGTTTATTTATGACTATGAGTAATCCCATTATGTGAGTAGTGGTATCTAAGTCATATTTAAGCATCTAAAACATTCTAAAGAGTTTTCTATATATACAGGATACATATATATATATATATATATATATATATATATATATATATATATATATATATATATATGAAAGAGAAAAAGGTTTCATACACAAAGTAATAAAAATCAAGTTTTTTGAATCTACTTAACAAAGTTCCTTCATTACCTAAACCATTAAAGTCACGTTGGTGCTATAGGACCTTGTTGAAATAAATTTGATTGAAATTTAGTATTTGGATATTGGAATAGTATAAGAAACATATATTGTAATGATTTGATTTATTAGATATAGTCTTTTCGTTAAATAAATAGTTGTGTTCTATATTAGCATGTTTAATCCTTGAATAACCGGGTTATTCTAAATGTCTATAGTCGTTCATAGGTCTGGAGGCGACTATGAATAAGACTAATATGAATGGATTGGTTGATTTTTATGGAGATGAAAATAGCAAAGGGAAGTGACCAAAATTCATAGGTACTTGATTGGAGAATAAGTATTGGATATGACCCACATCAAGATCACTTTATGGATCATAGTTATGAGTGATATTTTATAAAGGTATATATCTTTATGTCCTTCGACCTGAGATAAATATTAGGTACTTAAGTATAAGGAAATATTATGCTTTAACATGATTCAACGATGTTTGTAACCATGCAGCTATAAAGAGCATCGTTAGGTAGAATACGAACTGTGCTAGAGGCATATGTAGTCAAGAAGGGATTTGTTCCTCTTATGTGTTGAGAGTTAGACATCTAAGGTGCCTTAGTTAAAGTTGGATAGGAAATGAAAATGATTCGATCCATGTCTCAACATCCAACATTATGTACGAACAAATAGAGTACTAATAAACTTACCTAAAACATCAAATGTAGCTTTGAGCTCCTGGAATTGGTTGTTGATAAGATGAAACTCCTTTGTATGTTTTTAGGGGTAGTAGCCCATCACTAGACGTCAACTACTGTGTAACATCCCGGGATATCAAGAGTAAAGTTGAAGGGCTAAAAGACTAAATTGGAAGGGGAACTCGGCGAGTCCATGGGTGGACTCGGCGAGTAGGGTCGCGACTTGGTCGCGTGTTAAGTGGCCGACTCGGCGAGTCTGTGGATGGACTCGGCGAGTAGGCGCTGAGTGGAGAAAATCCTAAATCCAGAGGATGAGCCCTATATAAAGAACATAACATCCTTTCCCCCAGCCTCTCTATTCTCTCGTAAGTCCAGAAACCCTAGTTGTCGTGTGTGAGAGGATCAAATTGCATTTGGAGGCTTGGAGAGGTGGTTGTTGAAGAAATCTTGAAGGAGAGAGGCTTGGATCAAAGGTCTTTGCAAGGAATCGAGTTAATCTTCTCTTGGAGCTTCCTTTTGAGGTATTATTTCATTATTTGAGATGCTATTATCTTGATTCATTATTTTTGGAGGTGTTAGAGATCTTATCCTTTGGTGTATTGGAGTTTAGAGGTTAGATCTGAGGTTGCTACCTCAGATCTAGAATGGAGAAGGGTTAGAACACATAAAAGTCCCTGTTTCTGAATGATTAAAGGAGCTATCTTGTCCCAAACCTAAAACCTAGAGTGAAAAGGCCTAGATCTCTTTGGATTCACGTAAAGTTTGCCACCTTACATGATTGGTGGCCTTAGGAGGGGTAGATCTATGGTTTGGATCATCTGCATGGCTTGGAAAGCCTCTATATGGATTCAGACCCGGTGGTACTCGGCGAGTCACATGGGTTGACTCGGCGAGTTTCTTGAAGATAAGTTGGGACTCGGCGAGTTGGAAGAACAACTCGGCGAGTAGGTTGAATATAGCCTTAGACTCGACGAGTCTGTTCTTGGACTCGGCGAGTCTTGTCGAAGAGTCCCAATCCTTTCTGGTTGAGCCGTGAATCAGTGAGTCAAGGGGTGACTCGGTGAGTGGTGTGTGAGTGGACTCAGAGTTGTTGAACTCGAAGAGTCTCGGGGTGACTCGGCGAGTTGAGTCAAGGAGTGGGGAAATTCTGAGCATGGGGACTCAGCGAGTCATCGGGTTGACTCGACGAGTAGAGTCAGTCAGGGGTTGACTTTGACTTTGACCAAGGGTTGACCAGTTATTCTCTAGGGGCATTTTAGTAATTGTTGGATATTGTTTCGAGTTCGGTGTTTTGGTGGTTGGCGAGTGGCGGAGATCTTATCAGTGGTCCGAGCAGCTCAGGTTTATCTATTCGGTCGGCAGTTCCGAGGTGAGTTATCCTCACTATATCGACAGGGTCTAAGGCACCAACGCCGGCCCTTTATCGGATTGAGATCTGGGTATTTGTTGTTATGTTATTGCTTTGATATGTTTGTATCCTGGTAGTTAGGATGGTACGTGTTAGAGGCCTGGTTGAGGTCGGTATCCTGTTATGTAGAGTGATGCTATGCTAGTCACCGGTTAGGTCGGTATCCTGGTTAGGATGATGAGATGCTATGTGATCTGTCTGATCGGTTTGTTGACTGTGGATTATTATATGATTGTATGTTTATGTGCACATGGTTGTTTGGACTGGAGTTGGGTTGAGGCGGGTCCTGCTTTGTGCTGTAGGCCAAGATACCCAAGGCGGACCAGTTGTCCCGAAGGCCCAGCGAGCGGTCCGGATAGGATGTAGGCCCCAAGAGGGCGGACCAGACGTGCCGAGGCTCGGAGAGTGGACCAGACCGACTGAAGGCCCGGTGCGGGCGGACCAGTCATACTGTAGACTCAGAGAGTGGACCAGGTGGATTGAAGGCCCGGTGCGGGCGGACCAATCACACTGTAGACTCGATGTATATGGCTAGACTCGGAGGGTGGACCAGGTGGACTGTTGGCCGGTGCGGCGGACCAGTCACACAGTAGACCCAAAGTGCATGGTTGTTCTGTGTTCGGATATGTTATGGCATGTTATGCGTGTATGGTATATGTGGTTGGTATTTTGGGGATATCTCACTAAGCTTTCGGGCTTATAGTTGTGGTTTAATGTTTTTCAGGTTCTTCAGGAGACCGTGGCAAGGCGAAAGCGTGATCGTACCGCTCCTCATGTTTTTATCGTGATGTGATTCTGGGAATACTTTAAATAAATTGTATTGAAAACCTTTTTGTAATAACTTGAATGGAATCGGGCTGTTTTTGAAAAATTTAAATTGGTTGGAATTTTTCGGTCGATACAAGTTGGTATCATAGCCTTGGTTTGAGTGAATTGGAGGAACACTCGTGTGACTCCAGTCTCAAATCGAGGAGAGTTTTCAAAAGAGAATTTAAAATGGTTTTCAAAATGAGTAAAGGAGGACGCGGAGGTACGATCAGCCAGAGCCAGTAAGTAACCCCAAAATATGATACATGATATTTGTTTTTGAGCTTTGTTAGAACAGCATGCTAGTGCTAGGCTAGGGATCTTCAGGATTTCATGATAATGTTGCCTGATTTGTGATGCCTGTAGGCTAGGGTTTCCTTGTGGGAGATTTCCAGTGTTCCTCTAGTGGTGAGGGTTGAGCGCTTGTTTGTATGCTTTCTCTAGGGCGTTGTGGTAGTACTTCATACAAATATGGATAGGTGTGGAAGGTAGTATGGGCCCATACTACTGAAAGCACAGGACCCATACGCGTATCAAGGAAACCATGACCTCTAGGGTTGGGTTAAGAGTTGGTTCCCGGGTTGTGGGAAGTGTCTGAGATTTTGTGGAGTTTTTCAGTACGGAGATTCCGAGGCATGCTGGTAGTGGATCTGGGTCAGGATCGGGAGTAGGAGAGGGAGTTCAGGGCGGGTCTGTGCCGCCCAAGGTTGTTGGTCAGATGAGCTCGTGCGAGTTGGATGCGAGGATTCGTGAGATCCTGCATGATGAGGTTGCTGCATTATTCCGGGTTGAGACTGAGATAGAAGACTGGGCTTTCTCCCTCTTCTACCGGGAGGCCGCGGGAAAACACAAAAGCAAGAACGATCGAAACCTGAGTTGCCGGAACTGTTTGGGTCGATCAAGACCGCCATGGTTGAGTATTTTGATGAGCGTTATGCGGCTCTCACAGAGACGGCTGCCGCGGCAGCTATAGCGGCTTTAGCAACGGCAGGAGGAGGAGTTGGTTGGGGTTTTTCAGTATCGGGACTTCGATAATACGAAGCCTCCCACCTTCGATGAAGTTCAGGACCCGATTGTTGCTATGAGGTGGTTATCGGACGTGTAGGGGTGTTTCTTCACGTGTTCATGCCCTGCTGATCAGAGGGTGAGGTGTGCTCTGAACATGTTGAGGCTCGGGGCGAAGGATTGGTGGAGATTGACCACGGGGTCATATTCGGATGCGCAGAGGGCTGTGGTTTCATGGGATCAGTTCAGAGATATGTTCAACACTCGTTATGTTCCGCAAGTTGAGAGGGAGAGATTGGCTCAGGAGTTTCTGGAGCTGAAGCAGGGTTCGGAGTCGGTGACCGAGATCACCAGGATGTTCACTGAGAGGGCGATGTTTTGCCCTGAGTTCGCTTCGGAGCAGGCTCAGATGTCCCGATATCTGAGTATGCTTAAGAGGGATATCAGACAGCTTGTGTCTACGTAGAGGTGCGAGACTTTGTAGGAGTTGCAGGAGGCCGCTAGGCGGCGTGAGTTAGAGATTAAGTTGCAGTTGCGTGAGCTGAGGCAGGCTCCGGTGCAGTCGCAGCTGGCGCCAAAACGGTCCAAGACCGTTGATTCTAGAGTGGGGGGTCTCAGTAGCCACACTTGTGGGAAGTGTGGGAGGAGTCACACCGGAGTTTGTAGGTCCAGTGGTGCATGCCGCAAGTGCGGAAAGGAGGGACACTATGCGAGGGATTTTAGGCAGTCAGTGTCGGTTCGGGATTTGAGGATTTGTTATCATTGTCATCAGGTTGGACATTTGAGGGTCAACTGTCCACAGCTTGCTGCATGATCGGTGCAGGCTCCAGCACCGGCCACTTTAAGGATCGCAGGTGGAGGTCAGGGTGGAGCGGAGCCCCCAAGGGCTCAAGGTCGTGATTTTCAGCTTGTAGCAGAGGAGGTCAAGGCAGAGCCGGAGGGAGCTGCGGGTATGTTTCCTTCTTGATGTCTTGTTATCTTGTGATTATTGTGGAGTATTGTTTATGTGCTAGTATCTTTGTGTGGTTTTCGGTGCGGTATTCGTTGTTTTTAAGGGTTGTGGGTTGGCTATGGGTTATTGTATGAGAATTTCGTTGGTTGTTATTCATGAGGGTTATTAGTGGAATCTGGCGTTGGTCGAAATGCCTGGTAGATCTGCTGTTGAGGAATGGTTAGCTCCAGATTGAGTTCTTTCGAGCGGGATGATCAGTGTGGAAATGTGATTTTCTAAAGGTTGCTAGTGCTAGTGGGAATCAGACCGCGTGTAAGTGTTGGTTTTGTGTAGGGTTGTTCTGGGAGGTCGGTGATAGCGGTCGGTGGTTGGTAGTCAGTGCCCTAAGTGGGGGAGAATTGGAAAATTCGTCGGATGATCGACGAGTATGTGAGATTGTTGAGCTGTCTGGAATTCAGCAGTGATCTGTCAGCCCTGAGTGTAGGCTGGTATGAGTAAGTGTCGGGCATGCGAGGCGGGATACAGACCTAGGGCATTTGATTGTGGAGGGCCTGGGATCAGGCCGGGATCGATTATGTGTAATGGAAATATAGTTTGGAACCCCTAGAGGGCTAGAACAGTATGCATCGGAGGATCTCCCGGAGAGATGACTCGGATGAGGAATGCTAGTTGAGCGGTCCGGATAGACTAAAGGCCGGTAGGCGTACCAGTCAAGCCGAAGGCTTGGAGAACGGTCCAGTTAGACTGAAGGCCCTGGAGGGCGGTCCAGATTGGCTGAAGGTTCTGAGAGTGGTCCAGATTGGCTGAAGGCCTCGTAAGGCGGTCCAGTCATGCTGAAGACTCTGCAGGTATTGTTAGATCAGTACGAGAAAATGGTTTGAGTATGTTGCGTTGTGTTAGCATTAGAAGGTCTGGCCCCGGGTATTGATCTTGATTAGTGGAGATAGTGCATGGGCTTGAGAGTCCCTGCGATCAGATTCAGAGCATGTGTGTTTGATGGATAGCGGTTATGCTATGAAGGAGTGGTGTAGCATTGGGCGAGCGTCGTGGCACTTGTGGTAGTGTCAAGGCAGCCAAGTGGTTTTCCTTGGTAAGGATAGGGAAGAATGTAGCTCCGAGAGGGAGTGTAAGTTCATGGAAGTGAAAGCAGCAGTGCAGAGTTATGGTTGGAGTAATCCAAGTATGGTCATTGAGCAGCGTGTTGGCGGTAGTGGTATGGAATCACAACCGGATTGGATGTCTGCTGAGACCACGAAAGGAATTCCGAGGGTGTAGAGCCAAGAGGCTCGGAAGGGATGCAGGGATAGAGTCTTGGATTCCCAGTTTGATCTTGATCAAGGAATGGAGTATGCATGGGTAATTCATCCTGGGGGATGTTTGGAGGTATCGTCAATGTGATGGGTTTTTTATTCCAACCCAAAGGTGCTAGAGCTAGTTCAGCATGTGTATGTGATTGCAAGAGGAGAACTCATGGGAGTTGCTCTGAAGAATGTGTCATTTTATCGGCATGGGATGAATAGAGTCGGACTCGGATCAGGAATCTGGTGTTTCGTGGTTATTTCTAGTTCATATGGGTCGAGCAATTGTTGTAATTTGGAGTAGTGATGCATCATGGGTAGTACTTAGTTGTTAAGTGGGGTTATCAGAAAGTAAAGTCGGTGGCCGGTTTGAGACGGTGGTCAGGACACCGTAAGAAAGGAAAAGGTGAGTTCGAGTTTTGAAGGTTGTGCCTTGAGGAACCTGGTTTGGTTAATGCCAGGTGGCGCGTTGCGGGAGTATTTCTAGAGTTGAGTTGCTGCAGGCTTCGAGGACGAAGCCTAATCTAAGTGGGGGAGAATTGTAACATCCCGGAATATCAAGAGTAAAGTTGAAGGGCTAAAAGAGTAAATTGGAAGGGGAACTCGGCGAGTCCATAGGTGGACTCGGCGAGTAGGGTCGCGACTTGGTCGCGTGTTAAGTGGCCGACTCGGCGAGTCTGTGGATGGACTCGGCGAGTAGGCGCTAAGTGGAGAAAACCCTAAATCCGTAGGATGAGCCCTATATAAAGAACATAACATCCTTTCCCCCAGCCTCTCTATTCTCTCTTAAGTCCAGAAACCCTAGTTGTCGTGTGTGAGAGGATCAAAGTGCATTTGGAGGCTTGGAGAGGTGGTTGTTGAATAAATCTTGAAGGAGAGCGGCTTGGATCAAAGGGCTTTGCAAGGAATCGAGTTAATCTTCTCTTGGAGCTTCCTTTTGAGGTATTATTTCATTATTTGAGATGCTATTATCTTGATTCATTATTTTTTGAGGTGTTAGAGATCTTATCCTTTGGTGTATTGGAGTTTAGAGGTTAGATCTGAGGTTGCTACCTCAGATCTAGAATGGAGAAGGGTTAGAACGCATAAAAGTCCCTGTTTCTGAATGATTAAAGGAGCTATCTTGTCCCAAACCTAAAACCTAGAGTGAAAAGGCCTAGATCTCTTTGGATTCACGTAAAGTTTGCCACCTTACATGATTGGTGGCCTTAGGAGGGGTAGATCTATGGTTTGGATCATCTGCATGGCTTGGAAAGCCTCTATATGGATTCAGACCCGGTGGTACTCGGCGAGTCACATGGGTTGACTCGGCGAGTTTCTTGAAGATAAGTTGGGACTCGGCGAGTTGGAAGAACAACTCGGCGAGTAGGTTGAATATAGCCTTAGACTCGACGAGTCTGTTCTTGGACTCGGCGAGTCTTGTCGAAGAGTCCCAATCCTTTCTGGTTGAGCCGTGAATCAGTGAGTCAAGGGGTGACTCGGTGAGTGGTGTGTGAGTGGACTCAGAGTTGTTGAACTCGACGAGTCTCAGGGTGACTCGACGAGTTGAGTCAAGGAGTGGGGAAATTCTGTGCATAGGGACTCGGTGAGTCATCGGGTTGACTCGGCGAGTAGAGTCAGTCAGGGGTTGACTTTGACTTTAACCAAGGGTTGACCAGTTATTCTCTAGGGGCATTTTAGTAATTGTTGGATATTGTTTCGAGTTCAGTGTTTTGGTAGTTGGCGAGTGGCGGAGATCTTATCAGTGGTCGGAGCAGCTCGGGTTTATCTATTCGGTCGGCAGTTCTGAGGTGAGTTATCCTCACTATATCGACAGGGTCTAAGGCACCAAGGCCGGCGCTTTATTGGATTGAGATCCGGGTATTTGTTGTTATGTTATTGCTTTGATATGTTTGCATCCTGGTAGTTAGGATGGTACGTGTTAGAGGCCTGGTTGAGGTCGGTATCCTGTTATGTAGAGTGATGCTATGCTAGTGACCGGTTAGGTTGGTATCCTGGTTAAGATGATGAGATGTTATGTGATCTGTCTGATCGGTTTGTTGATTGTGGATTATTATATGATTGTATGTTTATGTGCACATGGTTGTTTGGACTGGAGTTGGGTTGAGGCAGGTCCTGCTTTGTGTTGTAGGCCAAGATACCTAGGGCGGACCGGTTGTCCTGAAGGCCCAGCGAGCGGTCCGGATAGGCTGTAGGCCCCAAGAGGGCGGACCAGACGTGCCGAGGCTTGGAGAGTGGACCAGACCGACTGAAGGCCCGGTGCAGGCGAACCAGTCATACTGTAGACTCAGAGAGTGGACCAGGTGGATTGAAGGCCCGGTGCGGGCGGACCAATCACACTGTAGACTCGATATATATGGCTAGACTCGGAGGGTGGACCAGGTGGACTGTTGGCCGGTGCGGTGGACCAATCACACAGTAGACCCGAAATGCATGGTTGTTCTGTGTTCGGATATGTAATGGCATGTTATGCGTGTCTGGTATATGTGGTTGGTATTTTGGGGATATCTCACTAAGCTTTCAGGCTAACAGTTGTGGTTTAATGTTTTTCAGGTTCTTCAGGAGACCGTGGCAAGGCGAAGGCGTGATCGTACCGCTCCTCATGTTTTTGTCGTGATGTGATTCTGGGAATACTTTAAATAAATTGTATTGAAAACCTTTTTGTAATAACTTTAATGGAATCGTGCTGTTTTTGAAAAATTTAAATTGGTTGGAATTTTTCGGTCGTTACGTACTGTCTATATTAATCCATAATGAATCTTGTGCAAGTGGAGATTACCGAATTTATATGCTCAATAATCATTATTTAATGAAATTTGCTAATAAAATATGACCATATAGGAGTTGGATTAGATGTCTAGGCCCATAACTATTATTGGTATGTAGTTGACCCGAGAGTAGCATGGTCCATTTGGGTTGCATATCATCGGGACAATTTGTTAGGATGGATTCTTGAAAGAAGGTTTTATATATATATATATATATATATATATATATATATATATATATATATATATATATATATATATATATATATATATATATATATGATTTATTAATATATTATAAGTTATAATATATTAATATGAAATCATATGTTTTAGTTAGTATAGATCAAGAATTAATTTAGAATTAATTTAGTGATCAAAAGAGACTAACTAAATCTATGGGGAATAATTATGGTAATTAGTTATATTTATATTTATATGTGTTGGGCTTATGATCCATGTTCGACCATACATGGATACATAAAGAGTTGGGTCACATGAACCATGGATCGTAAACCCATGGGTATGGTTTTGGGTTATACCCACGACCCTTGAAATCCAACATATAAATACATGTTCTTAACCTAAAAAACGCCTACATGCATGTTCTTGGAGTTCATGGGTGTTCTTGGGAGCATGGAATTTTCTCTCAAGTTCCACCTTTGTCCATGATGTGTTGTGATTCCATTTTTGAGGCTTCCACACTATCGCGGCTAAGCTTTTAAAGGCCAAATTCATCAAATTCTACAAGCTACACAAAGAGGTAAACTTCTAACTAGTATTTTATGTGGTTTATATCATTTGTATGCTAGTTGTAGGTTTAAAGCTTTGGAAACAATATTGCATTTATAATTAGAGAACACATAGATCCAAAGCTTTTAGGGTTGTATGTGCATCATAGGATGTTGTAGTATACTAAAACTCAAAAGTGGTATCAGAGTCATGGGTTGTTTTCTATTATACTTGATGTTTAATAAGTTTTCAAACAAGAAAATCGAAAATTTTTCCTTCTGCCCAGTGAACTCGCCGAGTCCACTGGGTGACTCGCCGAGTTGGTTGAAGATGGCCTTGAACTCGTCGAGTGCAGTAAGCAACTCGACGAGTTGGTTGTCCAGACAGCAGAATTTTCGACCTTTTGGCTTGTTTTGGATTGGAATCATTACTACAAAATGTTTTTATTCATAAATTTTGATTTTGTTGTTATGAAATGATGATTCTCTTCCAATTAAAAGATAATTGTCATAACTTCAAGATTTGTATTAGTTTATATGTTTATATGTGACATCCCTAATTTCACGGCCAGAAAAGACAGATTTAGTTTAAGCTTTTTATAACAAAATCAGAGTAATCCTTTGATTAAAATTGGTACGGAATTTCTTCCCAAAACAAAATATGATAAAAATTTTATCAAAGCATTTCTTAAAGAAATGTATTTTTATTATATATCAAAAAAACCTTAGGATATCATGTTCCGGTACAGACCAAATGCATAAACAATACATTATAAGCCTTACATCAGTTATTTACAACTACTGGACTATAATCCAAAAATCCCTCATCATCATCCAAATTATGCTCTAGGTCCACTACCTGTAAAACAGAAAGTTGAGTGGGTCAGACTTGGGAGTCTGGTGAGCATATAGGGTTTTTAATCCACAAATAATAATAAATTTATTAATTTCATCGACCAAAAATAAATTTATTAATTTCATCCACCAATAATAACCCTGATTACTCATTCCCGTTATCCTCACTTTACGTCTCTAAACACCTATACAAGGGACCTAGTCTAAGGATTTTATCATCGGGATGGAATTTGTACTAAGGGGATTCCTCAGCCATATATGTCCGTAAGGAAACCATGAGGTGTACGGAGTACACCGGTGAACATCAAGTCCACAACACCTACAAGTTGCGAGCCTGCTAGTGTTCCATAGGACTGTCTAGAAAAGTCTGTGGTCGTTATCCATACTCCGCTAGATGACTGGAACAACAACAACATCGAGGCCTCTCATCATTTTATCACACACCAACTATTTCATCTACCCATGTCATACCCAACATATTTGAAGATAAAATATATATACAGTTTAAATCATTTTAAAACTTGTATAAAACATTCATTCAACAACCATCTCAAATAAACAATCTATATATATATATATATATATATATATATATATATATATATATATATATATACACACACACATACATATAGCACGTATTTATATAAAATACTTCATATCTATGTGTAACATGAAAGTGACTACACTCACTTGATAAGACGATAATCGGGCAGCACTTTGTTTCTTAAAACGATCATTTCTAATAAAACCAGGGGCTTTAATGAAAAACCGAGCCCTACGAGGGTGGAGCGTCAAATCGAAAAGATAAATTTTTCCGGGTGTTCGAGCACTTCGGGACGTATTTCGGGTGTTGGAAATGATACCGGGGCTTCGGGGGAAGTCAAGATAGTAAAAATATTGAATTTACGGTGAAAAGTGGCAATTTTCCAAAATTACCCGGGAGCATTCGCAGCCCTTTTATTTATAGAGGAGAGCCTCGGATCCGAAGCAAGCGGGAAGAAGCACGTGGTAGCTGATGCGATGCTCGGACGCAAGGTGGCTCGGATGTGAAGCGAACAGGTGGCTGGTGCGAGGATGAGATACGGATGTGAGGAGTGGGAGGCGCGTCGGGACCTCGTAGGCGAGGCGTGGCTCGCTTCGGACATGCCACGTATGCGACACGCGTCTGATTTCTACCGGACCATGCTTCGAACACGTCATCGGATTGGACACGGGGCAGCAGCGAAGCGAGAGTGACGTGGCGGTTACTGTTCATGCGAAATTATCTGGTTTTTAAGGATTTCTTGATTTTTTTTAGCCAAAAACTTCTGAAATTCATAACTTTCTCATACGGGCTCCGTTTTTTATGTTCTTTATATGCACGCATAGGCGAGAATATACTCTACAATTTTCGTTTAGACTCCGTCGGCTAATTTTGTCTTTATTTTAAAAGTTATATTTTTAACAGGCCGGGACAAGATTAGTCCTTTAAAAATTCATAACTTTTTCATCTGGCATCCGTTTTCGTCTGTCTTCTTATCGTTACGCTACTATTAACGAGATCTTCGATTCTCGTTTAGGTTGTGTCGGCTAAAAATCACTTTATCGTAAATTCACTTTTTACGTCACACAGCATCGTGCCGGCTCTGTCGCGAAACTTTGATAGGTCATAACTTCTTCATTATAACTCGGATTTTAGTATTCTTTATATCTTTGGAATCCTTGTTTCAGCCACTACAACTTTCTTAACAAATATTGTCTTTATCTAATATTTGTTTTCAACGCTTATTGTTATCATTAATTAATGAAATCATAATAATTAAGCAAATAAACATATAATTCACATAATTCCTCTTTATTACTTTAGAATGAGTCACAAATGTTGACCTAGACTATTACACTATCATTAATGCTTTAGCCAAGAAACAAGGGCGTTACATTATGCTAATTTCTTGAAGATTGATGATATGAATTATCTTGTTCTTATGAGTTAGTTTAGATTAATAGAAAAATTATATGATAATTGGTTTTCAATTCAAATTGGTTTAAAAGTTGTTCATAATATGAGTTTTTGTAACTTGTCCTCAAGTCAAATGTAAAGTCTCATGTATGAATTTTAAAACTCATAAAACTGCACTTTGCACCTTGTTAAGTCATTAGTGGAGCGTGTGTGGTTAACTGACACAATAATCTGGGACTGACAATGTGTGGAAAAGGGTAGCTTGATGTTAATCATTGATCAATGGAGCGTGTGTGGTTAACCGACACATTGATTAGGTGGTTGTAACATTAAGTGTACCAAGTTAATTTGCATGGTTATTCACTGCTTATTTGTGATCCTCGGCATCCCAGTCACAAATTTGAAGGGCACAATCGAGATTTAAACATGCCATTGAATAGTTCAATAAATCTCAAAAGATCTAGGAGTTTCAATTCATTTAAAATCTAATGTTAAATTTCTTTTTTCATGGTGGAAATTAGTAAATCGTCATTTACCTACCTTCAAATATTTTGTAGCTTGGATTACGGCATCCCTTTTCCAAGTTATAAAATATTGTGTTAGGTCCTAGCCTTAATATTTCATATTGGGTGTTATATTATGGGCTTAAATCAACTAAACTTGAATTTCTCCCTCATAGATGTCTAGCTATGACAACTATGGTCTTCCTTATCCTTTTGGATAAAGCTTTCCTAATGAAGATGATATCCCAAATCGCGATCAAGGTGAAAGATTAATCCCTTTGTTGTGCATTAATGGGACTGGAAATCGTACTTCGCTTCCTCCACCTCCTCCAATTATTCTCCCTAACCCACAAGTTCTTGAAAAGTTCAAGGTCACTCAATCCCTATTGGAAAGCAGTGTCTATACATACTCACATCTTGGAGATGAAGTCACATTTTGACAAGCTGGGAGAGTTGGGGGTCGAAGTCTCAAGGAAGTTGACTGTTGACTAGGTTCTTCAATCACCTTCCGAGTCATATAGTGACTTCATTAAGGACTACTATGTGACACACCACGACATGACCCTTAATGATCTTACCTATTTTCTTGTTATTGCTGAATCAGAAATGATTTGGAGCACTGGTAAAGCAAATTTGATTGGAAGATCTACTTCCCAAACTTACATGGACGTTGACAATGGAAACATTGGAAGTCCAGAAAAGTCTTCTCTTCCCAATGGAAAGGGATCGGCCATAGTCAAACCGGTTGACCAAATGGTAAAGAAAAGGCTAAGTCTGAGATAGTCCCATGTACCATTACTAAAGAGTCCATATGTTTCTATTGCCCAAATAAGGGGCATTGGTTTCGAGGCTGCTCTATTTACCTGAAAGATCATTAGGATGGTAAAGTCAAAAAGTTAGACTCTAGTTCAGGTAAGTCCACTATCTAACTCTATTAAGTTCTTATTTGTAGATTCTTATTACATAATGTCACTAGGTCGCATTTTGATGTTTTGTAGAATCGAAAAAAGGAGAAAAAGCTTAGAAGAAAAGTATGTTGAATCTTATCGCGAAGATGCATTTTGATCGCATGATTCGAAGATTAGAATTTTGAGCTGCAGCTTAAGAGTTATGATAGATTGCTTAGGAATAGATAACAACATAGTTTTCATTGCATTGTAAGGAAAAGTTCTTTCGCAAATTTTATAAAGAAAAGTTTTATTTATTTTAAGTATCCTTACAATGGCATTTGTGAAAAATTGTTGTTTATATGATTCCATTGATAGCAATATTGGAAAATGTATTTGATTCTTTAGTTTGTGGTAGTGTCATAATTTACCAAATAAGGAAAGATTCTCATCACCCAAGTTTCAATTGAATAGAAAATTGGAATCATGCAACTTGTATTTTATGATGAATGAGAATTCTTCATCTTTGAGAAACTAAGACTAATTCCTTGTTCACATGTATATGTGAGTCAAGTGAAGGACTAGGGGATCAGGTACACTTGTTTGTTCGCTGATCAGGTCCACCATAAAGAACGATAAGATTATTCGTCATGACTTACTGAAGTTTAGTAAATATGGTTATACTTACATGTTTAAGTATAATTCTGAAACATTGGAAAAGTTTCAGTGTAAGGCGGAACGAATAAGAAGAATCAAATTAGGCAAAAAGATAAAAGTTTCTCCAATGTGAAAAGATGGGAGAGTACTTTAGTATCTTGTTTTATGATTATCTTAAAGATTATGGAAAGCCATATCACAATTGATCCTCTAAGGACATCTTGGTGTATTTGTTTGGCTAAGAAGAGGAATCGTGAATTGTTGAAATGGTTAAATCAAGAAGATGAGTCATACTTCGTTTCAAAACAAGTCTTAGAGTAACACTCCAAGATCGAGCCTTGAGTGACATAATGTTAAGATGGTTTAAAACTGTACATTTGAAAATTAGTGAGTTGTGATGTTTTGGATAAAAAAAGACCAACTAAGGCCAATTGTGTGAAGTGTTTGTCTTGATAAAAATCTGCACTAACTCTTGAATATTTGTTTTGTCAAGGAATATTTCTTGACAAAGAGAATCTTATATGTCAATAGGTCAGTGGGAGTCTTAAAGGTCTTGGAATAGTTTAGAGAACTAATTAAGAATAAAACCTATTGTTTATCACTAGTACACGACTTGAGGATTTTAACCTATCGTGTTGACATATTCTTATTTTAGTGTCTATTCCAGTTAAAGTTGACTATGCATCTGAGTTCTATGAGTTCTCAATTGTTAGTATAACAACTTAGAAGACATGGTAGGCCCTTGTGCTACCATGTGGCAAGAAATTAAGATTGAACAAGTTCAGTCGATATGAGTTTGTATTTGTCACTGACCTTGTCTTGTGATTATGGTTTTGACAAATTCTCATGGATAGGAACACACAGACCATAAAATCTAAGTTTCATAAGGTTTCTCTCCGATGCATGAAAATTATGGTGAGGAAACTCTTTCACTAAGTAGATTTTAAATAGTTAGCAATTGTGATATTTGCATTTCTCGAATTTGATTATGATTACGGCATCCCTTTTCATAATTCGAATTGTAAGCAATGCAAAAAGGTCTAAACATTTGAGACTATGATTACGGTATCCCTTTTCATAGTTCTAAAATTGTTTAGAAACACATGTGAGCTATCTAAGGAAAGGTGTATGAGTTTGGGAAGCTTAGATAAAGTCTTATCGAAGCATCTCGTATTAGAAATATGAACTTTGGTAAGAAAGTCAATAAGTATTGATTTCTAGAAGTCCAGCTGATTTATGGATACATGTCAAAGCTAGTGGGAGCAAAAGTGTTATGCTAATAATTATCATGTTAGTGGGAGCATGATTATTATGTTAAGTATTGCAAGTTAGCAATGTTAATTATAGAAAACAAAAGTTTCAAAGTTGCAGGGTTAGAAAAGTTGTTTTGCTATAATTAAGGGAGAGGTAATTATACTTCATCCCAATTCTAAAAGCTTAGATTGAGATTTTAATCAAATTTAGTCAAGTATATATATATATATATATATATATATATATATATATATATATATATATATATATATATATATATATATATATATATATATCGGAACACTATTTGGGTTCTAAATTTTGATTATGATTACGGCATCCCTTTTCATAATTTGAATTATGAGAACATGGCATATAGAAATAGAAACATTATAGAAAAAGACTGGTCTAGTATCATGTCTTTATTTGAGACATCATGAATCGTGTCCCATATGCTTCAGATATAAGATCGATTATATGTTTTGTAATATTCATCCGTTCTAAAATTTCCAAATTCCTAGGGCATTAAGAGGGAAAAGGACTAGAACTGGATATGACTAAAATGATTAAACAATTGTCGAAGACAATCTGAGGTTCACCAAAGATTGGTTGCTCATGGACACTTGGAAGTATGGTGTAAATTTTGGAAAGGACCATATTGACATATTCTGAAAAGAGGCCACTCTTGTTTAGAAGTGATAGTCAAAATGAGAATATGGAAATGTTTCCATAAGTGGAAGTCATTCTTTAAAGCTGTGTAAGATTAGAAAACTTAATGCAAGAAGGATGTTCAAAGGAATGTACTTTGAATATGAGCCTACGTTTCCTTGGAATTGCTCTCCATTAGAATACTTTGTAATGTTTGTTGCCAAGTCTTTGTGACTTTTGTGCATAGTCATTACAAGAGGATCAATTCATATAAGTTTAGAATCTAACCGATTTCGGTAAATGATAAGAATTTGGTATTCTTACATTTATCATAATGATTTGGATTTGTGAAATGATGTAGCATCGGGGATTTTCCAACTATTATTATTATGCATCCTAATTGAAGTGTGGAGTGGTTGGGTTTAGGCTTTGACCTTTGGGCCTTGCTAATGGGCTGAGGAAGCTGCGTATGAGGGGCATACATTGCCATGTACGCCCAGCGTACTCGTGGAAAGGAAGTGCAGAGGCCAAGCACGTACACCCAACATACCAGAAGTTTGCCTAGTATACCAGGAGTACGCCCAACGTATGTGTGCAGCTCTTTAAACCCTAAAATTTAGGGTTTATTCCCTATATAAAGAACATTACCCCTGTTTGTACAGCGTCCCTTCACCCTTATAGAGCCTCCACGAAAACCCTAGCCTACTTTTGTGTGTTCTTGTGATTTGGGAGCTATTTGAGAGTATTTGGTGTAGTTTTGGTGCTTTGGAAAAGAAAGGAACTTGAAGAAGGAGAAAGGATCCACCAAGAGCTTGTAGATCCAGAACATTAGCACCATTTCTGACTTATTTGAGGTATCAAGTTCCAACCTCGGCCATTATATTCTTATATTTGTTTTTCGGGTGTTTAAAGTTACTTTTGGATTCCTTTGTTGAGGTTTCTTGCATCTTAATGATTTCAGACAATAATAGTTGTCCTTTTGGGCTCTTAGAAACACTAAGAGTCATAAAAATTGGACCTTTATGGTTAAGCCACAACCATGCAAGTGTTTGTGGGTCTTGCGGTTTGTTAAAAGGACAATAATCATGTTTTGATACCAACCTTGCATGCAAGGACATAAAGTTCGAGACTTTATGGTTTAGGAGGTCTTAAAGGACCTGGATCTGCATTTGGACGTAAAGACTTAACGGATTAAGTCATGAATGAAGTCCCTAAGAAGTTGGCCAGTACACTGGGCGTACCCCCTAGTACGTCGCGCGTACTGGGTCAACCCCCCGTCCTGGTCAAGGCCAGCGTAAGTTGGGCGTACGTGCCAAGTACGTCTCGCTTACGCATGCAGAATGAATGTTTTGGGCTTTTGGGCCTTAAGAAAATAAGCCTGGACTTTTGGGCCCGTGGTCCATTGTGAAGTATAATTCTGGACTTGGGAATGTTGAACTTGAGTATTGGGCCTATTGGGCCATGATTGGACCCTTTGGAATTATTATATATTAGGACTCGGAACTTTTAGGCCCATTTGGGGGTTAAGGCCCAATTCAGATATTGGGCAATTAATGGGCCCTTAGGGAGTCCTTGATGGGCCATAGGAGGGCTAGACTTCATAAGCTAGAATTGGGACTTATGAATGCTCCACTCGAACCAAGGGAAAAATGGTCATTTTCCCTTAGGGGCGTTATAATTGCCGACTAAGTATTATTATGATTATGATAGCCAGGAGTTATCGGAGCAGCTGTTAGACGTTACTTCCTGTGGGATTCGACACTCATCTTGGCGAGGTGAGTTACCTTCCATTAGAAATGGGTCTAAGGCCACAATTTCGGCCCACTAGTAGGAGTTCGTAATAAATAATTGTCTGTGTGATAATTATTTGGTATGCCACTATCTGTTATGTTATATGTGCCAGTATGTCATGATTTTATGTGGTAGTGGTACGGGATAAAATAGTCCCCGGTATCCGGTTGAAATAGACCGAAGGGGAGGCCAGCACCCAGATATGCTTGGCAACTATCCGGTTGAAATAGATCGAAGGGGAGGCCAGCACCCAGATATGCTAGGCAACTATCTATTTGAAATATACCGAATGGGAGGCCAGCACCCAGATATTCTAGGTAACTATTCGATTCAAATAGACCGAAGGGGAGGCCAACACCCAGATACGCTACACAACTATCCGGCTGGAATAAATCGAAGGGGAGCCCGACACCCAGATATGCCTGGCTATATATGTTATTGTATGGTATGTGGTATGATGGGGGAACTCACTAAGCTTTGTGCTTACAATTTCTTTTTTGTTTTCAGGTACCTCTTCTTCGAAGGCGAAGGAGCCAGCTCGGTAGCAGCACACCACCCACACATAGGATTCCGCATTATGAGATTCATGGGATTGTACTCTGATATTATTTGTATTTTATGATATGGTTTTGAGACATGTGACTATGATTTTATGAAATGATATGATTCGATGATGTTTTTCAATAAACAATTTTATAAGTTACTTAATTAAAAACAAAATTTTTGGTTATGATTTTTGGGATGTTACAAGTTGGTATCAGAGCCTTGGTTTGAGGGATTCAGACACACCTTCGGGGGTGTTTGCACTCAAATCAAGGGTTTAAGAGATTTTTAAAAGAAAATGGTTTTCTAAAATTAAAATAAAAAGGATCTGAGAAAGAACAAGGTTTGTGATGCGTGCGAACGGCCGAGCTCAAGTAAGTTTTCCCCAAGATACCCATACATGTTATGTTACGATATGATATGCTTATGAGAACTGCATACTAGATTAGGGCTAAGGATCTAGGAAGATGCCTTATGTGCCTGTTATATGTACTTATTGAATTATATGCTAGAACTGATTAGTCAATAATATGATTGGTGAATAGGACATGCTTGGTATGGTTACTCAATGCTCGAATGTTGCTTGCTTTGTTCTTTTAGGGGTTCTAGCTATCTTTAAGTAAGTTGTAAATGTATACGTTAAGTTACATATTTCAAGAGTTATAATTTCAGAAGGTTAGTTCTACCCCTATTTAACAGCTCTTGTTTGAGTCCAACCGTTGTAGGGTAGGACCTCTCATTCGAAGAATTATCTAGTCTTAGTGATACGTAATGGTATTCGCAAGCTACTTAGGTAAAGGTAGCATGGATTCCTAATGCAGCTGATGGCAGAGAGTAGGTTGGAGAATTACCCTAGGGTAAGCCTAGGATGAGATTAGAGCAGTAAGCAAAAGTCGGGAAAGGGACTTGATGAAGTCCAGGCAATCCTTGAGGAAAGTACAGATAGAAGTGGAAGGTAGTATAGGCCCGTACTACTGAAATCAGAGGATCCGTACTCGAGTCAAGGAGGGCCAAGATAGAACCAGGAAACTTATAGTATGTGAGACCTCTTGAGGTTGTGTATGACCCTGACAATTATTTGTTCTGTTTTAGAATGGTGATGATTACGCGTCACAGAGGAGGATCAGGTTCGGGATCAGGTGTCAAGCTAGTTGATGAGGGACTACATGAGTTCATTGCTTCTGAGATCACTAGAAGCATCCTTGAGTCGACCCCGGTGATTTTTGGGTCGATCGAGGAGGGGATTATTGTGCTGATCGAGGATCACCTCAGGGCGTTTAGGAGTGACTGGGCGGCTAGCTAGTCAGGGGTGTGCACACTGTCCTTTAAGGACTTCAGGGGATGCGGTGCGCCAGACTTTCACGGGGTGAATGACCCTATTTTCGCCAGGAGATAGATTGCATACATGGAGTCTACTCGGTTGACTAGCTGCTGCCCTAAGGGGTCGAAGGTCCGGTATGATGTTGGATGCTTGAGGGACAGGGCTAGGCACTACCTTCAGTAGGGTTGCATCGGATATGTCGCATAGGTCATGGATACCCGGGAGGCGGGTAAGGCGATCGTGAGTGATATACCAGCGGTGCGAGAGTACGCGGATGTATTCCTAGAGGAGCTGCCTGGGATACCTCCGGAGAGACAGGTGGAGTTCATGATCGACCTTGGCCCTGGTGCAGCCCCGATAGCCAAGGCACCGTATCGGTTGGCTCCTCCTGAGATGCAGGAGTTGTCTACACAGCTGCAGGAGCTGTTAGACATGGGATTTATCAGACCGAGGAGTTCACGATGAGGAGCCCCGATTTTGTTCGTGAAGAAGATGGACAGGTCGCATCGGATGTGTATTGATTACCGGGAGCTGAACAAGGTAACGGTGAAGAACCGTTATCCACTCCCGAGGATTGATGATCTTTTCGACCAGCTTCGGGGGGCATCTTGGTTTTCCAAGATAGATTTACATTCAGGCTACCATCAGATGAGGTTCAGAGAAGAGGATGTATAGAAGACTGCATTCTGGACTCGCTATGGCCACTATGAGTTCGTGGCGATGCCCTTCAGGCTCACCAATGCTCCTTCCGTGTTCATGGACCTCATGAACCATGTATGCAGACCAATGATGGATCGGTTTGTGATAGTTTTCATCTATGATATCTTGGTTTACTCCAAGGCACATGAGCAGCATGAGGAGCACTTGCGAGAGGTGTTGGATACCGTGATGAGGGATAGCTTGTACGCCAAGTTCTCCAAGTATGAGTTCTGGTTGCATGAGGTGCAGTTTCTTGGGCACCTTGTCAACCAGAACGGTATTTTGGTTGACCCGGCCAAAGTAGATGCCATGATGATATGGGAGGTTCCGAAGTCTCCTTCTTAGACTCGGAGTTTCCTGGGATTGGCGGGCTATTACCGGAGATTCATTCAGGATTTCTCCAAGATAGTCGTACCCCTGACCCCGCTGACGAAGAAAGTTGTCGTTTTTCGTTGGGGCCCTGACCAGCAGGCAACGTTTGAGGCATTGAGACAGAGACTATGTGAGGCGCCGATCGTCACCCTACCAGAGGGCATGGAGGATTTTATGGTATATTGCAATGCTTCCATCGCAGGATTGGGTGCGGTATTGATGCAGAGAGGGCATGTTATCACATACACTTCGAGGCAGTTGAAGCCTCACAAGGCGAACTACCCGACGCACCATTTAGAGTTGGAGGTGGTTGTCTTTTCCCTCAAGATTTGGCGACACTACCTCTATGGGGTCCGTTGTACCATTTACATGGATCACAAGAGTCTGAGGTACCTCATGGACCAGCCGAATCTGAACATGAGGCAGCGTCGGTGGCTAGATGTGGTGAACGATTACGATTATGAGATCATCTACCACCCATGGAGGGCCAATGTGGTGGTTGATGCTGTAAGCTGCACGGCTGCCCCGATCAGAGACGTTTTCTTGTGGATGAAAGTGGTAACTCCACTCCTCGAGCAGATCCGAGAGGCCCAACAGGATGCCATGAAGGAGGAACATCAGAAGAGCGAGCGTATTGTCGGACAAGTTTCCTCCTTCAACTACGATAGTCGTGGGTTGCTGAAGCTACATCGTAAGGTGTGGGTTCCCTATCATGGGGGTGTGCATCAGGTTTTGATGGAGGAGGCGCACAAATCCAGGTTTTCTATTCATCCTGTGGCGATGAAGATGTATAGGATCTTCGCCCTGATTAGTGGTGGCCCTGCATGAAGCGGGATGTAGCATGGTATGTAAAGCGGTGCTTGAACTGCAGGAAGGTCAAGGTCGAGCACCAGAGGCCACACGGAAAGGTGCAGCCTCTAAATATTCCCATGTGGAAATAGGAAGATATTACCATGGCTTTCATCACCAAACTTCCCAGGACCGCGCGGGGAGTGGATTCCATATGGGTCATCATGGATCGATGGACCAAGAGTGCCCATTTCATACCGATCCAGGGGCGCATATCGGCCGAGAAGCTGGCCAACATCTACATTCGGGAGGTTGTGGCCCGAGATGGAGTTGTAGTCTCCGTGATTTTTGACAGAGATGTGCGGTTTAATTCCAAATTCTGGAAGAAATTCCATGACAAGTTGGATACTCGTCTACACTTTAGCACCGCTTTTCACCCACAGGCGGATGGTCAGAGCGAGCGAACCATCCAGAATCTGGAGGATATGTTGTGGGCATGCGTTCTAGACTTCGGTGGTAGCTACAATACCTACCTTCCATTAGCTAAGTTCTCCTACAACAACAGCTATCATGCAAGTATCGATCGTCCTCCCTTCGAGATGCTAAACAGGAGGAAGTGCAGGACCCCGATTTGCTGGGGTGAGGTTGGGCAGAGATTCATGGGGAGTACCGAAGTGGTACTCAAGACGACGGAGAGGATCCAACAGGTCTGGAGCAGGCTTCAAACTGCTCATAGTCGGCAGAAAAGTTATGCCGACAATCTTCGTTCAGACCTGGAATTCCAGGTCGGGGATATGGACCTCCAGAAGGTGTCACCTTGGAAAAGTGCCATCCGGTTCAGGAAGTGGGGCAAGTTAGGCCCTAGGTACATTGGTCCTTTCAGGGTTGTTGCCCGATTGGGCATGGTGGCATATAGGTTGGATCTCCTAGCCGAGCTTAGTCAGATTCATAGCACCTTTCACGTCTCCCAGATGCAAAAATACTTGGTAGACGACTCTACAGTCGTACCTCTCAAGGATATTCAGGTGGATGATATCCTAAACTACATCGAGCGACCGATAGGCATTTTAGATAGGAAGACGAAGGCGCTGAGGAAAAAGGAAGTAGAGCCGGTGAAGGTGCAGTGGCAGCACCACAAAGGCTCAGAATGGACTTGGGAGTCAGAGGATGATATGAGAGAGCACTACCCCAAGCTATTTTCAGCAGCGGCAACAGACTTCGAGGAAAAAGTCTAATTCAAGTGGGGGAGATTTGTAGCATCCAGGATTTTCTAGATATTATTATTAATCATCCTAATTGAAGTGTGGAGTGGTTTGGTTTAGGCTTTGACGTTTGGGCCTAGCTAATGGGTTTAGGAAGTTGTGTACGTGGGGTGTACATTGCCATGTACTCCCAGCGTACTCAAGGAAAGGAAGCGTGGAGGCCAAGCACGTACGCCCATTGTACCAGGAGTACGCCCAACGTACGTGTGCAGCTCTTTACACCCTAAAATTTAGGGTTTACTCCCTATATAAAGAACATTACACCTGTTTGTTTAGTGTCCCTTCACCCTCATACAACCTCCACAAAACCCTAGCCTACTTTTGTGTGTTCTTATGATTTGGGATCTATTTGAGAGTATTTGGTGTAGTTTTGGTGCTTTGGAAGAGAAAGGAACTTGAAGAAGAAGCAAGGATCCACCAAGAGGTTGTAGATCCAGAAGATTAGCACCATTTTTGACTTATTTGAGGTATCAAGTTCCAACCTTGGCCATTATATTCTTAGATTTGTTTTTTGGGGGTGTTTAAAGTTACTTTTGGACTCATTTGTTGAGGTTTCTTGCATCTTAATGATTTCAGGCCATAATAGTTGTTCTTTTGGGCTCTTAGAGGCACTAAGAGTCATAAAAATCGGACCTTGATGGTTAAGCCACAACCATGCAAGTGTTTGTGGGTCTTAAAGTTTGTTAAAAGGACCATAATCATGTTTTGACACCAACCTTGCATGCAAGAACATAAAGTTCATGACTTTATGGTTTAGGAGGTCTTAAAGGACCTGTATCTGCATTTTAGACGTAAAGACTTAACGGATTAAGTCGTGAATGAAGTCCCTAAGAAGCTAGTTAGTATGCTCGGGGTACTCCCTGGTACGCCGCGGGTACTGGGTCAACCCCCCGTCCTGGTCAAGGCCAGCGTATGCTGGGCATACATGCTAAGTACACCACATGTACACATGCAGAATGAATGTTTTGTGCTTTTGGGCCTTAAGAAAATGGGCCTTGACTTTTGGCCCCGTGGCCCACTGTGAAGTATAATTCGGGACTTGGGAATGTGGAACTTGAGTATTGGGCCTATTGGGCCATGATTGGACCCTTTGGAATTATTATATATTAGGACTCGGAACTTTTGGGCCCATTTGGGGATTAAGGCTCAATTCAGATATTGGGCAATTAGTGGGCCCTTAGGGAGTCCTTGATGGGCCATTGGAGGGCTAGACTTAATAAGCTAGAATTGGGACTTATGAATGTTCCACTCGAACCAAGGGGTAAAATGGTCATTTTACCCTAAGGGGCGTTATAGATGCTGACTAAGTATTATTATAATTATGATAGTCAGGAGTTATCGGACCAGCTATTAGAGGTTACTTCCCATGGGATTCGACACTCAACTTGGCGAGGTGAGTTACCTTCCATTAGAAGTGGGCCTAAGGCCACAATGTCAGCCCACTAGTAGGAGTTCGTAATTGATAATTGTCTGTGTGATAATTATTTGGTATGCCACTATCTGTTATGTTATATGTGCCAGTATGTTATAATTTTATGTGGTAGTGGTAGGGGTAAAATAGTCCCTGGTATCCGGTTGAAATTGACCGAAGAGGAGGCCAGCACCCAGATATGCTAGGCAACTATCCGGTTGAAATAGACCGAAGGGGAGGCCAGCACCCAGATATGCTAGGCAACTATCAAGTTGAAATAGACTGAAGGGGAGGCCAACACCCAGATATGCTAGGCAACTATCCAGTTGAAATAGACCGAAGGAGAGGCCAGCACCCCGATATGCTAGGCAACTATCCGGTTGGAATAGACCGAAGGGGAGGCTGGCATCCAGATATGTCTGGCTAGATATGTTTTTGTATGGTATGTGGTATGATGGGGGAACTCATTAAGCTTTGTGCTTACAGTTTCTATTTTGTTTTCAGGTACCTCTTCTTCGAAGGCGAAGGAGCCGGCTCGGTAGCAACGCACCACACACATACAGGATTCCACATTATGAGATTCATGGGATTGTACTCTGATATTATTACTATTTTATGATATGGTTTTGAGACATGTGACTATGGTTTTATGAAATGATATGATTCGATGATGTTTTTCAATAAACAATTTAAAAATTACATAATTAAAAACAAAATTTTTGGTCATGATTTTTGGGATGTTATAAATGAGCATCATTGAAATGTTATCAATTAATCTATTTCACAAAGAAAAGACCATAGATAAACATAGTGTGTGTGCTTAGAGCATGGCATGACTATTGTTTTAATTCAAGTATTAAGTTGATTATTCAAAACATTATACAATGTGTAACGCCCCGATTCTCAGGTATTGCTTAAATAAGATTTATTGGGTTAAGCTCTACTCGACGAGTTGGTGGACCTACTCGTCGAGTAGCAGCGAGATGGGATCGCGTGTTAAGTGACCTACTCGACAAGTCCATATTGGGACTCGGCGAGTAGGAGCTGGCAGAGGAAAACCTAAATCTCGGGGTTTCCACCCCTATTTAAAGGGACCTCAGCATCCCTTTGGCAGCCAGGGCTCGACAATATATTCAGCACGGGTGTGCCGGTTATTTGGCGTATGTGGTAGATACGCGGGTTAGAGAGCAGCTCTCAGTTTCAGAGGTTCCGGTGGTTAGAGAGTTTGTTGATGTATTTTCGAAGGAGTTACCCGGAGTGCCTCCAGTGCGGCAGGTTGAGTTCAGGATTGATCTAGTGCCAGGTGCGGCCCCTATCGCCAAGGCGTCGTACCGTTTGGCACCGCCAGAGATGCAGGAGCTATCACCTCAAATGCAGGAGCTGCTGGGTAAGCAGTTTATTCATCCGAGTAGCTCACCCTGGGGAGCACCGATCCTTTTCGTCAGGAAGAAGGACAGTTCGCACAGGATGTGCATTGACTATAGGGAGCTGAACAAGTTAACGGTGAAGAACCATTATCCGCTCCCAAGGATAGACGTTCTCTTTGATCAGCTGCAGGGAGCATCTTGGTTTTCCCATATTGATTTGATATCAGGATATTACCAAGTCAGGTTGAGGGAGGAGGACGTGGAGAAGACCACGTTTCAGACTCGTTATGGTCATTACGAGTTTGTGGTGATGCCGTTTGGGCTCACCAATACGTCGGCGGTGTTCATGGATTTGATGAACCGAGTATGCAGACCGGTGCTCAATCGCTCAGTCATTGTGTTCATAGATGATATCTTGATTTATTCCAAGACCCGAGAGCAGCATCAGGAGCATCTCAGGGAGCTGCTCGGGGTTCTGAGGCAAGAACGGTTGTATGCCAAGTTCTCGAAATGCGAGTTTTGGTTACGAGAGGTCCAGTTCCTCGGACATCTCGTTAACCAGGAGGGGATTTTGGTTGATCCTGCCAAGGTGGAGGCGCTTATGTAGTGGGAGACTTTGAAATCTCCCTCAGACATCAAGAGTTTCTTGGGTTTAGCAGGGTATTATCGGAGATTCATTCGTGATTTCTCCAAGATTGTCGTACCCCTCACTCGTCTAACAAGGAAAGGGGTGGATTTCCGATAGGGCCCTGAGCAGCAGAGGGTGTTTGAGACCCTCCAGCAGTGTTTATGTGAGGTGCCAGTGTTGACACTCCCTGAGGGAGTGGAGGATTTTGTGGTATTTTATGATGCATCCATCACCAGCTTGGGGGCAGTCCTCATGCAGAGACGACGGGTGGTAGCCTACGCATCTCGACAGCTGAAGCCGCATGAGATGAGGTACCCTACGCACAATCTTGAGTTGGGAGCAGTGGTTTTCGCTCTCAAGATTTGGAGGGACTATCTGTACGCGGTTCGTTGCACTATATACATGGATCACAAGAGTTTGAGACACATCATGGATCAGCCGAACCTGAACATGAGGCAGCGCAGGTGGTTGGATGTGGTCAAGGACTATGATTGCGAGATCCTTTATCATCCGGGTAAAGTGAATGTGGTTGCGGATGCTCTGAGCCGCAAGTCAGCTAGGTCCTCGACCCCAACCAGGTGTATGAGGATAACGGTGGATTCCCCGCTGGTGGGTTTGATCAGGGATGCTCAGATTGAGGGCATGAGACCAGAAAACTGGAAGTTGGAGAGGATTAAGGGCGAAAGTGCCCGGTTTATTCAAGATAGCCATAGATTGTCGACCCGTTACGGTCAGGTTTGTGTTCCGGTGTCCGGAGGGGTCCGGCAGACAGTGATGGAGGAGGCTCATAAGTCTCGTTTTTCGATTCACCCGGGAGCCACCAAGATGTACCGTGATTTGAGTTCGAGTTATTGGTGGCCTGGCATGAAGTGAGATATCGCTAGGTTTGTTGAGAGGTGCTTGACCTGTAGGATGGTCAAGGCCGAGCATCAGAGGTTGCATGGTAAGTTGCAGCCTCTGGAGATTCCCATGTAGAAATGGGAACAGATCGTGATGGATTTCATCACGAAGTTGCCGAAGACGGCAAGGGGGTTCAATGTTATATGGGTCATCGTGGATCGATTGACCAAGAGTGCTCATTTCTTAGCCATACAGGAGAGTTCGTCGACAGATAAGTTGGCCGACCTATACGTTAGAGAGGATGTCTCTCGCCATGGGGTTCCAGTTTCTATCGTTTCCGATCGAGATGTCAGGTTTACTTCCCGTTTTTGGCAGAAGTTCCATGAGGAACTGGGTATGCGACTGCATTTTAGTACGGAATTCCATCTGCAGAATAATGGGCAGAGTGAGCGGACCATTCAGACCCTCGAGGATATGTTGAGGGCATGCGTTATTGATTGTGGTGGGAGTTGGGATTCCCACCTACCTCTTGCAGAGTTTGCCTACAACAACAGCTATCATTCCAGTATTGGCGCTCCACCTTTCGAGCTATTGTATGGGCGGAAGTGTAGGACCCCAGACTGTTGGGGCGAGGTTGGGCACAGGGTGATGGGTCGGACATAGGTAGTTCTGCAAACTACCGAGATGATACAGCAGATTAGACAGCGACTGCATACCGCTCAGAGTCGGCAGAAAAGTTATGCCGACCGACGCCGATCTAAGCTGGAATTTCTAGTGGGTGACATGGTTCTCCTGAAGGTCTCACCCTGGAAGGGTGTGATCCGCTTCAGGAAGAAGGGAAAATTGGGTCCCCGTTATATTGGGTCGTTTAGAACTGTCACCAGGGTTGGCAGGGTGGCATATAGGCTAGAGCTTCCAGAAGAGCTCAGTCGGATCCACAGCACGTTTTATGTTTCACAATTGCGAAAATGCATTATGGACCAGGAGGCAGTGGTGTCGTTGGATGACATTCAGGTCGGTGAGCGCCTGAACTATGTGGAGAGGCCTGTGGCTATTTTGGAAAGGAAGAATAAGATTCTACAGAACAAGGAAATACCTTTGGTAAAGGTACAGTGGGAGCATCGGAGGGGATCCGAGTGGACATGGGAGCCGAAGGCGGAGATGCGCGAGCATTATCCGGCATTGTTTATTTCAGCGGACTTTGAGGACGAAGTCTAGTTCAAGTGGGGGAGAGTTGTAATGCCTCGATTCTCAAATATTGCTTAAATAAGATTTATTGGGTTAAGCTATACTCAACGAGTTGGTTGACCTACTCGTCGAGTAGCAGCGGGATGGTATCGCGTGTTAAGTGACCTACTCGACGAGTCCATATTGGGACTCAACGAGTAGGAGCAGGCAGAGGAAACCCTAAATCATGGGGTTCGCACCCCTATTTAAAGGGACCTCATCCTCCCTTGGTTCTCTTTACAGAGCTAGAGAGTCCTAAGAGTCCTTAAGGTGTGGTGTTTGAAGCTTAGAAAGAGAATCTTGGAGGAAGAAAGCTAGGAGTGCAAAGGAATTGAAGCAAGGAAGGCGTGGGAAGTAGGATTTACCTCAGCTATCATCCTTTGGATGTATCAAAGTTCCATCCTTACTTCCCTTTTTCCTTTTTGTTGAGTTTCTAGGGCTTTTATGGATTTTCAACTTGGTATGATGAGCTATGGGCTAGATCTGAAGTTATAACTTCAGATCTGGACCCTCCTTGGATTCTAGAAGCATAAAGTTATAGTTTTGGTCGTGATGGAGGTCCCTCTTGGGCATGAAGCCCCATTAATATCTTAGATTTGGCATTTAGTGCCTTTAAAGCCATGCATGCACGTAGAGTCTGCAACTTTACGTGATAAGCATGCCCTAGAAGCTTGGATCTGTGATTTGGAGCCGCTGCATGGATCAAAATTAGTCTGTATGGAAAGAGGACTGAATGGACTCGGCGAGTCGCAAGGTTGACTCGGCGAGTCACATGAAGATAGCCGTGAACTCGACGAGTTGGATGAACAACTCGGCGAGTCCAATGAAGATTACCATAAGACTCGACAAGTTAAAGAACAACTCGGCGAGTCGGATGAGTTTTCTCTTGGATATGTATGCGTGGGTATCTGTCAAGCTGCAAGGAGGGAACTCAACGGGTGACCTTAAAGTTTGAACGAGTATCGAAGGAACTCGACGAGTCACCACGATGACTCGGCGAGTTGGATTGTACTTCAAGGAACTCGGCGAGTAGCCGAGGGTACTCGGCGAGTTGGGGTCAACATGGACTATTGACCTTAACTGAGGATTTTGACTTTGAACAGGGGTTGACTGGTGGGTTATGGGGTACCTTAAAAGGCTAAGGACTTATGAGTATATTGTACTATGATCATAGGTGGTGGAGCCTGTGTCGGGTGATTCGAGAGTTGGAGCGTATCTTTCGAGTCGACATTTGCAATGTGAGTTATCCTCACTATATCGATAGGGTCTACGGCACCAAGGCCGGCCCTTTTAGTTGTTGATGTTATGATATGCTACATGTGGTTATGATATGTTTGATCGGAATTAGAGTAGACAGTATGTTATGCTCTTATGATCCGCAAGGATTAGCATGTTAGTGACCTGCTAGGTCGGTACTCTAGTTACGACAGAATTCTATGATTGATGATCAGTGTGATAGATATGTTTGACGTCTGTATATGCCAATATATGATAGTAATGTGCACATGGTTATTTGCTTGTTGGTTGGGTTGAGGCGGTCCTGCTTTATGCTGAAGGCCAACATACCCTATGAGCGGTCCGGGGAAACTGCAGGCCCACGAGGCGGACCAGTCATGCCGAAGGCTCGAGATAGAATCAGATAGACTATAGGCCCAGTAGTGCAGTCCAGTCAGGCCGATGGCCAGTATGCACGTTGATTGATTGATAGATTGTTATTGATATGGCTTTGTCAGTGTGGTATTGGTATTTCAGGGGTAGCTCACTAAGCCCTCGAGCTTACAGTTTCAGTTTATTGTTTCAGGTACTTCAGGAGATCATGGCAAGGCGAAGGTGTGCCGTACCGCTCCTCATCCTTACGTTAGGATTTTGGGACACTCTGATGGATATTGATTTGAAAACATTTTGTAAACAATAGTATTTGATTTTTATTATGATCAAAAAAGTTTAAATTCTGTGTAAAATTTATGGATGTTACACAATGAATAATGAGTAATCAATATGGTGATTAAATAAAAGGTGTTTTGTTGACTCTCAAAAGCTTTGGGGCCATATAGGATTAGTATTATTCTTGTGTTTCACTTTTCATGTTTTGACTTCCTGAATAACTAGGTTATTCAAACCATCCACATCCGATCATTCTTTGGAAGTAGTTATTGAGGTAAGACTGTCATGAATGGGTCTGTAGTTTGTGTAGGTGGCCTATACATAGTTGCAGTATTCATGAGTGCTCCTGGAATAAGATTCAAGTATTCGATTAAAACCACGCTCATTTGAATCACTTCATGGATTTTATCACGAGTGATCATGAGACGATAATATCTTATATTCTTCAAACTAAGAGATATGAGTTGCAGTCTATTAGTCGGTTACACATTGATAATGTGAAAACGCACCAGTAACTTGGTGTTATAAAATGCATTGTTGTTTGTGATTTGATGAGTAAATAGAGCAAGCATATGAGTCGAATATTATCCATTCCTTTTACCCTTGGAGGGATAACAACGATATCTGTGGGCCCCTCGATGATTTAGTGATGACAACCCTAAGTGCTCGGTCGGGCCTGGATTGATTTGATTTGTTCAATTAGTCAGTCGTCATAAATTTGGAAATCGGGAAACAACAAATGGATAGAGAGAATGATTATAATCCATGTCTCAGTCCATATGATATCTAGAATGGAGGAATATATGATCCCTTATCTAATGGACGTGTCACTGACTTGGTCAGAGTTCGACAACGGTTTTTAAGAGATACGATTGCTAGTCGGGTTTTGGAGTCGTACTTGCAATAATAGTTTTAGACTTATCCAAGTGGGATACTATTGGATTATAAGTCTAAGCTCATAACTATTATTGGTATGTACTGACCCGAGAGTAGCATGGTTCATTTGGGTTGCATATCATCAAGACAGTTTGTTAGGATAGATTCTTGAGAGAAGGTTATATATATGATTTATCAATATATTATAAGTTATAATATATTAATATGAAATCATATGTTTTAATTAGTATTGATCAAGAATTAATTAATTTAGTGATCAAAAGAGACTAACTAAATCTTTGGGGACTAATTATGGTAATTAGTTATATTTATATTTATATGTGTTGGGCTTATGATCCATGTTGGACCAAGTTTATGTATGGATACATAAAGAGTTGGGTCACATGAACCATGGATCATAAACCCATGGGTATTGTAACGCCCGTGTTTCTGGGCTTGCCATTTTTAGCAATGTAATAGTCTAGGTTAACCTTTGTAACCCCAATTTGAAATAATAAAATGTATTATTTGTGAATTATTTGAATTATGTGATTTATGTGTGTATTTTCTTAATTTTTATAATTTAATGAATTAAGAATAAAATAAGCGTCAAAATTAAAGTGTGAGATAAGCCCAACATCTTTGCATAAAGTTGTAGTGGTTGAAACAAGGATTCCGAAGATATAAGGAATGCCAAAATCCGAGTTATAACGAAGAAGTTATGACCTGTCGAAGTTTCGAGACAGAACCGGCACGACGCCGAGCGACGTAAAATATGAATTTAAGATAGAGCGATATTTAGCCTTAGTGATCTAAACGAAAGTCGTAGATTTCGTTAAACCGAGAGCGTGCATAAAAGGAACGCCCAAATCTGACTTCATATGCGGAAGTTATGATTTTTCTAAGTTTCGACTTAGCAGTATGCAGCCCGAATACTCGATTTGAGATCGAGCGGTTTTTAGCCGAAACAATCTAAATGAGAATCGAAGATCTCGTTGTTAGTAGCGAAATGATGAAAAGATAGGCGAGAACGGACGTCAGACGAAGAAGTTATGAATTTATAACGATGTTTTTCTGTCCCGACCTTCTAAAAATAAATAATAAAAATAAAAGTCAAAATTAGCCAACGGAGTCTAAATGAAAGTTGTAGAGTATGGTCTGACCTTCACGTGGATATAATGAACGTCGAAAACGAAGCTCGTATGCAAAAGTTACGCAATTTAGAAGTTCGACGAGTTAATTACGCCCCGCGGTACTCAATCGGATGCAACTTGTCTGACCAATACTCGAGTGCCACCAGTCGACGCACGCAGTGACGTCAAAGTACGCCCCGCGTACTGAGTACGCCCTGCGTAATTTGAGATTACGCCCCGCGTAATCCCAGACCCTCAGCCTATAAATAGAACTCGAAATCAGCCATTTTCTCTTGTTCAAACTCTTCCCTCTCTCTAAGTTTTGCCTCGATTTGCGTGCCAATCATATCCCGAAGCCCCGGTATCATTCTCGAGCCCCGAAGCAAGATCCGAATCCCCGAGGATCCCGAAGAGCGTTATTCCCGAGCCGAAGCTCTGCCCGCGAGGAGTTCGATTTTGGTGAAGATCTTCCAGATCTATCGAAGTATACTACTTCTATAAGCCATAGTGCTGTCGGATCATCTTCTGATCAAGTGAGTGTGTAGTTATTTTCTTTCCAACGCAATATTACAAAGTATTTAAATAAAATACGTGCTACGTGTATATATATTTGTTGTTATATGTGTGAATGTATATTCACTCTCTTCTATCTCATAGATCTGATTTATCTTCTATGAAATACGTGTTATCTGTGTATGCCTCATCTGTTATGTAGATTATGTATTGATTAAAGCATGCTATACAGGTTTTTAAACAATGTATAAAAATGGATATTTTTATCTACTAATATGTTGGGTAGAACATGGGTAGATAATTGGTGTGAAATAAACAGATGAGAGGCCTCAGTGTTATTGGTGTTATTCTAGTCATTCAGCAGAGTATGGATGACGACCACAGACTATTCTAGACTGTCCTGTGGAACACTAGTAGGCTCATTACCTGTAGGTGTTGTGAACGACGTGTTCACCGGTGTACTCTATCCCCCACATGATTGCCTTTAGGACACTTATTGTTGAGGAAGCCCCTCTGCAGTAATGTTCGTCCCAATGAAAATCCTGAAATAGGTTCCTTATAATAGACGTTATTTTTAGGAACGTAATGGTGAGGATAACGGGAATGGGTAATCGGGTTTATTGTGGATTGTTGAAATTAAATATAATTATTGTGGGTTTGAAAACCCTATATGCTCACCAGGCTCCCAAGCCTGACCCACTCAGTTTATTTGTATTACAGGAAGTGGTGCAAGAGCTTAAGATGGGCGAATTATCAAGTTGTTTTGTTTGCAAGTCTGTATATGTATATATTTGTTGAATGACTTGTAATGCTATCGTTTATGCTTTATGATATGTATCAGAACATGACATCCCAACTTTTGATTATGAAATGAATAATATTTCTTTATGAAATGTTTTGATAAATATCTATTTTATCATGTTTTGTTTTGGGGAACAAATTCCTCATCTATTTTAAAACTAAAAGGATTTACTCTGAAAATTTTTAAAAAGCATAAATGAAATCGGTCTTTTTTGGCCGAGATTTTGGGGATGTCACAGTTGGTATCAGAGCATTAGTTTAAGCGAACTAGGAATTTGTAGGATTTCTAGACTTAAACTTAGTATGCTAAGTGGAGATTGTGAGATGTGTGTCTGATAAATTTTAGACACGAGCACTAGTTTATTTTAGGAAAGTTGCCTAAAATGCTTTTATGTGCTAAATGTTATATGTTGCCATATATGATATTATTTGTTCGGATCTACGGTTTGTTGCCAACCGGATCTGAAGGTTTATCTGTTTAGGATTCTAAGCGTATGTATACAATATTAGAGCTAGCATGTAACCGTTTGGAGTAATAAGGTGAAATTATTCGGTGTGTAGATCAAAAATGGTGAGAACAAGAAGCGGAGTTGGAAATGCTAATGAAAACAGGAATCAACCGCCTGTAAATCAACAAGTACCTGTCGTAGCTGATGCACCTGAGCCGATAACAATGGCTGGTGTACAAATGATGATTCAAATGATGTTGGATCGTCAGATGGAAGAAACAAGACGCCTGCTTAGGCAGAATCGTGAAGAACCGTCAATTCAAGCGGAAGAGCCCAAGGAGAATGGAGGGCAGTCTGAAGGAGAAAACTTTAGTGGGATCATTGGTCAAGACGAACAACCAGTGGTTAGATGCAATAACCAGTATGGAGGAAATGATGGTCGTGGGTGCAAGTATAAGGATTTCATGGCGTCCAAACCACCATGTCTATCCGGAAGCCCGACGCCGGTACAAGTTATGGACTAGGTCTCTGAAATGGAGACTATGTTTGAAAGTTGCGAATGCAGCAACAGGCAGAAGACCGCTCTTGCGATCCCTCTGCTAAAATCTGGCGTGTTGAGTTGGTGGAAGCTGTTAGCTGACTCTATGCCCAAGGGAGAAGCAAGCAAAATGTCTTGGGAAGACTTTGTGGAACAACTAAAGCTACAATACTGCTCCAAGCAGGACCTTCTGGAAATCAGTAATGAGTTTCAGAATTTAAAGAAAGGGAAATTAAGCGTTACTGAATACGCTGCAAGTTTCGCAGAAAAGATGAAGTTTATCCCATATTTGGTGCCTATAGAACTCTCTAAGGTCAACAAGTTTGCCCTTGGACTACCAGCGAACTATGGTCCAATGGTTAAGCAAGCAACCACATTGAAAGCCGCCATCTGGGCTGCTAGAAATGTTGAGACCCAGATCAGGGAAAAAGGTCTGGAAAGGTCAGAGGTTAGTGAGAAGAGGAAAATCGATGGATTTTCAGGGTCCAACAAGAAAAGTAAATTCTCGAAGTCTAGTTCGAGAGGAAGTGGAGGAAAGGTAGAGGCGATATGGTGCAACAAGTGCAAGAAGAAGCATCATGGGAAGTGTGGCGGGGAAACCACATGCTTCAAATGTGGAAAGCCAGGGCATTATGCCAACGACTGCACTTTCACCAAGAATGTTTGTTATGGTTGTGGTGAGGAGGGGCACATCTCAAAGGATTGTCCGAAAAAGAAGGAAGCAGCAAGACCCAACATTCCGCCAAAGCCAAAGGCGAGAGCATTCCAGATGACACTGGAAGCTGCTAAAGATGAAGCTGATGTCGCTTCAGGTGCCTTTCTCGTTAACAAATTGCTTGCCCAAATTTTATTTGATTCTGGAGCCAACTACTCCTTTATATCGCATGAATTTGGTAGAAGACTAGATTTGCCTGTTGTTAGACTAGATAATGCTTTATTAGTCGAATTTGCTAGTGGAAAGTTTGTACCTGTTAGCCATCGTATGAAAAACATCTTAATTGACTTGAATGGGAATAAGTTCCACGAGGAATTATTGCCTATCGAACTTAACGGTTTCGACATCGTTTTGGGAATGGATTGGCTTAGCGCCAATGATGCCGAAATTTTATGCAAGAAGAAAATAGTGAAAGTGAATCCGCCTGGGAAGGAATCGTTTATGGTGTACGGATATAAACGCAGAGTAAATTCTGGAATCATTTCTCTAATGAAAGCTAGAAAATGTTTGACCAAGGGGTGTACATCATACTTAGCATTCTTGATCGATGCTAAGAAGGAAAAGAAGGTGATGCAAAATATTCTTGTTGTGTGTGATTATCCGGAAGTATTTCCCGAAGATCTTCCTGGATTACCGCCCGATCGACAAGTAGAATTTCGTATCGACTTGTTGCCCGGAACAACGCCAATTGCAAAAGCACCTTATCGATTAGCACCGAAGGAGATGAAGGAGCTGATGATGCAACTTCAGGAGTTATTGGACAAGGGTTTCATTAGACCTAGTTCATCACCCTGGGGAGCTCCGGTGTTATTCGTAAAGAAGAAAGATGGAAGCATGAGGATGTGCATTGATTACCGAGAGCTGAATAAGGCAACAATAAAGAATAGATATCCGTTGCCGAGGATTGATGACCTATTCAATCAGCTACAAGGTTCAAGTTATTTTTCAAAGATCGACCTAAGGTCAAGATATCATCAGCTGAAAGTAAGGGAGCAGGATATAGAGAAGACCGCATTCAGAACCCGATATGGACACTATGAGTTTTTGATTATGTCGTTTGGACTAACCAACGCTCCAGCAGCATTCATGGATTTAATGAACAGAGTTTGTAACCCGTTCCTTGATAAATTTGTGATAGTGTTCATAGATGACATTCTGATTTATTCGAAAAGCCAAGAGGAGCATGGCAGACACTTGCGAGAAGTGTTAGAAGTCTTGAAGAAGGAGAAGTTGTATGCGAAGTTCTCCAAATGTGATTTTTGGATTCGAGAAGTCCAATTCTTGGGTCACGTGGTCAACCAAGAAGGGATAATGGTTGATCCAGCGAAGATCGAAGCTGTGATGAAGTGGGAACAACCGGAAAGTCCCACAGAGATCCGAAGCTTTTTAGGATTAGCCGGATATTACCGAAGATTTATCCAAGGCTTTTCTTCGATCGCTAGTCCATTAACAGCTTTGACCCACAAAGGAGCTACTTATGCTTGGAATGATAAGCATAAAGAAGCATTCGAGAAGCTAAAGAAGAAACTATGCGAGGCACCGATACTTTCTCTACCCGATGGAGTTGAAGACTTTGCTGTTTATAGCGATGCGTCTGGGGTTGGATTAGGTTGCGTTTTGATCCAAAGGGATAAGGTAATCGCATATGCGTCTCGACAGCTGAAAGAGCATGAAAAGAACTACCCGACTCATGATTTGGAGTTGGCAGCGGTAGTTTTCACTCTGAAAATATGGAGGCAATACCTCTATGGCATGAAGTGCAAACTTTTTACTGATCATAAGAGACTCCAATATCTCTTTAGTCAGAAAGAATTGAATATGAGGCAACGACGCTGGCTGGAATTACTTAAAGACTACGACTGTGAGATACTTTACCACCCCGGTAAAGCCAATATTGTTGTTGATGCTCTCAGTCGGAAAGTCAATCTTGAAAGGAAAAGGCCAAGAGCGTTGAGAATTGAAGTTGTCTCGACTATTTTGGAAAGTATAAAGAAAGCTCAAAGTGAAGCTTCTGAGAAGAATGACCGAAAGGAGGAACGTTTGGGCAAAACGCTAGTGTTCGGTGTAAACAGTCATGGACTGAAGGTGTTCCAAGATCGGATTTGGATACCTAAGACAGGAGGAGTCAGAGATCTTCTGATGGAAGAAGCTCACAAAACCATGTACTCGATTCATCCCGGTAGCACAAAAATGTATAGGGACCTGAAACCCTATTATTGGTGGCCGACGATGAAGCTCGACATTGCGAAGTATGTGGCCGAGTGTGTGACCTGTTCAAGAGTCAAGGCACAATATCAGAAACCATACGGGAGTTTAGAACCATTACCTGTGCCTATGGTTAAGTGGGAAGACATTGCTATGGATTTTGTCACTAAACTTCCCAGAACAAAAAGTGGTCACAACATGATTTGGGTGGTCGTTGACCGATTCACTAAGAGTGCGCATTTTATAGCATCCAAGGATAAATGGTCTATGGAAAAGCTTGTGAATTCTTACGTGAAGGAAATTGTGAGGCTTCACGGTGTTCCGTTAACGATTGTGTCGGATCGTGATAGCCGTTTCACATCGCGATTTTGGAAAAGTCTACAAGAGGAATTGGGTACCAAGTTGTGTTTAAGTACAGCTTACCATCCGTAGACTGATGGTCAGGGCGAACGGACGATACAAACACTTGAAGATATGCTTAGAGCATGTACCTTGGAATTCCAAGGTAATTGGGATGAACATTTACCTTTGGTAGAATTTTCTTATAATAATAGTTTTCACTCGAGCATAAAGATGACACCTTATCAAGCATTGTATGGACAGAAGTGTCGTATGCCGTCTTGTTGGCTTGAGGCTGGGGAAAAGCAGTTTATGGGACCAGAGATAGTACATCAAACTGCAGAAAAGTTGAAAATAATTAGGGAGAGAATGTTAGCAGCTCAGGATCGTCAAAAGAGCTATGCTGACAAAAAGCGAAGACCGATGACTTTTGAATTTGGAGATTCGGTTTTGCTTAAAGTCTCGCCGTGGAAGGGACTTATAAGATTTGGTAAAAGGGGAAAGTTAAGTCCAAGGTTTATTGGACCGTTTAAAGTTCTTCAGAGGATTGGGAACCAAGCTTACAAGCTCGAACTACCAGAAGAACTTAATGGAATTCATAACACTTTTCATGTGTGTTATTTGAGGAAGTTCACGGGAGAAGTTCCCGACATAATTCCACTTTCGGAGTTGAGGATCGATGAGAACAAGAGGTTGATTGAGGAATCAGAGGCAATCGTTGACCGAAAGACTATGAAGTTGCGACGTAAGATGGTTGAGTTAGTGCTTGTCCGATGGAAACACGTGAATGGGCTGAATCTCACCTGGGAGACGGAGAGTGACATGATGAGTCGCTATCCGCATTTGTTTGCTGGTGTGTGATTCCGGGGACGGAATCATTCTAAGGTGGAGAGAATTATAACGCCCGTGTTTCTGGGCTTGCCATTTTTAGCAATGTAATAGTCTAGGTTAACCTTTGTAACCCCAATTTGAAATAATAAAATGTATTATTTGTGAATTATTTGAATTATGTGATTTATGTGTGTATTTTCTTAATTTTTATAATTTAATGAATTAAGAATAAAATAAGCGTCAAAATTAAAGTGTGAGATAAGCCCGAGATCTTTGCATAAAGTTGTAGTGGTTGAAACAAGGATTCCGGAGATATAAGGAATGCCAAAATCTGAGTTATAATGAAGAAGTTATGACCTGTCGAAGTTTCGAGACAGAACCGGCACAACGCCGAGCGACGTAAAATATGAATTTAAGATAGAGCGATATTTAGCCTTAGCGATCGAAACAAAAGTCGTAGATTTTGTTAAACCGAGAGCGTGCATAAAAGGAACGCCCAAATCTGACTTCGTATGCGGAAGTTATGATTTTTCTAAGTTTCGACTTAGCAGTATGCAGCCCGAATACTCGATTTGAGATCGAGCGGTTTTTAGCCGAAACAATCTAAATGAGAATCGAAGATCTCGTTGTTAGTAGCGAAACGATGAAAAGATAGGCGAGAACGGACGTCAGACGAAGAAGTTATGAATTTATAACGAAGTTTTTCTGTCCCGGCCTTCTAAAAATAAATAATGAAAATAAAAGTCAAAATTAGCCGACGGAGTCTAAATGAAAGTTGTAGAGTATGGTCTGACCTTCGCGTGGATATAAAGAACGTCGAAAACGAAGCTCGTATGCGAAAGTTACGCAATTTAGAAGTTCGACGAGTCAATTACGCCCCGCGTAATTTGAGTACGCCCAGCGTACTCAGTCGGATGCAACTTGTCTGACCAATACTCGAGTGCCACCAGTCGACGCACGCAGTGACTTCAAAGTACGCCCCGCGTACTGAGTATGCCCTGCGTAATTTGAGATTACGCCCCGCGTAATCCCAGACCCTCAGCCTATAAATAGAACTCGAAATCAGCCATTTTCTCTTGTTCAAACTCTTCCCTCTCTCTAAGTTTTGCCTCGATTTGTGTGCCAATCATATCCCAAAGCCCCGGTATCATTCCCGAGCACCGAAGCAAGATCTGAAGCCCCGAGGATCCCGAAGAGCGTTATTCCCGAGCCGAAGCTCTGCCCGCGAGGAGTTCGATTTTGGTGAAGATCTTCCAGATCTATCGAAGTATACTACTTCTATAAGTCGTAGTGCTGTCGGATCATCTTTTGATCAAGTGAGTGTGTAGTTATTTTCTTTCCAACGCAATATTACGAAGTATTTAAATAAAATACGTGCTACGTGTATATATATTTGTTGTTATATGTGTGAATGTATATTCACTCTCTTCTATCTCATAGATCTGATTTATCTTCTATGAAATACGTGTTATGTGTGTATGCCTCATCTGTTATGTGGATTATGTATTGATTAAAGCATGCTATATAGGTTTTTAAACAATGTATAAAAATGTATATTTTTATCTACTAATATGTTGGGTAGAACATGAGTAGATAATTGGTGTGAAATAAACAGATGAGAGGCCTCGGTGTTATTGGTGTTATTCTAGTCATTCAGTAGAGTATGGATGACGACCACAGACTATTCTAGACTGTCCTGTGGAACACTAGCAGGCTCATTACCTGTAGGTGTTGTGAACGACGTGTTTACCAGTGTACTCTATCCCCCACATGGTTGCCTTTAGGACACTTATTGTTGAGGAAGCCCCTCTGCAGTAATATCCGTCCCAATGAAAATCCTGAAATAGGTTCCTTATAATAGACGTTATTTTTAGGAACGTAATGGTGAGGATAACGGGAATGAGTAATCGGGTTTATTGTGGATTGTTGAAATTAAATATAATTATTGTGGGTTTGAAAACCTTATATGCTCACCAGGCTCCCAAGCCTGACCCACTCAGTTTATTTGTATTACAGGAAGTGGCGCAAGAGCTTAAGATGGGCGAATTATCAAGTTGTTTTGTTTGCAAGTCTGTATATGTATATATTTGTTGAATGACTTGTAATGCTATCGTTTATGCTTTATGATCTGTATCGGAACATGACATCCCGACTTTTGATTATGAAATGAATTCATATTTCTTTATGAAATGTTTTGATAAATATCTATTTTATCATGTTTTGTTTTTGGGAACAAATTCCGCATCTATTTTAAAACTAAAAGGATTTACTCTGAAAATGTTTAAAAAGCATAAATGAAATCGGTCTTTTCTGGCCGAGATTTTGGGGATGTCACAGGTATGGCTTTGGGTTATACCCATGACCCTTGAAATCCAACATATAAATACATGTTCTTAACTTAAAAAACGCCTACATGCATGTTCTTGGAGTTCATGGGTATTCTTGGGTGCATGGAATTCTCTCTCAAGTTTCACCTTTGTCCATGATGTGTGGTGATTCCATTTGATGCTTACACACTATTGGGGCTAAGCTTTTAAAGGCCAAATTCATCAAGTTCTACAAGCTACGAAAAGAGGTAAACTTCTAACTAGTATTTTATGTAGTTTATCTCATTTGTATGCTAGTTGTAGGTTTAAAGCTTTGGAAACAATATTACATGTATAATTAGAGAAAAACATAGATCCAAAGCTTTTAGGGTTGTATGTGCACCATAGGATGTTGTAGTATACTAAAACCCAACAATACGGTCATACCTTGATCAAGTTGGCACACATTGAATATTTTTTATTAATATGATTATTAATAAATAATCAACTCTTCTATTTAATTGGAGAATAATTTTTTTTATGAAAATATTAATTCAAGAGAGCATAAACTAGTCACTATATCATACAGTATTATATATTATGTCATGTACAAGTTTTTGGACACTTAAGATTACACTAACTCTAGATACATTAGTTTATTAAGGTAGCATGTAAGACCCATCATCTTGTCCTTTTTTGACCATATGGTCGTAGATTGCTTATGGTGTAAGAGGTTTCTTGTCAACCTTCCATCTTACACCGACTTACCTCAAAGACACCTTGCATTTGCATTAAATGAAAGCATGAGTTGTAGATCTTGTATGAGACAATATAAGGATGATTAAGGCTTCCAAAATGACCATTCTTTCTCTTTGTTTTAGAACATACCCAAGAGCTCTCTCTAGATCTCCTATCTTGTTCCTTTTTTAAGATAGTTGCAACTATTGGTGTTCTAAAGTGCTTCTCCTTTAGTGATTAATTGTGTTAAGCACTTAAAGGCTTAAGAAGTCACAAATACAATAAGTGAACTAGCATTCCATTATGCCTTACTCTTGATGATGAATACTTGTAGAGAAGATCAAGCTTCTTGTTCTTTGCTATCTTCATCAACTCCTTAATTCCAAGTGGGATCAAGGCTCCAAAGGTTGTTTTCTTAACATCCTATGTGTTGGTATAATCTTTCTAGTTTATGTAATTGGATTCTCTTGGTGGTTTTGTTAAAATGATCATAAAATAAACTAGTTATTTTAAATGTTTTCGTTGCTGCTTAAAAATGTTTTTTAAAAAGGATTGTTTTTAGATTCCTAACACCCATCACTTTTCTAGCTGCAATTACTTGTCATGATGAACCCAGGAACTTTGTACAAGACTCCAAAGGTCCAAAATGGCAGGAAGCTATGAAAAAAGAGATACAAGCTCTTGAAGAAAATTGTACATGGATTGTAATGGATCTTCCACAAGGAAAAAAGGCAATCGAATCAAAATGGGTTTACAAAATAAAATACAAACCAAACGGGGAAAAACGTTATAAGGCTCAATTAGTAGCAAAACAATATACTTAAATTGAAGGCATTGGCTTCCACGAGACGTTTACACCGATTGCAAAGCTAGTCACTATATGTTATGCATTAGTGGTCGCTTCCAAGAAAAGGTTGGAGATTCATCAACTAGATTTGATAATGCTTTTTTATATGGAGATCTTGATGAAGACATTTATATGAAAGTTCCCCAAGTTTACTGCAAGACGAACGATAATTGTTTATCCGATCTACAAAAATTGATGTATGGCTTAAAGCATGCATCTTGAAATTGGTATCAAAATCTCACGAAGGCACTCTTGATCATAAAATTTCAACAAAGTAAGGTGGGTCATTCCATGTTTGTGTAACGAAAAGGCTCCACACATGTTGTTGCTTTAATTTATGTTGATCATATATTATTAATGGGTGATGATGCTACCAAAATCAATGAAGTGAAAGTTCATCTACAAGAACATTTTAGTATAAACAATTTAGGCCCTCTCAAATACTTCTTGGGAATAGAAATTGCTTGCTCTCCAAAAGGTTTTGTAATTAGCCAAAGAAAATACACTTTGGATATTCTGTAATATTGTGGCGCCTTGACTAGTCGTCCTATTGCTTTTCCCATGGAACAAACTCTTCGGTTAAAGAAGGAAGATAAAACCCCAGAAGTTTATGTCTCCCAATACAAAAGGTTGATTGGATTACTCCTTTACCTCACTATTATTAGACCTGATATAACATTTGTTGTAAATCATCTAAGTCAATTTATTAGCATACCTAGAAAGAAACATATGGATGTTGCCTTCAGGATGCTATGTTATTGAAAAGCTACTCCAGGTCAAGGTTATTTTTACCATCTAGTGGCAACCTTGATCTCATGTCTTATTGTGATGCTAGTTGGTTAAGTTGTCCCTCCATAAGAAGATCGTATACAAGTTATTACGTTAGTCTTGGTGGTTTCCTAGTTTCATGGAGAACTAAGAAACAAATAGTGGTAGCACAGTCCTTAGCTGAGGCCGAATATCATGAAATTGCTAGCACCATATGTAAAGTTATATGCTTAAGATGGTTATTAAAAGATTTTGATGTTGACAAAAGAAGAGTCACTCCTCTAATGTGTAACAATGAAGTTGTCGTTGTGCCAAACATATTGCTGCAAACCCAATTTATCATGAACGTACAAAACATGTTGAGATGAACTGTTATTTTGTTCATGAAAAAGAAGTAAAGACATGTGTTATCCGCTCAAACTTCCCGACAGCTGACATTTTCACTAAAACCTTTGGAGCAAAGCATTTCCAATTTTTACGTAACAAGTTAGGTGTTTGTAACCTTCATGGTCCAACTTCAGAAGGAGTGATGAGATTGGATTAGAAGTCTCTTGCGTCTCCTCGTAGTTATCTTATCTATTTTAAATTGTTTCCTACTTATCCTATAGTTTCTAGTTATTCTCCGGCTTATGTTTCTTAGTTGTCATCTTCTTTTTTCTTTACCTATACAAATACTTAATATATATAAATATAAATAGCTGATGTAATTTTACTCTTTGATCAATGAAAACGATTAGAGTTCTTAAAATTATCATATTCTGAATTTGTTCAAAATTAAGAAATGGCTTACGTGAGTCGAGAAAGTGAAGATTATGGAAACCAAACAAAAATGTTTTTATGCGTTCATTTGATTATCGTTCCGAAATGATAATTTTGGTTTTTTTTTTTTTTTTGTTAGAGATAAAAGTTATATGATTTACTTGGTTTGTTGGTTGCACAAACGTATCATTTCTATTTTCTTATTGTAATATAACTTAGTTCTAGCTTTTTCCTTCTTTAATGAAATACATGTTGTTAAAAATTGTAAAGGAAAAATAAGTTTAATTTTTCGGCTCCATCAGGCTCATCATTTAGAACTAAGAGTTAATCTGTTTAAACCAATGTTTTAAAAACCAGTTTTTTAGTTGAACCGGTATGGTAACCGGTTCCCGGTTTAACCGGTTCGACCGCCGGGTGAACCGGTTTCTATATTTTTCATGTATTTTTTATTTTCTTACACATACATACATATAGAAATTATGAATTTGATGTTTACAAGTTCAAACATTAAAAGTATACATAAAAATAAGTTGTAGATGAATTCAAATACATTAAAATAACACATAACCATAAGTTTTAGTATTTTACATCAATCCATATACGTCAAAAAAAAAAGTATAATACCGAAACGAAATATAGTTTTTGATGAATACAAACACATCAAAAAAATTTATAACATTTACCATATGTTTTATTTAGATAAAACTAATAGATTTGGAAAAAAAAAACATCAAAGTTTATTATGTAAATGGTTTTTTTTCATGTGTGTTTATTCGGTTGAACCGGTTTATTTTGACCGGTTTAACTGATTTTTTCTAAAAACCGGCTGGTTCAATCTGGTTTAGAAATCAATGTAAAACTAGTGATAGTTGAACCGCTCCCTCTCCCGGTTTCCGGTCTAACCGGTTCGACCGATCGATCCAAATCGATTTTTAAAACATTGTTAAAAGGGAAAACTGCAATAAAGTCCTTACATATTGGCCTCATAATCGATTTAGTCCCTATATTTATTTTTTATTCAATTAAGTCCCAAATACCAGTAATCGTATTCAATTTAACCCTTTGACCCGGTCAACAGGTCATTCAACTTTCAAAAATTACATTTCTATCCCAGATTTCAAATTTTTTTTACAAATTTGGTCCAAAACTTACACTTTTTGCCCAGATTTTAAATTTTGTTACAAATTTGGTCCAAACATTACCCTTTTTGCCAAAATTTTAGAATTTTATTATGAATTCATCCCATCTTTAGTTTTTTCTACAACTTTTTTTCTCAAATTTTTTTCTAATATGTTTTTTCTTTATAAAATCATATTAATACAAAAAAAATGTATTTTCACATAAAAATCTTATATTTTCTATATAAAAACTTTTTTTTAAAAAGTTTTTTGTATATGAAATATCTAGTTATAAATATATATATATTTATTAAGTATATAAATATATACAAATTCGTTTTTATAAAAAACTGTATACAAAAATTTATTTTACAAAAAAAATATATATATACAAACACCTATCACCATTATATATATATATATATATATATATATATATATATATATATATATATATATATATATATATATAGATATATAGGTGTGTATCTATATTTTTTTTACAAAATCGTGTTTTTTTTTATAAAAATGTGTTTGAATAATTTTTTATATAATACGTATTTGTATACATTTTATAAAATTGTGTTTGAATGCATTTTATAAAAACGTGTTTAAATAATTTTTTATATAATACGTGTTTGTATATATTTTATAAAATCGTGTTTGTATACATTTGAGAAAATATATACGAACACATATTATATAAAAAATTATTAAAATAAGTTTTTATAAAAAAATGTAAACAAAAACAATTTTATTAAAAAAAATATAGATAAAATAGGTGTTTGTATATATTTTTTTATAAAAACGGATTTGTATATATTTATATACTTATTAAATATTTATTTTTATTACTAGATATTCATATAAAAAAAGTTTTTATACAGAAAATATAAAATTTTTAAGTGAAAATACGTTTTTTTGTATAAGTATGATTTTATAAAGAAAAAACATATTAAAAACAATTCTTTGAGAAAAAAAGTTTAAGAAAAAAATTAAAGTTATGATGAATTCATAATAAAATTCTAAAATTTGGGCAAAAAGGATAAAGTTGGACCAAATTTGTAACAAGATTTAAAATCTGGGCCAAAAGTGTAAATTTTGGACCAAATTTGTAATAAATTTTGAAATATGGGCCAAAAATGTAATTTTTGAAACTTGGATGACCTGTTGACCGGGTCAAAGGGTTAAATTGAATACGATTACCGGTATTTGGGACTTAATTGAATAAAAAAATATATATAGAGACTAAATCGATTATGAAACCAATATGTAGGGACTATATTGCAGTTTACGGTTCAAAAAAAATTAACATATCATTAATATTGATAGTGAAAAGATGCAAGGCAAAGAGAATAAAAGTAAATGTCCATAAACAAGTATGAATCTTGTGGTGGAGGGGCAGCCTTTTGAGTGGTAGAATATGGAACTTTCCCCTTTTGGATTGCTTCTCTCTCCTTCTTAATTATTGACTGAGTCGTATAAATATCTATGATATTTTTGTAACATAATTAAATATTTAGCTCCTGATTTTTCGAAGTTCTTTTAGCTAGGTTAATCATTAATAATATTTTTATTAGTAGATTTTATTTTATATTTTTTATAATGTAGTTTTAAGTCAATAATAAAATCTTGACCGTTTTATCAAAAATTTTATTAATTTATATGGTAGATAGCCCTATTCGATTTATTCTTATGTTTTTACTTCATTTTTTGTTGCGACAAATAATATGATTGTTGCGTTAAATAATATGATTTGATGATGCGGAATATAAGAATGAACATAATCATGAAGATGTATTTGGTGAACAAGAATTTTGTATTCAACTATGCTTAGGAAATTACAAAAAGGGAAGATTGCAATTTATCTTGCCTAAGCTAAAGAATCTCAACTCATTCAAGGACTACATCTTGTCACTCACACTAAACGAATATAAAATGTCTATTTATATAGACAAATACACAAGCAAAGGTAATTAACACACATATCATAAAAAGACTCATTGTCGTCATCAATGTAAAACTTTGCATCCAACAATCTCTCCCTCAAGGTTTAGAATGGATGATAAGGCTTCTACTTCCGAAATAAACCTCTAGCAAATATGAAATGTAATCGTGACAAGGAATATCAAAACAATCCACAAATCTCGACTCTTCAATAGTCTTCAAAACGGGTTTCAGAATATAAAAATGCAAAACCAAACACCAAAAGGAGTATCAACCTCAAGCCCAAAGAGCTCCAAAAGGATGTTCGACCTTCATCTTCTAAAGCAATCCCAAAAATAAACACGAAACCAAACTCTTCATAAAGACCACTTCAGAACTAGAATTCAAAATCACTTCATAACAATTAAGAACTCACCCTCCATTTCACAATGATCTTTTAAATAATTCATTAAGACCATTTGCTAATGACATAATCACCTAAAAATATTATGTAATGAATCAAAATCTAGATTGACAACTAAACTTGCTCTAGAATTAGCCAAAAGTCTATGTCAATCAAAACATCATGGTTATTGAAGACTCTTCTTAAACTCAACAATGCCTAAAATAATACACCCCACTTTCTATATTTCTTTCACAAGCTTCATCAAAAAACACAATTTTTATAAGTAAGAATCTTCTTTCGAATGACATATCATATTCTCCCCTTTTTATGATCGAAATAAGATCATAAAAACTTCCTAAATTGGGCATGAGAATGAATTGGAACGATAAAACAATTCCACACTTCAGTTGATAAGTGGAATAAATCAAGAAGCTCCAAGCAAAAAGATATTTAATTTTAATCATTGGTTGACCTTGACTTGGATAATCATACCAAAGGAATAAAATGTATACATTCAAAAGTATTGTGTTCAAAAAATATTGTGCACAATTACTATTTCGATTTTGATGAGAACATCTCAATTAAATGCAGCCCAAAGATATGTGTTAAGACACACCGAATCTATTAGCTCATTAGCAGTTAAGCCCAAAAGCAACATATCAGCCCAGTTTACTTTTATCTCCTTATTCCAATGGCAGATTCACAGTTTAAGGTTTTGTTCCAAAAAGCCACCTCCTTCAAATCAGTTTACTTTCGCATCTTTCAGCTTCGCAGTTTTTGCTTTCGTTCTATGCAAGTGACCTTCATTCCGATTGTTCCAGAAAACCACCATCATCGTTCTAAAAGAACCAAGAAAACAATTTATTTCGATACAAATTCCCAAAGCTTCCACATCATTCCGATGCAATATTCACTTTCGCAGTTTCATTCCTTTCATCTTCCTTCTGGTGAAAAAATCACCCTTTAATTTTGATAGCCTTCGATCAAAATAGATGAAGACTAACATTATGATTCATACGACATCACATATTCAACCTATGTTTCGATTGTATACACACAATTTTAAAATAAAAATACATGTATAAATTCATATAATAATAACTAGTAAAGAGGCCACGGCTACGCCGTTTTTGGGGTATTACGGGAAAAATCGGCAAACTTTAAAAGATATGTGCTGAAATTGTAAATCACCACAAATAATGGAGAAAGTCGACAGCCCCTAAAATTAGATGTCAAAAGTGTACAACCAAAAGAATAGACACTGCTGGAGAAAATTCAAAAATATTGTGACAATAATGTTAAAGTTGCCAAAGTTGGGAAAATATGGTGACAAAATTCAAAAGGAGGTTTTTTTTTCTTTTTATGTCAAATTGTAAAAGTTTTTAGTACAAGGACGAAAAGTGTCAAATTCATAAAAGATTTGTGGCAAAAACATCAAAAATGTAAAACTTTTGACTGTAAGGACTAAAAGTGTCAAACTGACTAAAAATTTATGGCAAAAACCAAAAGGCAGAAAAATTCAATCAAAACACAAAAAAATAAAAGTTTTGAATTTAAGGGCAAAAAGTGTTAAATGCACCAAAGATTTGTGGTAAAAACCTAAAGCCCAAAAAGCATTTCTTTAATATATATATATATATATATATATATATATATATATATATATATATATATATATATATATATATATATATCATTACCTATATGTTGAAGACTTTCATTTTGGTCCACGTCGATGAGCTACTAGGCTGCCTACTTCATCCACCGCCATTAGAAAAATGTTATATATTGCTTAGGTGTTTGGCTGCTTCCATTCTTGCCGCCTCAAGTAGCTGAGTCATCCATTACCTATGCGGTGGCTTCGGAGTTCCTTGCCACCTCCTGCTTAGATTGAAGCGCCAATCTCTGCGTTGTCACTCAGTTGATCTTATTTAAACCTATGAAATAAGAGAACTGCCTCAATTTTAAGCCCCATGTTGAAGCTCCTCCATGTTCCTTACTTGTAACTTGAACTATGAAGTAGGAGAAACGCCTTAATCGTATGCTTTGATATGAGCGCCTGCCCTACCTTGAAGCTCCTTCAGGTTGCGTTGTCAAAACGCTTGCCATATATTTTGCGGTCGGTTTATCGATAAAGAAGATACGAGCTAACCTGGCGTACTCTCTTGGCGATGAACCCTTCACTCGATACTGTGCATGATCTTGAGTTGGCGACAGTCCAGAACAGTTGTCGTCCCTACATATTACCCAAGAAGACATGCTTTCCCGGCATGCATCTTGCATCCTTGGTGGGAACGTGGAAATATCACTTTCCTTTCTAATCCTTCCTCATCCCCATCGGAAAATCGATTCCACGTTTCTTATAATTTAAAATTGTTTCAGGTTCATTACTAGCTAGGCTGGCGAATCAAGTTCCAGTTTGGGATTAATCGGTATCCAAAATCTATTTTCCTGATGTGAAGTCGGTTTCATGGTTTTTCCATTCGTTTGTGTGTTGTGTGTTGTAGATGGCAGTCCCGGCAAGTGAGTTGTCGATTGTCTCTTCCCTACTGTTTGCTACCTCCTTCTAATGAAAGGTAAATTCTTTGTACCCTTCTTTTTTCATAGTATTGGGGACATAAAGAATTTTGGGGTAATTCCATTTTAATTTTCGAAAATGGTCATTAGCCTCTTAAGGAAATTTAAGTTCGATTTTATATGTTCTAATGTTACCACCATGTTTATGCTCGATTTAAGCAAGCCCACTTCTTTTTTCCTGTTAAAACGGAAACGCTTGCTAATATTTACATATGATTACATATTGTTGAGTTTTTTCAATTACAGGCGTTGAGTTCTTATTTCATTTGGAAAGAAGACAATCTGTATCCAGCCTCCATCTATTTCTGTTATATTTAGAAAGAATGATATGCCGATAAAGGAGTGTCAAAAACTGAGATATTATCTTTTATAGAAGAAATTTTGATGGATATTAGGTCTGGTCAGCCCTCTTTGATGACAAGTGAACAAAGGAGGCAGAATTACTTGTGTGGCATCACATACGTTACCAATAGTGAGCTTGGTTTTGATTACTTAAGAGACAATCTTGCCATGAGTGTTGATGAGCTTGTATTAAGAGGTTTTAATTACTGTGTCATAGATGAGGTAGATTCAATTCTAATTGATGAAGAAAGAACTCCTCTTATTATATCATGACCTGCTGAAAAACCAAGCAAACAATACTAAAAAGCTACTAAAATAGCTGTTTCTTTTGAGCGAGATATACATTATACGGTTGATGATGTATGTGTTTTAATTTGTTAAAATTAGTACAACAGTGCATACCCTAATTCACTAGCTCCAAGGAGAAACTCAAAATGACTTAAATGTATATTCGTCTTTTATCCTTGATAATTTTAGTCTCCTTTTGCTGGATACTCAAACTTTCAGATGTATGATTTGCTGGATACTCAAATTTTCAGATGCATAACTTTGTTGCTTTTGGTGTACCGTCTTCTGTTTCTTTTAATAGAGATGAACAACTTTTAATGCTACCATTAGGTATTTAAATTGTTTCAGTGCCTCTGATTGTTGATGTTGGTTGAGCTCTTAAGAGTGAAGAATTAAGAAACCTAAATAGCAAGATGCTAAAACCAACAAAATAACATCTTCATCCAACTATAGGATAAGAGCGGGCAAAGGGAATTAATTTAGGCTGGGTTTGTTATTTGTTTTATGCCCTGTGTGTGTCTATTGGGTTTAAGATATATGTTTGTATGCTTAATTTGGTGCAAATACTAATTCCTTTCTTATATATCCATTTCAGATTCTGCATTTACCCACGCACTTGATGTCGGATTTGAAAACAAGTTTCGTGTTGCACACCAAATGCTTGATGAAATGCTTGAACAAGATTTCTGAAATTTCATTCCAATAATAAACGTCTGCTGATTTTTTGGTTGTTTTACTGTTTAATGACAGGTTGTTGTTTGATTTCAAAGGGTTATCCATCAAATCATGCAAGTCGCTTAAAATCATGATTGAAAGCTCTTAAACGCAACTTTGGTAGCTATCATCTCCTGTGATCCAGATGCAATGAAGGATTAGGCTACATCTCAGGTCATAAATGTACTCCCAACAATATACCCAATTTAAATAATGAATCCTATGTTTTTAATCAAACGGAAATTAGATTCAAGAACCTGGATGAATAGAACTCAAGAAATAGAAAAGACGCATCTTCAAAAGGCAAAGATAATAAATTGCATCAGTCAATATAAAGGTAACAAGAATAAAAAAAAAAAAAAAAAAAAAAAAAAAAAAAAAAACCGGCTAGATTTAACAACTTCTGTTCCAAATTCACGTAATGGTCGACTCTTTAGTGTTTTTAGGAAAAAGGTAACAATGATTCAAATGAGAAGAGAGGTAAGAGAACAGAGGTAGATACAATTGGTTAAGCAGAAAAGAAACCAATGCTTTCTGATCTACTTAAAGATTATAAGCCTATATTAATGTTGGAGCAAGAAGTTGTCGATAGTCATAGACGATTTATAATTAGAATCTAATTTTATGTTTTCATCAACTATCTCACATCATATAAGTTGACTATCATCTTTTAGAAAATTTCAAGATTCAAACAAGGAATCTGTTCCAGTGTGAGAGGTACAGGTTTGAAGTTAATTTTTTCATTCTTTTTAGGTTACTAAGAAATTATAATCATTTGGGTTTTTTATAGTTATTGATAGTTTATGAATGTGAGTGAGGGGTGGGGTGGGATGGATGTGGTAGGTGTGATGTTTCTATCTCTTTTGGAAACCAAAAGAGGATTATCTTGAAAATTTCTACAGAAGGAAACTAATAAATGAGTTGTTATTTCTTATAGGTGGTTCAAATGTTGAAACTCGAATTCGTACAACAGTCATTTACAAAATCTTGTACTTATTTTCTCTAAAAATTCTACTAGAACCCTTATTACCTCCAATTTTTTCACCACCCCTGTTCTTATTTTCTCAAGGGTTCGGATTTGAGGACGAGGAACTATCAGAGCCGCAGTCGATGCGGGAAGTGCGGAAGGACGCACATGGGTGTGTGCAGGCGTAGAAGTGGTGGCGATGCTGGATGTTTCAAGTGCGGCCAGATTGGTCATTTTAGCAGAGACTGTGTTGTTACCATCGCCCAGGGACTTGATCCGTTATGTTTCCATTGCAGTCAGAGGGGCCACAAGAAGGCCCACTGTCCGAGTTTGTATACAGCAGGGCAGGTGCCAGCTCCTGCCCCTGGGACTTCGAGTGCCGCCAACGGTCGTCAGGGCCGGGCAAGGGCGCCTATGGCTCGGAGTCGAGTTTTCCGGTAGATTTCAGCAGGGATTCGAGCAGCACTGAGTAATGGAGGTATGTAAACTTTGCTTTTCTGTCAACTATTATTTGTGATATTATTGTTATGTTGCTGCATTGTTATCGAAAAGCTTAAGTGTTGGGGTATTATACTACCTGCTTGTGACTGAGTTTTATGCCATCTGCATACCTTGGAATTAGAATGGTGAATTGGAGGTCGTCCCCTCTAGATCAGGTTATTTCGGATGCAGTAACTGTAGCATGTATGTGTAAGATGCAGTAGTGCCTTACTACTTGCGAAAGGCGTTAGTCGGGTAATGATCAGTTATATTTTCAGTATTGATAACCCAGAGTTTTCAGTGGAGTAGCTAGCAGTCAGTAAGGAAGTGGGTTGGGGATGTGCACCCCAAACGCAGGTTCTCGGGATGTAGTCCCTAAAGCAAATACAGTTAAGGATCGAAGGGTGCTCAGTCTGACAGCAAGAAGGGTGCGGATCTGGTAAGAGTTAGTTGGAGCGCTGGCAAGGGTAGACGTCGGTGGACAGCATATCGACCTTTTAATGGAAGGAAGGTTGGAAATCCTTTTGATCAGTGAGCAGTAAGGAACTAGCAGCATCGAAGTGGGGGAGAACCCTTCGAGTATACAAGGATAAGAGCCACGTAGACCCAGAATAAGTGCGCGGCCTCTGAGAAGAAATGATGGTAGCACAGTGATTGATGGATTGAGAAGTTCAGAATTGGGAGTTCGAGGACCTTCCCAGCGGTTAGTTCATTAAATCGAGATGGTTAGAAGTTGGTTGGGAATCCAGGATTTGAGGACCACCGTAGGGCTCAGGTGAGTCGGAATAAGGATCCTGAGAATAGTTAGCAAGAGATGTTTTCGTATTAGTAGCTAGTGACAGAGTCAACATGCAGGATTGTGTAGATTCAGGAGTTGGGAGTTTGGAAACTTCCCAGCAATAGCTTCTTGTATCCGGATTAGTAGACGGTTGGTTTGGGAACCAAGCCGAAGAGCTCCTCGACGAAGCGCTAAGTATATCAAGGATATAAGATGTCGAGGATGATGCAGTATTCAAAAACTGAGGGCGGGTTTTGAGAAATCAGGATGAGGAATCACTAGCAGGTCTAGGGATGGTCATGATGTCCTCAGATAGTAGTAGAGTGTTGTAAGTCTGCGGGGGTAGCCGTAGCATTCACTAGCAGTCAGGTAGTAGTATTAGTGATTGTAAGTCTGCGGGGGTAGCCGTAGCATTCACTAGCAGTCAGATAGTATTAGAGTGTTGTAAGTCTGCGGGAGTAGCCATAGCATTCACTAACAGTCAGATAGTAGTAAAGTGTTGTAAGTCTGCGGGGGTAGTCGTAGCATTCACTAGCAGTCAGGTAGTAGTAGTAGTGATTGTAAGTCTGCGGGGGTAGCCGTAGCATTCACTAGCAGTCAGATAGTAGTAGTGGTGTTGTAAGTCTGCGGGGGTAGTCGTAGCATTCACTAGCAGCCAGATAGTATTAGAGAGTTGTAAGTCCGCGAGCGTAGCCACAGCCTTTATCAGATTGGTAGGCAGCATGAGCGCGTTGTTAGACGCGGGAAAGCAGTAGTACCCACCAGTTCGGGTGCAGTAGAGAGGATATGGGAATCCACGGGTTAGATTCTGGATTTCCCAAATGGTTCAGTTATGGTTAAGTCGGCGATTTGTTAGTAGATCGTCACCACAGTTATGAGATCAGAGTAGCAGTGGACCGTTGGGGTTCGGGTATGTTAAGGGCTACCGTTAGTAGGGGGCCATCATATTGTTAGTCGTGGAATTGTTGATGTCAGGAGGTGACGTAGGGACCTGATCGGTGGATCGGGAGGTTGTTAGAGCCACAGTGATAGGATAACTAGTGGAAACTAGTTCCAGAGAAAGATTTCGTTCAGAAGTCGTGGGAGCGACTAAGTAAGGAGTCCTTTGACTCCATAGTTGAGTTGGAACTCAGTGTTTCAGGCAGTTCAGTGTTCCAGGCGGTTCAGTGTTTCAGTTAGTTCCAGTATTTTAGGCAGTATTAATTTTGCGTCGGACTGCAAGTTCAGCCTTATTAGATGGACCTGGGTGGTCTCAGTTCATCCGGAAGCCAGATTTGGAATAGCAGAATTTTCAGTCAGTTGTTCGTGGGGTGCTCGACACCAAATGGTAGTAGAAAGAATGCCCAGTGGATACTGGCGACGATGACCTGTACTGGGAGTAGCAGGAGTAATAGATTTGGTGGAGACAGGGTCTTCACAGTGAAAGAAGAGGTAGGTAGTTATGGAGCATCGCCTTGGGAAGACAAGGAAATCGCGCAAGGAAAGAAGGGGTGAACCCCTACGGGGTCAGTGTAGTGTTTGGAGAGTATCATAAAGATTGTCGGTTGAGTGAGTTACGTTTCCAGAATGTTCAGGGTGGGTCAGGATGGACCCGAGATTATTATCTATAAGGATTGGCATTGGTCTGAATGACTAAGCGGAAGGCCAGCGAAGGTAGGCAGCTGGTGTTAGAATGAGCGGTGGGGTACTGGAGGCAAATCGCAGTCGGTGGATCGTAGCAAACTTCGAGGACGAAGTTTAGTTTAAGTGGGGGAGAGTTGTAACACCCAAAGTTTGGAAAGCCAACAAAAGAAAGAAAAACCCCAATTTTAAGGGGAGACTCGGCGAGTCCAAGGAGAGACTCGGCGAGTCCGAGCGGGATCCGGGTTGAGGTGTAAGCGACCAACTCGGCGATTCGGCCAAGGTGACTCGGCGAGTCTGGTCTGAGCAAGGAAAACCCTAAATCCGGGACTTGGAGCTTATTTAAACGTCTCATTCTCTCCCCTAGGTTTCCTTTACTGCCTCTCTACCACAGAACACTAAACCCTAGCCGCCATAATCGTTTTGGAGCAAGATCTACCCTTGGTGAAGCTTTTGGAGCTTGAGAGAGAAGATAGTCATTGTGGAGCAAGAAGGGGGCCTTGGATCCAGAGTTGGTGGAACATTTCTGAGCATTTAAAGGTAGTAAATCGTTACCTTCCCTCTTTTGTTTAATAGATCAACCTTAGCTATGTGATTTGGGGATTTTATGCCATGCTTAATAACTATTTCGAGTTAGAAGCCTAGATCTGAAGTTGCTACTTCAGATCTGAGTGTATCTTGGCCTAGAAAGTCATAAAGCATCTGTTCTTGGGTTGATAGTGAAGCCTCTTTTTCTTAAACCATAGTTTGAATCGTTTTAAGCCTAGATCTCTTGATCTACACGTAAAGTTTGCCACTTTACGTGGGGGATAGGCCTTAGAAGTATGGATCTATGAGTTGGAAGCCCTGTTTGGCTCGAAAAGCCCCTGCATGGATTAAGGACTGAATAGACTCGGCGAGTCCTTCGAGTGGACTCGGCGAGTAGCTTGAAGATGAGGAGGAACTCGACGAGTGGGATAAACAGCTCGTCGAGTCGGATAAAGTTAGGCAAGAACTCGACGAGTTGGAAGAACAACTCGACGAGTTGGTTGAAGATTGTCGTGGACTCGGCGAGTCTATTCTTGGACTCGGCAAGTCAGGTCGCGAAACCCCAAACCCTTAGAGTTGAAACTCGAATCAGTGAGTCGGGTGGAGACTCAGCGAGTTGGACAGGTCAGGACTCGGGAATAGTTGACTCGGCGAGTTGAGTCGCGAATAGAAAGACCCTGAGCATTTGAACTCGGCGAGTTGTTAGGTGGGCTCGGCGAGTAAGGTTGACCTGGAAGGTTGACTTTGACCAGGATTTTGACCTTGACTAGAGTTGACCTAGTTGACCTTTGGAGGTCAGTTGGACTAAGTGATATATTGTCATTGGTAGCTCGAGGAGCTAGTGGAGCAGCAGTTCGGAGTCAGAGGTCAAGTAGTAGTCAAAAGGATTAGCAGCATCAGTTCAGCAGTCTCAGGTGAGTTTCCTTCCAGTAGGAACGGGTCTAAGGCCACAATGTCGGCCCGTTTAGCTAGTAGTAGTTTCCGGATTTTGATCTGATGCAATAGTTAGTATGTCTGATGCCTTCGTGGCTCAGACTGGATTTATGTGTTATGTGTTCCGGGCTACGGCCCGATGTAGTATGCAGTATATGTGTGTTCATGCTAGTTGATATGTTTATGTTATGTTCTGTTCAGTTAGCCCAGACTTCGGTCCGATGCAGGGGACAAGGTCCCAGTCAGTTAGTCCGGACTTCGGTCCGATGCAGGGGGCAAGGCCCCAGTTAGCCCGGACTTCGGTGCGATGCAGGGGACAAGGTCCCAGTCAGTTAGCCCGGACTTCGGTCCGATGCAGGGGGCAAGGCCCCAGTTAGTCCGGACTTAGGTCCGATGCAGGGGACAAGGTCCTAGTCAGTTAGTCCGGACTTCGGTCCGATGCAGGGGACAAGGTCCCAGTCAGTTCCGGACTTCGGTCCGATGCAGGGGGCAAGGCCCCAGTTAGTCCGGACCTCGGTCCGATGCAGTGGGCAAGGCCCAGTATGTGCTTTATATGTTATTGCATGGTATGTGGTAGATTGAGGGAGCTCACTAAGCTTTGTGCTTACGGTTTTCAGTTTTGGTTTCAAGTACTCAGTTTTTCAAAGGAGGAGCTCGGGAAGATTGCAGTGCACACACCATAGTCAGTTAACCTGGGAATGTTTGACTCTGATAATGATAATATGTTTTGAATTAATACTTGAAAATTTTGTTATGACTTATGATACAGTTTTTATAAATATGATTTAGTAATGTTTTTAACGAAATTTTTAGTCGTGATTTTTGGGTCGTGACAATACAGATTTATTTTAATAAATGAAGATAATTTGTCACATGTCAATCTCTAATTAGTTTTGACACTTGTCATTTGTGATATTATTTAAATAAATAATATCCACATGTCAATTTATGGTTTTTTCAATTTTTAAAATTAAAAGGTCACATAATCTTATACTTATATATGTAAAGTATTAAATGTAATAAATATTATAATAAATTGCAATTAATATGTTTCTACATTCCTTATGTCAAAATTTTATTTAAAAAAATAATTATTATTTATATTTTAATATATTTTTTTTAATAAACTCGTATAATATACAGGTTTTAAATCTACTTTTATATATATATATATATATATATATATATATATATATATATATATATATATATATATATATATATATATATATATATATATATATAGGAGTAGGATCAAATGAGAACGCCTAAAAGGTTGATAACGCGAGAACAGATCTGGACTATCTAAATACTAAGATCTATGGTTACTATTAAATGGGGGATTTATGAAAAATTCTAAAAGTACTGGCATTTAAGTGTAACATTTGAATAGTCAGAAGGGCATAATAGGAATTGCAATTTTACCTGATTCCTATAATTTCTCACCCTCACCTCTTACCTTTCTTATTCTCGTATCTATACCTTCTCTCTCTCTCTCTCTCTCTCTCTCTCTCTAGGGTTTCATAAGATGCATCTACTGTGACAACCATAGCCGACCTTCCCCTGGTCTAAACAACATCACTTGCAAGAGGATTCAGAGAAAGAGAAAAAGAGATTGAGAATGAAAAAATGCCCGCTGATTTAGGTTGTTAGTGGCGAATAACAGTAGGATTCAAAGAGATATTGAGAAGGGGAAGTAAAATTTCGTTTGTGTTCCCCCATTTGTGCGCTGCTAATGATGACGGTTAAGCCACAAGGGTCGCCGGAGAATCGACGCCCTTCCTGTCGCCCTATTGCTGTCGTCGCTGGTGAGCCTTCACACTCTCTGCCCCTTTGACTTCCATCGAAGGCCAAGAGACCGCCTCGATTTCTCGTAAGCCCCAGGACTTGCAATCCCGATTCAGGGCTTGAAGAATGACTGTAAAAATCACAATTGGTAATCGCAATCCGGGGCATTTTTGGTACTTTTCTTTTTCTAAACATGTCTGGTCCTACTGTGTTATTCGCCAGTAACAATATCTCTTTGAATCCTACCAAGTCCGAACCCGAACACAGAGAGGTTGAACGTTGAAGATAGAATAGGGGTTTTTACTTTTTACGATTTGTTGTGAATCGATTATCGAAGTAGAATGAGTGGCTCTGGAACTGCAGATTTCTTCTACAGAGAAGCTCAGCGACTTGGTTATGTTGCTCGCTCAGCCTTCAAGGTAATATACTAGTTAGGTTTCATTTTTTCACAATTTGAAGATTAAAACTGGTATATTATATTTATATTCAGATGAACTTTAATTTAACCAAAATATGATATGAGTATCACCATTACAATTTCATTAGTTTTCGTTTAATTATGGTTGGAACTTGGAAGTGCAGTTGCTCCAGATTCAGAAACAGTACAAATTGATAACACCTGGTTCCTCTGTTGTTGACCTAGGTTGTGCTCCTGGTGCTTGGCTTCAGGTCTCCTTCTTTTGATCTTTCTGATGGCTTTATTGGTTGGTTGGATTAGAATTATATGGCGAAAGAGGGAAGAATTAATTGTATAAGGTGAGATCGATATGTGGATTTTTTGACTGAAGGGTATTTTGGGAATAAGGTTAAGAATTCTATGGCGGTGGTTGTGGGATGGTTCTTGTTGACTCAGATTAGCCGACATAGATTCAAGAAGATGGGTGGGTTCACAAGGATTAAATATTTTTTTAACTGTACAGGGAGGAAAAAGAGCGAGGGCATTTTTGGAATATATAAGTTTTTTGATGAATTCTATGCCTGGTTTGATATGCGAGGTGATAGGATTGAAGAGTTTCTTATGTGGCAGGCCTTAAATGAAGTTCTTTTTTATTATTTTGTCAATTCTTGGAAGCAGGGGCTTTGTGGTCATTCTACTATGAATTTATTCATGTGTATTCATTTATGAATAACGTTGTAGTTATGTGTGAATGGTTGTATTCATTTATAAATAGCACGTGTATTCATTTATGATAGAATGTGTATTAATTTATAAATAACAGTGTATTCATTTGTGAATTGCAATGTATTCGTGTGTGAATGATTGTATTTATTTATGGATAGTAGTGTATTCATGTGAATGAGTGTATTTATTTATGATTAGAGGTATTCATTTTATGAAAAAATGATAATTTTTACACTGTTTTTTATTTTCAATTTATGAAAGATGCATTGAATTATTTGTAATTTGATGTGTTTTCATTTTTGATTGGAAGTGTATTGAGTTGGGATTGGATTTCTATTCATTTTTTTTAAAAACAAAAACGTGAAATAGTAGAAAATAATATTTTTTTTAAGATTTTCTTTTCAGATTTAAAATAAAAAGAAATATTAATTTTTTTAGATAATTTTTTGAAACGGGCATAAATAATTTTTGGAAAAAATCATAAAAAAAATATTTATATATATTTCGTTAACTAAAAGGAAATATTAATTTTGTTAGATAATTAAAATCATTATCCCTAGATTTTAGAAAATCATTAATTAATATTTATATAAAGTTACTAATATACCCTTATAAAATGATTGGTTCAGAACTGTTCTCGCGTTCTCAATCTTTTAGGCGTTCTAATTTGATCATATATATATATATATATATATATATATATATATATATATATATATATATATATATATATATATATATATATATAGGTTCAGGTTCATTTGAGACCATTCTAATTTTGTGAGACCGTGAAACCAAATCTAAAAATAATTTTAAAACGCAAAATAAATGGAAAAATCCAAAAAAAATTCTTTTTTTAAATATTATTTTCGGAACTTGAATTAACTAAAAAAATAAAAAAATAAAAAAAAATCCGTTTTTTCTTTTGAAAAATACATGAAATATTCTAAATAGAATACTAAACTGACATATTCTAAAAAATCATTTTAAAATGCAAAATAAATGGAAAAATCTAAAAATTCTTTTTTTAAATATTATTTTCGGAACTTGAATTAACTAAAAAAAAATCCTATTTTTTTTTTTGAAAAATACGTGAAATATTCTAAATAAAATATTACACTGTATATATTTTAAAAATAATTTTAAAATGCAAAATAAATGGAAAAATCAAAAAAATTCTTTTTTTAAATATTATTTTCGGAACTTGAATTAACTAAAAAAAATTAAAAAAAAATAAAAAAATAAAAAAATAAAAAAATGTCTTTCACGGTCTCACAAAATTAGGCCGTCTCAAATGAACCTAACCTTATATATATATATATATATATATATATATATATATATATATATATATATATATATATATATATATATATATATATATATATATATATATATATATATATATATATATATATATATATATATATATACACACGAATTTTAAGAATTAAAACAACAAGTAGCTATTTGGTCAGTGATTAAATAGTTGGACACATCAAGCCCATGGCATGTGTTCAAAACGCAGGAGGTTGATTAAAGCATTCCCTCAAAATCTTTGACTAGCTATCAACCAATCAAATGAAGCCCATTAATCCAATAACACATACGCCATTAAAGCATCATATATAAGAATTAGTCCAATACGGCAATACCCTTGATGCCCATTTGATATACTTGGCCTTGCAAAACATGAAATAGTGCAGATACATCGTTGTTTGTATTTCTATATTTTAACTTTATGAAATCTAAATTCTTTTATTTACTTGCAACTTATTCTTTTACCGAATTCTAAAAATCAGAATTATGATTTCGGCCCTAAAATCTAAAATCATAATTATGATTTACAACTAAATGTAATTGACATTGTTTCTTCTAAATTCTAAAATTTGATTTAGTATACAGATTTCATATTTATTACGTCTACTTTTTAGGATAATCAGCAAACAAAATATTCAAGAAGCCTATGAAAAAAGAGGATAAACTGCAGGTTTGAATCGGATGAGATAGAGAATAAAGACGTCATCCCATTTGAATTTTAATTGTCACTTGGCAACTTGAGAGAGGTCAGGCGTTTTATCATATCCACTTTTTTAGGAGTTTCTAGGTTTTTATTTTTTTAGGAACGTTACCTGCCGGGTAACCAACAGAACCGGTTTTGAAATATTAAAAATTTTAAAATACGTAATACTTAAACGAATTGGCTGTAACAACGATGATAAGTAAGACATTTGTTTAGACTATCTAATCGGATCTTGGAGGTAATATGCTAATAAGTCATATTTGCAACTTTTTTTTCAAAAAAAAATTGTATGATGTGAATGTCAATGTATGACTGTAAAACAATTTGAACGTACATGAGAGTAATATCTTTTGAAAAGATGTGAAGTTAAATAACATTAACAAGTTGATGGTAAGAACATGAAATTCGGCTTATGACTTATATTTAGCAACTTGGATTATCTTTTAAAACAATTATTTTTTTGTCATTTGTAACTTGTATCATAATGAACTAGTTATAGTATATACTTCTTTTTCAATGGTTAAGAATTATTTTGTATTAACGAAACTAAAAAATGATGTAACCGGGTTACTCGGTCCCAGAACCGGAACCTCTAATTATGGGACTGGTTCCAAAAAATTTAAGAATCGCTTAGAAATGTTCGGTTCTATTTTAAACTTTACAGGAACTGTCGGTTCCGGTTGTGCTTCTGGTTCCGACGAAATGAGGCGGATACCCGCCTATGCTCATCCATATTTAGAAGCATGGCTTTTGTTATAACCATTAAGCATAGACATTAGAGGTAAGGTGTGTCTTAAAGTGTTAAGAAAAAGGATAATAACTTGTTAATAAAGGCTTGCATTATTTTTCCTTCCTTTTTAGGCAAAATCGTACTCCATTCTCCTCTTTCTCTCTATGTGTTAAACAAGGGAAAAAGGAATTTGAGACTTTAATTTTCCTTTAAGATAAACTTGATTTTTGTGCATAAAGGCTTACGAGCCTTCATATTACGTGTGTGGACTATCATCCAAGATGTTGCAACTTGTTGGTGGATACCTCTAGTGGATTTCGTTATGTGTTATTGTCATCTTCATTAACTTCAACCTCTCAAGAAGATTCAAAGTCGTCAAAGATTGTTATTTCTTAAACTTCATGTGGTTGTTGTTTTGGTAAAAAATCAATTTAGTGAATATCAACCAAATTGAATGAGAGGTTGTGGTGTTGTAGGTAAAGTGATTATCGAAATTAGAACAAGATTACACAAGTGATTTACAAACAAAGACCTTGATCTTTGCTAGGATCTCCGACACAAAACCTTGTGATGTGACAATGATCAACTGTCTTGTTTATTTGTATTAGATGAAAAATGGATTACAGAAATGAAAGTAAGTAAACGAGTACAAGTATTGTTGTGAGTCTAGATGTGTGTAGTGTGCGAGGTACATATGTATTTATAGTGTAGTCTAAGCAACAATAAGTTTGATATTGTAACGTCCCAAAACACTGATAAAAATTTTCATTTTTAAAACCATTAATTTCATACATCATATGTCTCAAAAATAACCACGATACAAATGATCCAAAATTTAAGAGTAACAAAAATCATAAGTGGGGAAACATGAAGGGGGTGTCATGCCATCACGTCAGGACCTTCCTTTTCGAATCAGAAGTAACTGAAACAATAAACATAACTGTAAGCATAAAGCTTAGTGAGCTTACCCAAAATACCACATACATAAAAAAAAGCTCATAGAAAAAGCTCAACTGCTACCACTCTCACTAACAATATATTGTTGCTATGAACCACTTATTCAGTCAAACCAAATAAACCTTGAGCTCTTCCTCCAAACTAGGTGCTTGACCCAAAAGTCAACTCAAGTCAAAAGTCAAGGGTCAACGTTGACTTTAGTCAATCGCCATGTCGTAGCCACCTATGACAACATCGTGGCCCTCCAGCAAATAGTACATTGTGATGTTCCCCATCTCCACGCCATGGTGACTTGATGCCACATTGTAGGCACTAGGTTTTCAGCAGCTTAATGGATTGAGCTGTTTCCTTCGATCCTAAGAGATCCAAAGCTTAGATCTAGTATAAAACTAGGTCTAGAAGGATAAAGGTTCTAACTTTATCTGCCAAGACCATCCAAAAGGTCGAAATCTCAAATCTAGGTTTCAAATAGGCTAAATAGGACATGACTTTCCCCATTAAGCACTTATTCCTAAAAGTCCATAGCTCATCTACTCCAGATCATTTTCTAATATCAAAACCAACATAAAAGTTGGTGATTTATAGATATGCATGTCTGATGTGCACAAAAATATACCTATCTAGCTTTAAATTTATTAACCTAACTACTTATCTACCTATAGACAGTGTATCTAGTCAGCTTATAGTATATTAAAGTAAGTTGGATATCGACACAAGTTAGGGATTTAGCTAATAATTTAACTACTAAAAAGTAATCTAAAAACAATTAACTAAAGTGGGGGGGGGGTTTATTTGATTTTGTAAGTTCAGATACTTAAAACTAACAAACACTTAATCAAGATATTAAACGTACTTTCATTAAGTTTTGAATCCACCTTTTTCCTATGGTTAGTTCTTATTTATGGATTAATAAAGTTGGTTACCAACTTATATGTAATTAGCAGTCTTGATCCGATCTACTAATATTTTTTACCAATTCATGAACTACTATGTAATGGTCATACACAAGCAAACACATAATTGATTATTAATGATGATTGGGATATGTAAGATATGTCTAAGATAATTATCTATGATCAAGACAATTAATTAAACACAATTATGATCAAATTATATTCTCCAACATAGCTAAAGTTGTTTCCTTTATCACTTAATCTAAGATGTGCTTAATCCTAGCTCTAGTAATTTAATGATCACAAACTACTAGGTAAAAAAGTTCATGTGATTCAAATAGTCAATAAACTACACTTAACTTGAATCAAAGCAACGAAGATGCAAACTTTAACATGCTAGGTAATGATAATCAAACACATGCATAAACCAAACTCACATAATCCATAAAATAAAAAACTAACTCATAGATTTAGGTTTCATCTAACTAAACAAAAGTCTACTAAATTAGCTACTCATGGCAGCAAGTAAACACATAAAATCAATAGAATTCAACATGATTGAATTAATGCAAACCGAATGTCATGTGTGATATTTAATTCTTCAATCTCGAATCGTTCTCTCTTCCAATGCTTGTTTTTCGCTCCCTTCTGACTTATGAATTCGGCCCTTCTGACTTTTGAATTCGGCTATGACTCCAGGAAATCAGATCCAACCTCTCAAACTCGAATGTGCAAAGGAGTATTTATAGTTTCGTTAAATAGTATCTCACGTCGCGAGAATTAGGGTCTCATGCTGTGATATCAGTATAAATCCATGTCTAACAAGGAAACTGCATTCCGTGTATAAATCTTCTTAAATGATCAAGCTCACATCGCGAGCAATAAATCTCACATCGTGAGTTCTGTCTTTGCACAAACATCGCGAATTTTCTTACAAACATGGTGTGGTGATCTGTTGCCATGTTGTGGGGAGTGACTTTGCTTATTTTTTCTTCCTTTCTAAGCTCGATTAAGCTCTCGTTTAAGCTCCAGTCCTTCCAAGTTCCAATATTCATTACTTATGGTCCTTTTTCTTCAATAATGTTCTTTTTAGCTACAAAATATAATTTAAACATTATAAGTACGAAATATCTTCATTATTAACTAAAATGTAGCATAAATGTATTAAAATAATGCCTAAATATATGTATAGATATGGCAATATCAATGTCCAATGCATGTCTTGAAGCCATAATGAGTCAAAATAAGGGTTTTCTATGGAAATCTCATGCATGGTTCATAACCCGTCAAGAATCCAGATCAAAACCAATAATCATGCCAAAAGTCCCATATATTCATAAAGTTGAAAACTTTATGAGATCCCATCATTACAACTCACAAAAACATGTAGATTAAGGAACAAAACATAAGATCTAGCAACCTATCATTGATAAAAATTGAGTCTTGGACACTTACAAAGGTCTAAAGGAGTGCCAAGACCAAGGATGAGAACTAGCTTGCTGAATCTTAGCTCACTTCTTCTTCTTTCTTCCTTCAAACGCTTCAAAGAACACCAAACGGGCTCAAAATAAGAGAGGAAGGGAATTAGGATTTCTCAAATCTCAAAGAGGATGATGGAGGTTGAGGGTGATTAAACCCTAGCCTCCTCATTCATTTAAATAGGAAGCAAAATCCGGAAAATAGGGTTTGTCACTTGCTAGCTGCCATGCGTGGCCACTAAAATGAAATATGCAGGTTAATCTTGACTTGCCACCGTGTGGTGCATCGCCACCACACATGGCAATCCTTAAAATGCCAAAATTCGCAAAATATAAAGTATATCAGGATCCATATGTTACAACTCTCCCCCATTAGAATCAGACTTCGTCCTCGAAGTCCGCCTCCACAAATAACTCTGGGCAATGCTCTCTTATCTCGTCTTCTGGCTCCCATGTCCACTTAGAACCCCTTCGGTACTACCACTACACCATCACGAGGTTCACCACTTTGTTGTGCAAGGACTTTATCTTTCTGTCGATAATCACAATCGGATTCTCTACATAATTCAGGCACTCATCGACCCGAATGTCATCCAAAGGAATCACCATAGAATCGTTGGCTAAACATTTTTGTAACTAAGAGACATGGAAAGTGTTGTGTATCTGATTAAGCGCATCAAGCAACTCCAATTGGTATGCAACCTTGCCCACGCACACGATAATCCTGAAAGGACCGATAAATCTATGACCTAGATTTCCCCGCTTCCGAAATCATATGACATCCTTCAAGGTGACACCTTCAAAAGTACCAAATCCACCACCTAGAACTCGATATCCAAACAACTTCGATTCGCATAACTCTTATGTCGACTTTATGTGACCCACAACCTTCCATACACATGTTGTATCATCTCTGTGGTCTTGAGTACCACTTCAATACTCCCTATGACCCGATAGCCGACCTCACCCCAAAAAACTAGGTTCGTACACCTTCTCACGTACAACATCTCGAAAGGTGGTCAATCAATACTAGCATGATAACTGTTGTTGTAGGGGAACTCAGCCAGTGTAAGATAACTATCCCAATGCCTGTCAGAATCTAGCACACATTCCCGGAGCATATCTTCGAGCATCTGAATTGTCCGCTTACTCTGTCCTTTGGTCTGGGGGTGGTATGCTATACTAAAATGTAGCTGAGTACCCAATTCCTCATGAAACTTCCTCCAAAACCTCAAGGTAAAACGAATGTCTTAATCCGAAACCCCAAATCAACCACCGTGATGAACTACCACCTCCCGAATGTAAATGTTGGTCAGATTCTCAGTTGATATACTCTCGGCAATCTCAATGAAATGTACGCTCTTGGTCAATCTATCAACAATGACCCAGATAGAGTTAACCCCACGTGTCATCCTAGGAAAGTTTTTAATGAAGTCCATAAGGATCTCTTCCTATTCCACATGAGAATGGGTAATGGCTGCATCTTGCCATGGGGTCTCTGATGTCCGGCCTTGACTTTCCAGCAAGTCAAGCACCGCACCACAAACCATGCTATCAGCCTCTTTATATAGAGCCATAAATAGCTCAACTTTAGATCCTTATACATATTTTTGGCCCCTGGATGGATCAGAATCTTCGAATTATGAGCCTCTTCCAACATTTTCTGTCTAATCCCACTAGTAGTCGGGAGCCAAACCCTCCCACATCGTGTCAATAAACCCTGACTATCTATGACAAACAAAGGAATTTGCCCCCTGATTCACTCTGCCTTCCAATTTTCCTTCTTCAATCCCTCAAACTAAGCCCCTTTGATCATATCTAAAAGTGGAGAAACAATAACCATCCTCAGACATAAGTCTCTAATAGGTGCACTCATTGCCTTACTAGCTCAAGGCATCAGCCACAACATTGTCCTTCCCAGGGTGGTACATGATTTCACAATCATACTCATTTACCACATCCATCCATCTTCGTTGCCTCGTGTTCAAATTTGGATGATCCATCAGATATCTCAGGCTCTTTTGATCGGTAAGATAGTATACCCAACTCTATACATATTGTGCCTCCAAATCTTAAGAGAAAAACTACAACCCTCAACTCCAAATCATACGTAGGGTAGTTCGCCTCATGAGACTTTAGCTACCTCAAAGCGTAAGCAATCACATGTCCCCTCTACATGAGGATAGCTCCCAACCCAAGATAGACACATCACAATAAACCATAAAATCATTCATGCCCTCAAGAAGGCTAAGAAACGGGACATCCCACAATCTCTGTCTCAACGTCTCAAAAGCTAATTGATGATCGGGCCCCCACCAAAAAGTAACATTCTTCTTCGTCAAGTAGGTCAAAGGCACAACAATCTTGGAGAAATCTTGGATAAATCGTCGATAGTAACCCACGAGACTTACAAAACTCTGAGTCTCCGATGGGGTCCTAGGAACCTTCCATCTTATTATGCCCTCAATCTTGGTCAGATCGACCAATATACCCTTCTGGTTGATGATGGTCTCCAAGAAATGCACCACGTGAAACTAAAACTCACATTTGGAGAATTTGACATATAGTCGGTACCAAAATCGCTTTCGATTTCTTTTACAATGACACTTGTACCAAAATTACTTGCCTGAAAGCCTTTAATGACCCATAAATAATTAATTAATTTACCTATTAATTTTTTTTTTTTGAAACGGCAAACCATCCTAGTCCTACTTCTAATCCTAAACACCACCTAAGTCTCCTAGTGAGACTTGAACCTATGACCTATTGATGGGCCACCATTTTGTTTTACAAAGAAATGATGAATTATGGTGACTTGGCTTTAAATATTGATATGAGTGGTATTTTTGGATGGTATTAAAATTGCACCGGTTTAGCCAAAAAAAATGTAAGAAAATCACGTGACCTAGTGATTGCCTACAAGTTCTAAATAATTATAACTATTTTATGGATTTTTATACCCACGATGGTATTTAGATAATCGGGTTTTATTTGATATTATAAAACACACAGCAAGAAATAAACCACAAAATCAAATTAAATCCATTTATAAGGGCGTTTGTGAAAAGATTATCCCAAACATTGTTACAAAGCTACATGGAACCTAATTCATAAGAAGAGGAAGTGTTCTTATGGATTTCGAGAAGCAATCTGCTTTGAAACGCGTTGGTTGAAGCTGCAACCTTTGCAGACTGATGAGCCTTTTTATCACGAGATGATCCTTGTTCATTATTTGAACCCTTAAACAACTTCTTTATCTTCGAAAATGGACCATGGCTCTCCCCAAACCGAACAGTTTTCATGTTCTTGCGTCTATCAGGACTATCTTCAACGTTAACATCGTATGATCTTCTCCTCCAAACCTTGTTAACATCAACGGAAGTGGTCAAAAACTTTTCCATTATTCAATCTCTAACTTTGTTGTACGATGGGAGCTTAACATGGGCAATATTTATAGGAGCATTATTTGAAGTACGTGCATGTGATGTACATGTACCATGTCAGAAGGATATATAATTGTTTATAAAGTATGCACCTGGATCGTGGTAAGTGTCTCTCTAGATACAACATGTAGGGGTGCATTTTGGATCTGGTTTGTATGTGGAGAGATTCCTTTTTCTTTTTATTTGAATATGTTTTTTTGAAATGTCGCAACACGGTTTGTGATTTATACGATGTGCATTATTCATTCACATGCATTTGCTTTTGCATTTTTTTCTATATATGTGAAAAGAATTATTTTTTCTTTCATGTGTATTCTTCATCATAACTATTCTTTTCTATGCGAATGGTCTTCTAGTTGGACTTAATTACTTCAAACATTTAATTAACAACGTTTATTAATGTTCACATGGAATCAAAAATAATTGTTTTTTTATTTTTTATTTTTATTGAAAATAATTGTTTTTTAATTTTTTATTTTTTTTTGTCTAATTTCTATAAATGGTTTCTTCTTTAAATATATGAAATCTGTAACTAAATATACAAACCAAAATATTGCCGGAGTTCTTAGAGCTCAAAATATTACTTTGAATGGTGGCGTCTAAAGAAGGAGAAAACTTCCTTATGGTGTTGTGTCATCAACAGTATTTATAACTTAATAAGAAAACTCTCATATTACTTGTCAAAGGAGTCCAGGCGTATGCTACAAATGGGTGTGTTCGAGTGGTGCGTAGTACCTCAACAACCATTCTCAAATGTAGGCTTGTTAGTCGATTATGCTACAAATTGGGGCGTATTAACGGAATAAGAGAAAGCTATTGATAGCTATATATTATAGGGTAATTTGGAGCATATGGAAGGCAATACTACGGGTGTAAGTGACATCAGCCAACTCGCGAAAAACTCGAAATCGACTCGACCTTAATCGAGTCAAGCTCGAGCTCGAGCTACTCGAGTACCTTATCGAGCCGAGCTGGAGTACTAAAATACTCAGCCCATAAAGCTCGCGAGCTTAGTCTAGCTTAGTGCAATTTACATATATGTTATTTCTTTATAATTATTCATTTATAACATATATGTCATTTCTTTATAATTTTTCAACATATATGGTTGATGTTATATTGATATTAGGTGATTAATAGTAGTTTTTTTGATAGTTTGGACATTTGCATGTGGAATGTTTAATATTTCTTACTTAATTTAATGATTTTGATTTTTTTAAATATTAGTCGAGCCGAGCTTGAGACTATCGAGTATTTCACGAGCACGAGCTCGAGCTTAAAATCTAGGCTTGAATCGAGCTTTAGCCGAGTTTCAAGCTCGAGTATTTTAATCGAGCCGAGCTTCGAGCTTGCTAGTATTCAGCTCGACTCGACTCGTTTACTCCCTAGGCAAGACACAACAAAATTTTCAAAATAGTTATTTCCTGACCGACTAAGGTTGACGATAATGTGATTTCTTTTTGATGTTTCTTTTGATTCAAATACAAAGGAAAGAAAGGGATTATGTAATCGGCTGGATTGGATTAATTCTCATTTTTAACATGTAATCTGTAATTATTTTTCATGTTTTTCCCCCGTTTAGCTACTTGCTAGGATTGGGTCTTTATATCAAATTTCTCGTCGGTATTCTAAAAAAAGTAAAACAAAATAAAAATTATTATAAGCACATCAATGTTAAAGTTTATAAATTAGAAAATATAACAAATTCACAACCAAACCATCTCGATGATATCAAATTTTAATGTGTCTAATTAGTATCTTTTAGTCATTATCTTGTGTTAAAGTAAAAATAATGAAAATATTCCATCCTTATACATTATATTAGTATCTTTTAAGCATTATCTTGTGTATGTACTAATAATTTAAAGTAAAATAATGAAAATTTCCCATCCATATACATTATGAACCGACAGGAACGAGAAACTCAAATAGTATATAGTAGTACAATAGAAAAAGAAAAATTATAACTTCTAAGCAAGATCCGAGGATAAGGGGTCAGCTTTAAAATACATTTACACTCTATCTCAAGTATTTCTATATTTATATTTTTTAAATATATACAACAATAATATTTATTTTATGAGAAATTAAATATCTTCTTATTTTTTATTCCTACCAATCTTCTTATAAAAAAATTATTATTATGACATTGCTAGAAATATTTCTACCATATATTAAATATATATGGGATAATTTGTTTAATCGTAAAATAGAACCAAGTATATATCTAACCAATGGTTTTTTCACGATAATTTTTAGCAATTACTATCACAACTTTATAAATAAAAATAATTTTAAAAAATGTGCAAACAATGATCTGTATGATTTTTGAAGTTCCTTTTGTTTCGATCTAAAAAAATTTCAATTTACACATTTCGTACACACACAAAAATTGTCAGTTAGAACACTAGCATCATGAATATATATTAAAATTAACCATATCCCATCTAATTTTATAGACGGTGTTCCGTTAAATTAATCGAGTTTTTGTCCGATATGTCAACATCTAAAATCATCAATGTGTATCAATATATAGGAGTTACCAGTTTCCTTAATACTTTTTTTAAGGTAGTAAGGAGAGGTGTAATTATTTGTCATGCAAGCAACCCGTTATTGATTTTGTAGAGATAAAGTATATTATCATTTAAAACGAAAATGATTTGTAGACAATTACTATGTATGGGTTTTTACTTTAAGGGAGAAGAATCCTCACAAATAAGATCTAATATCACTACAAATGATAATGAGGCACATATGCATGACAAATTTGATGAGTTATGCACGACGGGTTTAGAGATATCCTAGAAGAAACTAGTATGGTATAATAATGTTACAAGTGAAGATGCCAAAAGGGTTTATAGGTTTTTGGAAGATAGAAAGCAGGAGTTATTTCCAAGATGTAAATTTTTTCCCAATGATGGAGAGCATGTTGGTGATTTGTTATCATCAATATTATTTAAGTGTAATGGAATTACTTTGTTGACAAAATGTGATCTTGATAAATATTACACAAGTAAGGAAGGTTTGGAGTACACACTTGTTTAAGTTTGATCAAAATTTCAAAGTACACTGTCATTTAGGGGCAAAGCCCCTAAACGAACGGGGGTCCGGGGGTAGCGCCCCTGGGAGCGGGGTCCAAGGGGCGGCAGCCCCTGGCGGGGTCCAAGGGGCAAAGCCCCTAGCTGGGGAAATTTTTCAGAGAATTTACCATTGTTTATATAGGGTATGTTGCTATATAAAAAAATGCATCAGAAAATCGTATTTTCAGAGAATTGACCATTGTTTGACCCTTATCCAAACTTCCGTTTTATTTCGGTTTTTATAGTTTATGACAGTTTGAAACTGTCATATGACAGCTTTCAAACAAAGATCATAAATTCGGTTTTGGTCTCATTTTTCTGGTACAGACAAAACTATCATCAAAGCATTCTAAATTCTTGTCTCTCTGAGTCTTATCCGATTAAAGAATATTGGGAGTACCACCCAAATGCTTTAATCTGAAATATTTTACACAATTCTCATAATTCCAAGCCTTACAATACCCCAATTTCTAACAGGGCATGTTATCTTTACGAAAGAATGTTTTAATATGTCTTCAAAAGAGAGACATTTTTTACGCCTTTGAAAGAAGCAAAATTTCCTTACGGATGTGCATCAAATATTGCAAGGTGTGTACGTTCTTCATAAAGGAAAGTTGTGGGTTACAAGAGTCATGATGCTCATATTATATTGCATTATTTGCTTCAATTTGCAGTGAGAAAGTCATTACCGAAGCATGTTGTGATCCCTTTGATTAGAATGAGTGCTTGTTTTAGAAGTTTATGCAATAAGGTAATTAAGCCTCAAAAAACCTTGATCGATTACAATTAGAAATAACTTAAACTTTGTGTGAACTTGAAGAAATATTATTGCCAACTCTTTTTTTTACAATAATGGTAAATTAAAAACCTCAATGTTGTTGATTTCTCAAATAACTTCCTATTTTTGAGAAACCCTGAAAACCCATTGGATTTCTGATTGCAATAATAGGGGGATATGAACTTGGTGTTGAATTTCATAGGTAGACCATATCTTTTTAAGACTAAAAATTAGTATATATATTTGACTTAGTAGGCAAAATTCTACAAGAAGTGTTTGTATAGTCATTATTCACCACACAGAGTACCTTTTAACGTATGAAGTATGTGATGTTCTGATCAGAATAACACCAATTCACATAACAATGGGACTTAACTACATTAGAATGTTGTACTCTATGCTTGAAAATAAGTATATTTGATGTCATCAAAGCATGCATTGTCAATGTTGTTGATTTCATTACATGCTTCTAGTGTAGTGCTTTTATTCGATTTTGTTTCTTGATCAACATCATGTTATTTGTCATCAGCTTTAGATTCATTTGAATCAAATGTTTCTATTTTATGTTGTTTGTCTAACATGTTGTAATCCATAAATATGAATCATGAAGTTTTTTATTTTTAGTTTTTTAAGTCGATTCTTTCATGGACTTACTTTATAAAGTTATTATATGTAGCTTGTCTAAATAGGAGACAAACTACAATGGTCGAACGAGCAAGTAAAATGTTTATTAGATACGTGTATCTAAGAGGTCAACAAAATTGGTAGAAAATGAGGTAGCATGCACAAGGAGTCTTGGGTTACTGTTGGGATGCAAAGTTATTCATTCATGACTTTGTAAATGTTTGATTTTTGTAAAACCCACTTACATGTGGTGCTTTAGCCTTTAGACCCATTTGTTAGAGAGTGAGAGAGAGACATGTAAACACCTCTATAAATAGTGGATTCATAACACTTGTAGAGGTGTGCTTGAGAGATGTAAAAGTGAGTGTGTAAGTGTGTGTTATTTATGTAGTCTAGATCTAGATCCTTTTTGTGTAACACCATATACATTCAATATATCTCTTAAACACCCAAATCACCATGTTCAATTGTGCAAGCTTTAAATTCCGCATGCCAAATCATGTTCTTTGTCACTACAATTGGTATCAGAACGGGTCTTCAAGATCAAGGTGATTTTTGAAGAACAATTCTCGGTTTGGCAACTTTTGTCACAATTTGATCAATTTTGGTGAGTCTCTCTTTATGATCTCTCGTAATATTTGATTCGTGCGTTGCGTTTTTTTTACTCGTGATCGTTTGACTCGTTGGATCAAATTTTCTTTGAAAAACCCATTTGTTATGATCCAATAAATTTTTTCGTTGATCAAGCCCGATCCAATCTTATTTGTTTGTTTGATTTGATTTTCAAATTGCAAATGTTCTTTTGAAATTGAGATTTAAGATCAAAATACATTTAATGATCTAATATCTTAAATCGGTACTGTTCATACTATCAAAATTCAAACCCAAAACCTTAAAGATTGTCTAACTGTTCATGTCCGATTTATTTGAGCCCATAAATTGAGTAATCCGAAATTGTTACTGTTTGAGTCCATTGATTCAACAAATCCATTTGATACATATTAAGAGTCGTTCTTTTTCATCATACGTATTCGTTGTTGAGGAGTCTTCATTGTATGCTTAATCTGTTGTACATTCTTGATCGTCTTTTTGATTAATGTTCTTGAGTTCCGATTTTGCTTTAATGATTCTGAATAATCGATTAAAGTTTGCTTGTAAACTTGTGAATCGATTAAAATAGATTTGTTCTAGAACAAATCGGATATGATCAGATTAAAGCAAAGAAGTCGTAAATTGAATCTTTGAGTTTTATGAAATTGAACACATGAAGAAGGTGAAGAACAGTTGTTTGAACATATTTTGATCCACAATTTGGTATTGGAATCATCGATTTTGTGTTTTATTATCTTTGACTTCAAAAAGTCAAACTCGAGGTTTAAGTGATGATTCAATGAATTTGTAACTGAAATTGGTTAATACAACTTGTTCTGAGGTTATGAATGTCAAAATCAAGTCCGATTTGGGATTTAATTTCGAAATGGAAGTGTGTTCATGATGAACGAACACTGTGTTCATTCATATTTGAACGAGATGTGCTGGGATTTGATTTCAATGCTCAAGGGATTAAGAACGATTGAAGATATTGGACAGATGATCGTTGCGAATGAATTCGATTTTGAATTTGGGACAAATGTTCGAATGTTTGAAGGATTGGGTCTCAAGAATAATGTTCGCATGATCGGTGTCAATGAATCGTTAAAGCAAAAACTGATGATTTTGGAAGTCGAACAGGAACAAACTTGGGAAGGATGATGAAATCGATTGCGAAAGTTTGAATCTGGATTTTGGAGTTGATAAGACGATTTGGTTTTGATTTTGGATTCGCATTTGGTTTGTTGGTTTGAAATCAAGATCTGATTGTTCGATGATTTCGATTGTTGATGGTCAAGATTCGCATTTGGTGAATCAGTTTAAAGATCAAAACATGAGTTCGCATCTGTGGATCGATTATGTTGTTCACTTGGTTTTGCATATTGATTTTGGTTCGCAATTTGGAAGTCAGACCAGATGATTCATTCGCATTTTGTATGTAATGGTGATATTTGCATTTGTGTGAATCAAAACTAAGTTTGCATATGAGTGACTCAAAGACGGGTTCGCATCTGGGTTTCTCAGTTAATTTCGCATTTGATTAATTGGATTAAAATGCGAAGGTGATTAACAGTTCGCATTTGCATACAAGATGCGAAGGAATGTGAATGAAAATGCGAAGTCTTTAACTAATTAGTGAATTAGGGAAGAAGAAAGTAAATATTTTCGAATTTGGCCCCTGATCTTTTCACGAAATAACACAAATGGTCCAACTTCGCAAAATGGGGTAATAAAATGACAAAAGTGCAGAATTTTCAATTCGCATCCTTGAAGTATTCGCAAGATGGCAAATTTTACCCAGTTTCGCATTTGGGGTAAAAATTTTGAGAAATTGGAATATTTTAAAATCTAGTCCATGCAGTTTGTGCGAATTTACACATTCTACCCAGTTTCGCAAATGGGAGTGTGTTTCACATATTTGGCTGTTTTTGGCGCACCGGGTCACTGCAGAATTTTGAAATTGACAATTTCTACCCATTTTTGAGAAATTTTGTCAAAGGCAATCCGGGAACGACAATAAAAATTGATTATTTTTTGGGTTTTCCGGATTGAAGCACAAAGTTTATGCCACATGTTAAGGGGGAGTTTTGACATTAAAAATTCCAAATAGAGCACGTTCTTTTTCCTTTGGAGTTTTATAATCAAATTTCGATTATAAAAAGGGGGAGAAGTTTTATATGGAAATCCAAACTTGAATTTTTCATATTATGCGGATTTGAAGACCGAAGTGATCTTGAAGTTTTGAAGATTACGAGATGATGCAATTGGAAGTTAGGAAGTGATGTATTCGAAATGGGTTTGGAATTATTGAAGATTTTTGGGGTGTGTTTTTATGCGTAATTTTAGGGTGATTATTTGGAGTTTGGAATACTCTTGATCATTCGTTGCTGCTCGGATTGTATGGTCTCACATCCTAGAGCCCAAATTGAAGAGTCATGGAAGAATTGAAGATTGAAGTTCATTTCGACATGTGTCACCTTTGAGGCTCGAACCGCGTAGTGCTTGATTTTGGAAGATTTGAAGTGGGTCATTCATTCCTAACTTTGAGGGGGAGAATGTTGGGATGCAAAGTTATTCATTCATGACTTTGTAAATATTTGATTTTTGTAAAACCCATTTGCATGTGGTGCTTTAGCCTTTAGACCCATTTGTTAGAGAGTGAGAAAGAGACATGTAAACACCTCTATAAATAGTGGATTCATACTACTTGTAGAGGTGTGCTTGAGAGATGTAAAAGTGACTGTGTAAGTGTATGTTATTTATGTAGTCTAGATCCAGATCCTTTTTGTATAACACCATATACATTCAATATATCTCTTAAACACCCAAATCGCCATGTTCAATTGTGCAAGCTTTAAATTCCGCATGCCAAATCATGTTCTTTGTCACTACAGTTACGTTAGGGAAAGCTCTAAAAGAAAAAGTTTGAGATGGATACTTCACAAAAACAATTGAAAAATGCTTTTGATAATCTAAAAGCTAAATACGTTGGATGAAAATATTTGAGAAACAAGTCAGGGAATTTATACAACGCTCAAACAAATTCATTTGCATTAGTGAACACAGAATGGGAAGAATTCAAGAAGGTGTGTCTATATAATTTAATTTTTTTAGTTTATGTCCAATTTTAGTAATGATGTCAGAATACTTATAATTACTATTAACCTTGGTTTAGAGTCATCCAAAGGCAGGATCATTGAGGACACACACATTGCCTTATCCCAACCTTTGTGCATCTTTGTGTGATGGAGGTAGTGCCAACAGTAGCAATAAATGGACCTCTACTCAAACGATACTCGCAGATACATCATCTTCTTCTCATTGTGTCCAAAGACTTCTGATTGATGACAACTCTTTTAATGGCCTAGAAGATGATGATGATGACGCTTCCAATGACACTAGTGCTCGAGCTCCTAGTGATAAAGCTTATGGTGCTTCTACTTATAGGTCCGATAAAAGGGTTAAAACCAATGATGCTTCTACTAATAGGACCGATAGCGATAAAGCCTCTAAAACCTCTATTAGTCTTGATGAGTTGAGTCTTGATATACATAAAGCTCTGCAACATTTGGTGAACAGCAAGGAAGGGCCAGTAGTAGAAGAATGTTATGAGAGGTTGAAGCTAGTTAGATTAGACCCAATGGATCCTATATTTTTGGCATCCTTTCACCTTTTTGGAATGTCCATGAATATGATAGAGGCATGGATGACATTGTCACCGATACCTGAGATCTTAAAAGGGTGGATAAAGATGACTGGCACCACATTAGGGATGTTTAAGTAGCCTTTATGCTTACGTTTTGCTTTCAATTTGAACAATTATGTGTTTTTTTTTTTTTTTGGAAAGGGAACTTCCCTAACGAGGGTTTCCGGGCCAGCTTTCGCGCACCGACTAATCCCCCGCTGCAAAAGTGAGGCTTTGCCTCACGCCCTGTAGTCACTGCAGGCGAACCTCCATGGCCACAAGGGCTTAGTAGTGCCAGGATTTGAACATGGGTCAATAGGTTATCCACCATATCTTCCACATGCCTTACCAAGTCACCACAACCCAAGTGGTTAATGTTTTTTGCTATCATTTGAATGATTGTGTACTTGTTTTACACAAATAATGATAGTATTAGGATTATATGCTTATTTGAAACAAAACATGCGCTTTAAATATGATACAAATGCTTATGTTTTTTGCTTTAGTATATTGGGATTTAACAACTGTTGATGGTTTAACAGGTTCACAATTGTAACGCCCGCAGATTCGGGCTAGTAAATTTAAAGGCAATAAGCATCAAAGAATGACTTTTTTATAGAAAATTATTTAGAGTAAATAATCTTAACCGAGTTATAGTATATGTCACAAGGATTCCGTACATATAAAGAACGCTGAAATTTGACTTATAACGAAAAAGTTATGACCCATCGAAGTTTTACGACAAAACCGGCACGGCGTCGTGTATCGTAAAAACTGAATTTTTGATAAACTGCTTTTTAGCCTTGTCGATCAAAATAAAATTCGTAGTAGACGTTAAACCAAAATCGTGCATATAGAGAACGTCCAAATCTGACTTCGTTGAGCAAGTTATGATTTTTCTAAGATTTAGCATAACAGTATACAGCCTGGAAATCAAATTTTAAATCGATCAATTGTTAGCCGACACAATCTAAATGAGAATCGAAGATATCGTTAATAGAAGCTCAACGATATAAATACAGTCGAAAATGGATGTCAGATGAAAAAGTTATGAATTTTTAACGGACTTTATGTAATCACAAAAAAAATTTAATGAAAATTTTCATTTTTAATTCCATAAAACATATGTCTCAACATTAATCCTCATAATCAGACAACGAGTTTTCAAAAAAAAAAAATCGGGTCCAAGATCCACAAACATAACTCCATATCAAAAGTGTGTGTGTGTACAATCACGCCGGTGCCTTCCCGCGATCCTCTGGGGTACCTGAAACAGATAACACATAACACGGTAAACACGAATGCTTAGTGAGTTCCGCAAAATACCTTATACAACATTTCGCCACTCGAGGCTATACTCTGTACGACCCTCTGGTCAATGTGTCTCAGCGGGACCCTCCAGTCTCGTAGCTCGTTGGACCCTCTGGTCCGGTCTAGCTCGTTGGACCCTCCGGTCCGGTCTGATTGCAGACCCTCTGGCCTAGTAAAACTTTGAACCCTCCGGTCCGGTCAAAATAGCACATAGCATACATAATCACAAAACACATAATCTCAAGCAAACACGTATGACCTTCCGGTCCACACATAGATACCACCCTCAGTACTGTATAGTGAGAAGAATCACCTCGGGTAAACTCGAATGATCTCGAACTCGAAACACTGATCTAGCCTCCGCCTAATCACAAACATAAGTTATCTCTAATTAATAATGGCTCTCAATGGCTAGACTAATCCCTTCCTATGCTCTCTCAGAAGGGTAAAAGACCATTCTACCCTTCCAATGGTCTAAAAGTCCACTTGTTGACTAAACCCTAAAACTCAACGAAAGTCAACCCTTAGGAGTACGCGGTGTGTAACAACTCTGTACGTTGGGCATACTTGGATGCTATACAGAATTGGGACACTCGACCCCTACGCTGCGCGTACTGGGATTACGCCCAGCATACGCCCAATTTTCACAATCTTCATGATTTTTGTTCTTAATTGATTAACACACAAGCTCATATCGCAGATCTGGTCACTCTATTGCCTCTTAATCCATAAAGTCAGTTACTTTATGCCTTTGCATGGCTGTAAAGGTCATCATCATCCGAATCACACCACTTCCTTCACTAAGGAGCTCATATCTCATGCATGGCTCACTCCTAACGTCCAAGATTGGATTTTTATGGAACTATATCACATTATACACTGAATATGGGGAGCTCAAGATCTATGGAGCTCCTTTACTCATAAAGTCTCCACCTTTGGGACAAAAACCCTAGAAATGGTCCATAATGCACAAATCAAAAAGGTTGAGAAAGCTCTGAACTTTTTACCTCCAACTGATGCTCCAACTTCAGAAAGCTCAGATCCAAAGCCTGCCCTCCAAATCTAGTCCCTTCAATAGCACCTCCTTCTCTTTAAAAGCACTCAAGAACACTTTCAAGCTCAACCACACTCACACAAGCTCTAGAACGAGGGTTAGGGAACACTTAGGGTTTTGCTCTCTGGAAATGGTGGCTAAAAGTGAGGCCATAACGTTCCTTATATAGGGCTCACCCCCACAATTAGGGTATCAGTCTGAACCTAGTACGTCCAGCGTACACTATGGTACGCCCCGCGTACTGGGTAGCCTCCGCGTCAAGAACACGATAATGAGTACGTGTAGCATACTCTCCCTTATGCCCAACGTACTCAAAAACCATACATTCTTTTCAAGGACTAATTTTGACAGCTTGCGGAAAGAAAAGGATCAACGAGATATACCTGAATTCTGGGATGTTACAATTCTCCCCCACTAGAACTGGACTTCGCCCCCAAAGTCATGCTCCACAAACAACTCTGGATACTTCTCCTGCATCTCTAACTCCGATTCCCAAGTCATCTCGGACCCTCTCCGATGTTGCCACTGGACCTGAACCAAGGGTATTTCTTGTTGGATTAGGTGTCTAAGCCCATAACTATAATTGGTATGTACTTGAATTGATAGCAGCACAATCCTTTTGGGTTGCCCTCAAACCTAGCAACCGGACAAGGAAATTATGAAAGGAGAGATATTGATTTATTATAAGATGAATAAATCAATATAAATCATTTATTAATATGTTAAAAGATTAATATATTAATTAGGAATCATTATGTTTAATTAATAGTTAGCCAGAAACTAATCAGAATTAATTTTGGGGTTAAAAGTATTAATTATAAAGTGCAGGGACTAGTTTGCAATTATCGGATAGTTGAGTGGAAGGCTCCAGAACCTCCTCGGAAGGAGGTGGACGAAATCTATAGGGGAAACCATAAGTATTTCGTCCAAGGGGTTTTAGATAAGGCCCTTGGGTTTGCTTAGGCCCTAAGCAAAGGAGCATTAGGGTTTTACCAAAACCCTAGATCCCTTAGCTATATAAGGAGCCTCCCAGCTCCAAATTTCGGCCACTCCTACCTTGGAAGAAACCCTTGGCCGAAAATTGCATACTCCCTCCCTCTCTCTCCTTCTAGTTTCCTTCTTGCTAGTTCTTGGGTGTGATTCCATTAGAGGCATTACATTTGTGGTGCTAAGCTTCCAAGAAGATAAAGATCAAGATCAAGAGGATTGTCAATTGTTTTCTATAACAATTGAAAGGTATGTAATTCCTAAACCCTAGTTTGTTATTTTCAAAAATAGCCTCTCTCATATAGGGTTCTTGTTTTGCAATTCAAAGTTATATGTTCAATAGTTAAAACATAGATCCAAAGTAGGTTGCATGTGAACTTAGGAATTGTTTTTATAGTTTATTTGTTTTACCTAAAACCCATCAGTGGTATCAGAGTCATTGTTTGTTTTAAATTGAATTGCGATAATAGTTGAATTGCAAATTAGGGTTTATATCCATTAAACCCTAAAGGCCAAAATTTTCGATTTTAGGGTTTTGGATCAAAGGGTTTTCGAAAAACCCTAGCCTCCATGAACCCTAATCGAAATTAGGGTTAGGGTTTTGGAAACCCTTGCCTCTTCCCTTAAAATTTCGAAATATGCTAGCCTTTTTAGGGTTTCTTTGTTTTGGATAATAGTTGCCTTATTGGATAATTGAGAAAAATAAGGAAATTATCCTATCCCTATATTTTCGAAATCTAGAAGGGAGATGGATTAGGATTAAATTAATTGTTTAATTTAATTAGATAATCCTTACAAGATTTAATTAATTAATTAAAAGTTAATTCATAGATAAATATTAAAACTAGTTATTTGGTTTATTTTAAATTTAAAATTAATGTCTTAATTTTCAAAATTTATATATAAACCCTAACGTTTTAAAAGTTTAAAACACACCTTATATATATATATATATATATATATATATATATATATTATAATTAAAAGTTAAATATTATATATGTATAAGAATATGGTCAGTCAAATCGCTAGTATGCCTCATTCACGAAGCTAGTCTATAAGGGGGGTATAAGAAAACTGCCTATAAAATGGTAGTTGAATGGGTGTCCACTCTCACCCACCACTTCCTTGATTAGTGGAGGGGAGTTAGCAGAACGGATTTGATAGGACAACTACATCTCATTAAAAGTATAATGTTATTAAAGAAACTACTAGAACATTTTTACAAAAATCCCACCTCTAGTTACTTTAGGAAAAATGTGAAAAGTATGCTAATCCATGAAATTACACATTATGTTTTATTGGTCGTTGGTGGAGCGTGTGTGGATCACCTGCACACTAATAGGGACTAATAAAGAGTAGTAATGGGTATCTTATAATTATCATTTTGATGGAGCGTGTGTGGTTTACCGGAACATCAATAGTTAATGATAAGGACAATAAGGTTACCAAACACATTTGCATGGTTATTCACATCTAGTTCGTGATCCTCGGTATCCCAGTCACAAATAGTAGAGAATAATCCGAGATTAAAACATGCCATTGAATAGTTTTAATGTATCTCAAAGGAATTAGGAATTTCACTTCGTTTATTTTGTCTAATGGTGGAATTGGTGAATTGTCATTTACCTAACTTTATGAGATTTAAACTTGGATCTCGGCATCCCATTTCCAAGTTGTAAATCGTCGTAGTTGGATCGTAACCTTGATATGATATCTTTGGGTTATTATACTAAGGTGTCTTGAAATCTAACTAAAACTATCTTTCTTTTCAGATGTCTACTCCTGGAAACACTTCTACTTCATCCTCCAGCCACAACTTCTCTTTACTCAACATTTGCTCCAAAGTCGTTATGGATGGCTCTAACTATAACGATTGGATGCGTAACATCAAGATGGCGCTCCGATTCGAGGACAAAGAATATGTACTTGAAAAGGAGCTCAAAGAACTTGATGAGTCTAAAGCCACTCTCGAAGAGTATGCTGCCTACAAGAAGCACAATGATGATGCTACCAAAGTGGCGTGCATCATGATCGCAACCATGTCCCCAGAACTGCAAAGGTACTATGAGGACTACTGGCCTTTTGAGATGAACAAGGACCTTATGGAAAAGTACCATAAGCGAGCTCGTCAAGAAAAGTTTGAAGTAGTCAAGTCACTCATGGCTTGCAAGATGAAAGAGGGAGAGTCGGTTGTATCTCATGTGCAAAGAATGCAACGCTACATAGAGCGTTTGGTCAAGCTCAACATTCATTTTGATGAGGAATTGGCCATTGAAATGGTCTTGAACTCATTGCCTGATTGTTATGGTCAGTTTATCTTAACTTACCATTTGAACAACACTAAGCAGACACTGGCCCAATTGCACAACTTGTTGCAGACTGCTGAAGCAGGGATGAAGGGTAAAAGTATAGCTTCCACTCCTGCAAGTGCTCCTGTTCTAGCTATTGGACAGGGAAAGGGGAAAAAGAGGAAAGGTCCTCCTAAGCAAAACTGGAAGGCAAAGGTCCAAATCGGGTCATCAAGCAGTGGCCCAAAAGCTAAGCCCAATGCTTCCATTCCCATGTTTTTGATCTAAAGGAAGTTGTTTGCTTTTATTGCAATCAAAAAGGGCATTGGAAGAGAACCTGCCCACAATATCAACAGGATATCAAAGATGGCAAAGTGAAGCCGTCTTCGGCAGGTGTTTACACTATTTCTTCTAATAACTCATTATCTTCTCGTTCATGGGTCCTTGATATAGGATGTTGTTTTCACATCTGTTCTGATTTGCAGGGGCTAAAGGAAAGTGAGGAGATATAGCGAGGAAGGATAAACTTGATCATGGGAAACAAGAAGTCTTCACCAGTAACCAAGATCGGAGTTTATCAACTTTTTCTTAGTAATGATGTTGGATTAGATTTATTGAATTGTTGTTATTCGTCTGAGATGACGAGAAACATTATTTCATTTCATGCATTGTTCAGACAAGGTTTTAAATATCCTTTTAATGATTTGAATGGTTCAATTTCTGTTTATAAGAATGGAGTTTTCGTGTTTGAAGCTTTACCTTGTGATGGTGTGTATGAAACAGTGACTTGTGTTGATAGCTTAGGAAATAGTGTATTTAATATTGACTTGTCTAATAGTGTAGACAAGGCGTGCTTTTGGCATTGTTGTTTTGTACACATTAACAAGAAACGCATAGTCCAACTCCAAAAGGATGGAGTGTTGGAATCATTTGACCTAAAATCAGATGATATGTGTGAATCTTGTCTTTTGGGAAAGATAACAAAATCACCATTCACAGGGTCTTGTGAAAGAGGTGAAGGTTTGTTGGACCTCATACATACAAATGTTTATGGACCTTTCAGATCAACCACAAGAGATGCTAATCGATTTTATGTGACTTTTACTGATGATTATAGTAGATATGGTTATGTATACTTAATCAAACATAAGTCAGAAACCTTTGAAAAGTTCAAAGAGTTCAAACATGAGGTCGAAAATAAATTAGGCAGGAAAATAAAGATACTTAGATCCGATAGAGGCGGAGAATATCTTAGCATTGAGTTCAACGACTATCTAAAGGAATGTGGGATAGTCTCACAATTGACTCCTCCTAGGACACCGCAGTTAAATGGTGTGGCCGAGAGGCGTAATCGAACCTTGTTAGACATGGTTCGTTCTATGATGATTTGTGCTCCACTTCCAATTCATTTCTGGGGAAATGCCTTGGAAACAGCCGCCCACATCCTAAATCTTGTCCCAACAAAGAAGGTTGCCAAAATACCTCACGAAATGTGGATAGGGAAAGTTCCCTCATTAGCACATATTAAAGTTTGGGGTTGTGAAGCTTTCGTAACATGAGAGACTCACGACAAGCTAGCAGCAAGAAGTGAGAAATGTGCTTTCATTGGTTACCCAAAACAGTCTTTTGGATATGTGTTCTACAGACCTAGTGAGAACGTGGTTTTTGTAGCACGAAGAGGAGTCTTTCTAGAAAGATATCTCATATTCAAAGAGGAAAGTGGGAGTACCATTGACCTTGAAGTGATTCAAGAGTCAACTAATGAAGGAACCTTAGATGACACTAGCACTCAACCAGAGGAAACAGTTCCTGTTGAACCAGTTGATAATCATTACCTCTTCGAAGATCCACTAGGGAGAGTGTGCCACCTGAGTTGTATGGTTTTCATATTACTTCAGACGGTGACACATTCATCAGTGATAGGACACTGGTGAATTTAGATGAACCAGTCTCTTATAAGGAAGCAATGGCATGCCCAGAGGCTTCCAAATGGAAAGAGGCAATGGACAGCAAGATAAAGTCCATGTATGACAACCAAGTTTGGAATTTGGTTGATAATGCATCGGGTCGTAAGACAGTTGGGTGCAAATGGATCTTCAAGAAGAAGACAGACATGGATGGGAATGTACACACATTCAAGGCTAGACTAGTTGCGAAAGGTTTCACACAAACCCCAGGAATTGACTATGATGAAACATTCTCGCCAGTAGCCAAGATTAAATCTATCAGGATATTGCTCGCCGTAGCTGCCTTTCATGACTATGAAATCTAGCAGATGGATATCAAGACTGTTTTCCTTAACGGGAAGTTGGATGAGGATGTTTACATGAATCAGCCAGAGGGTTTTGTCGATGCAAAGTTTCCCAATAGACTGTGTAAGCTTGAGAAATCCATTTATAGATTGAAACAAGCATCTCGCAGCTTGAATCTTTGCTTCCATGAGAAAGTCAAAGAGTTTGGTTTCTCTAGAAGTGAAGATGAGTTTTGTGTGTATATCAAGGCTAGTGGGAGTATAGTAACTTTTCTGATGTTATATGTCGATGACATATTACTCATTGGTAACGACATTCCAACCTCGAACGAAGTTAAGTCTTGGCTTGGAAAGTGTTTTGCCATGAAAGACCTTGGAGAAGTTGCTTATATTCTTGGGATTAGGATATTGAGAGATAGAAAGAAGAGACTTATTGGACTTAGTCAGAGCACATACTTGGATAAGGTATTAAAGAGGTTTAGTATGGAAAATTCCAAGAAGGGAGAGCTACCTATCCAGAGCAACACAAAATTGAGTAAGACTCAATGCCCTAGTACAGATGAGGAAATAGCTAACATGAGTCGTGTACCTTATGTTTCCGTTGTCGGATCGATCATGTACGCTATGACATGTACTCGCCCTGATGTGGCCTTTGCTTTAAGCATGGTCAGTCGATATCAGGGAAACCCATGTAGAGCTCATTGGATAGCAGTAAAGAATATACTCAGGTATTTGCGAAGAATGAAGGACTGGGTCCTTGTACTTGGTGGCAATGATAATTTGAGAGTAGATCGTTACAGTGATGCCAGCTTTCAAACGGATAGAGATAACTTATGTTCTCAATCCGGCTTGGTATTTATACTGAATGGAGGAGCGGTTACTTGGAAAAGTTCCAAGCAAGATACGGTAGCTGATTCTACTTGTGAATCAGAGTGCATAGTAGCGAGTGAAGCGTCTAAAGAAGCAGCTTGGTTGAGGAACTTCATCGGGGATCTCGGAGTTGTTCCAACCATCCAGGAGCCTATGGAACTGTTCTGCGATAATGAGGGAGCGGTTGCCTTAACTAAGGAACCCAGAGACCATGGTAAAACCAGACATATCGACAGAAAGTACCATTTCATCAGACATAGAGTAGATGAAGGCCATCTTGTTGTAAAGAGGGTATCATCTGAAGATAACCCAACAGACCCCCTCACAAAGGGTTTGAGTAGGGCTAAGCATATTCAGCATGCTCGGAGCATAGGGCTGAAAGATGATATTAATGAATTAATATGAGTCAATGTTTGCTATAATTGTTCAAACTCCATAGTTGCTCGTACTTTTGGAAGTAAGTAGTGAATTAAGACTGTCATGAAATGGATTGCAGATTGTCTAAGGATAGACATAACAATAGAATTGCTGCAATGTTCATGAGTACTCAGAGAGTGAGATTTGAGTATTGGATAAACCCACGCTCAGAGTATTACTTCATGGAATTCATCACGAGTAATACTGAGACGATAATATCTATGATCTTGAAACAGAGATATATGAGCTGTAATTTGCAAGTCGGCTGTACATTGGTGATACGAAAACGCATCAGTAACTTGGTGTTAAAAAATGCATTGTCATGTATGGTTTGATGAGTAAAAGATACAAGCATATGAGTCAATGTTTATTCGTTCCTTTTGCCCTAACGGTAAAAGCGATATATGTGGGCCCCTCGATGATTTGGTGTTGACTATTGTGATGGGCCCAGCCAGGACTAAATTGATGTGTTCGATTAGAAGTCCTATATCATCACAAATCAGAAATTGGGAAACATAGATTATGGACAAAGAGATTGATTGTGTTCCATGTCTTATGTCTAGGTATATCTAGCAGAACGAAGGGTCATTAGATCACTTATCTTAGGACACGTAACTGACTGGGTCAGAGTTCGGCAGCAGCTTTTGGAAGCTACAATTTGTTGGTCAAATTTAGAAGTCGTACTAGCAATTATAGTTACAGACTTATCCAAGTGGGAGATTGTTGGATTAGGTGTCTAATCCCATAACTGTATTTGGTATGTACTTGAATTGATAGCAGCACAGTCCTTTTGGGTTGCCCTCAAACCTAGCAACTGGACAAGGAAATTATGAAAGGAGAGATATTGATTTATTATAAGATTAATAAATCAATATAAATGATTTATTAATATGTTAAAAGATTAATATATTAAATAGGAATCATTATGTTTAATTAATAGTTAGCTAGAAATTAATCAGAATTAATTTTGGGGTTAAAAGTATTAATTATAAAGTGCAGGGACTAGTTTGCAATTATCAGATAGTTAAGCGGAAGGCTCCAGAACCTCCTTGGAAGGAGGTGGACGAAATCTATAGGGGATACCCTAAGGATTTCGTCCAAGGGGTTTTAGATAAGGCCCTTGGGTTTGCTTAGGCCCTAAGCAAAGGAGCATTAGGGTTTTCCCAAAACCCTAGATCCCTCAGCTATATAAGGAGCCTCCTAGCTCCAAATTTTGGCCACTCCTACTTTGGAAGAAACCCTTGGCCGAAAATTGCATACTCCCTCCCTCTCTCTCTCCTTCTAGTTTCCTTCTTGCTAGTTCTTGGGTGTGATTTCATTAGAGGCATTACATTTGTGGTGCTAAGCTTCCAAGAAGATCAAGATCAAGATCAAGAGGATTGTCAATTGTTTGCTATAACAATTGAAAGGTATGTAATTCCTAAACCCTAGTTTGTTATTTTTGAAAATATCCTCTCTCCTCTAGGTTTCTTGTTTTGCAATTCAAATTTATATGTTCAGTAGTTAAAACATAGATCCAAAATAGGTTGCATGTGAACTTAGGAATCGTTTTTCTAGTTTATTTGTTTTACCTAAAACCCATCATTTCTTTGTTCCGCAAAGTCTTTACCTTGCGATCCACAATCGCAGTCGGTCTCTTAATATAATTCAGGCTCGCATCCACCTGAATGTCCTCTAGTGGAACCACCGCCATCTCATCGGCCACACACTTCCTCAATTGTGACACATGAAAGGTGTCATGAATCTGACTCAACTCTTTAGGTAGCTCTAAACGATAAGCTACCTTACCCACTCTAGCGGTCACTCTAAAAGGACCAATGTATCGGGGTCCTAGCTTCTTAAACCGGATCACCCCCTTTCCACGGGAAAACTTTCAGGAGAATGAAATCCCCAACCTAGAACTTAAGCTCGGATCGGTGTTTATCTGCGTAACTCTTCTGACGACTCTGATCCGTTTGCAACCTCTGTCTGACCTGCTGAATCTGTTTGGTCATCTTCAGCACTATCTCAGTGTCGCCCATAACTCTCTCCCCCACCTCTCCCCAACAGTTGGGAGTACGACACCTACTCCAATAAAAGAGCTCAAAAGGAGGCATACCGATGCTCGAGTGATGGTTGTTGTTATAAGAAAACTCAGCCAATGGTAGGTATGAGTCCCAACTCCCACGGAAATCCATAACGCATGCTCGAAGCATGTCCTCGAGCATCTGAATTGTCCGCTCACTCTGTTCGTCTGTCTGCGGATGGTACGCGATGCTGAAATGCAAACGCGTGCCCAACTCCTCATGAAATTTCCTCCAAAACTGGGAAGTAAAACGCACATCTCGATCTGACACAATCGAGATCGGTACTCCATGTCGTGATACTGCCTCTCTCACATAAATCTCGGCCAGCTTCTCTACAGAAGATCCCTCACTAATAGAATGGAAGTGAGCACTCTTCGTCAACCGATCCACAATTACCCAGATCGCATCAACTCCACGCACCGTTCTCAGTAATTTGGTGATAAAGTCCATCGAGATCTGCTCCCACTTCCACTGGGGAATCTCCAAGGGCTGTAATGGACCATGTGGACGTTGGTGCTCTACCTTGACCCAGCGGCAGGTCAAGCACCTCTCTACTACCCACGCGACATCTCTCTTCATAAAAGGCCACCAATAGTCTCTCTTTAGATCTAAATACATCTTAGTGGCCCCGGGATGGATCAAAAATCTCAACTAATGCGCTTCCTCCATTAGTGTGCTACGAGCTCACCCCGTATAAGGCACCCAAATCCAACCTCGAAAGGTCATAAGTCCCAGGCTATCTATCACAAACTCGGATACCTATCCAATCACCCGCTCCTTCTTGTGGTTCTCTGGTCTCACGGCCTTCGCCTAGGCCTCTCGAATGGTATCCAATACCGAAGTCATCACTGCCATCCTCATGCATACATCCTGAATCAAGGCACTCTCCGCCTTGCGGCTCAGGGCATCGGCTACCAAGTTAGCCTTGCCCGGGTGATACAAAATCTCACAGTCATAATCCTTCACCACGTCCAACCACCTTCTCTGGTGCATATTCAGGTTGGGCTGGTCCATCAGATACTTCAAGGTCTTGTGGTCTGTGTATATGGTACACTGAACCCCGTACAGGTAATGGCGTCAGATTTTGAGGGCGAACACCACTGCCCCAACTCTAAATCGTGGGTGGGATACCTCGTCTCATGAGGCTTCAGCTGCCTCGATGCGTCTGCTATCACGTGCCCTCTCTGCATAAGAATTGCTCTTAACCCCGATATAGATGCGTCGCAGTAAACCACAAAGCCCTCCATCCCCTCAGGAAGAGTTAAAACCGGAGCTTCGCACAATCTCTGGTGAAGGGTCTCGAACGAGGTCTGCTGCTCGGGACCCCAAGTAAAAGCAACACCCTTTCGGGTCAACCTGGTAAGAGGAACGACGATCTTGGAGAAATCTCTAATAAATCTCTAATGGTAGCTGGCCAACCCCAGAAAACTCCTTATCTCGGTGGGGGATCTCGGCACCTCCCAACTCATAACTGCCTCAATCTTGGTCGGGTCAACCAAAATCTCATTCTAACTAACGAGGTGTCCCAAGAACTGGACCTCTCGTAACCAGAAATCACACTTGGAGAATTTGGCATAAAGCCTCTTCGATCTCAATATTCCGAGAACCTCTCTCAAATTCTCCTCATGCTGCTCTCTAGACCTCGAATACAACAAAATATCATCGAAGAACACGATCATCGAACGATCCAACATAGCCCTGCATACCCGGTTCATGAGATCCATGAATGTTGTTGGTGCATTGGTGAGCCCGAAAGGCATCACCACGAACTCGTAATGCCCATAACGAGTCCTAAATGTTGTCTTCTAAATATCCTCCTCACGAACCCTCATTTGATGATAACCAGACCTCAAATCAATCTTGGAAAACCAAGATGCACCCTGCAATTGATCGAATAGATCGTCGATCCTCGGGAGTGGATAACGGTTCTTGACCGTCATCTTGTTCAACTCCCGATAATCAATGCACATCCGGTGTGAACCATCCTTTTCTTGACTAAAAGGATCGGTGCTCCCCACGGCGAGCTACTCGGCCGGATAAACCCCTTTCCCAACAGCTCCTGAAGCTGCGAGAATAACTCCTGCATCTCTGGCGGTGCAAGGCGATAGGGTGCCTTGGCGATAGGTGCCGCCCCCAGAAGTAAATCAATATGAAACTCCACCTGCCTCTCGGGAGGCACACCTGCTAACTCCTCGGGGAAAACGTTCGGGAACTCACTCACTACAAGAACCTCAACAACAGAACTTGGTCTCTCAGTAACATCCCATGTATTCGCCACATACACTAGAAAACCCATGCAACCCTACTGCAAACTCTGCCTCGCTCGAGCAGCCGAACAAAATGTTGACCCAGATCGGGTACCCCCGCCGAATACTGTAAGTACTCCCCCACTAGGGTTTCGGATGGTCACCAGCTGACGCTCACAGTCGATCATAGCCCCGAATCGACTCAAACACTCCATGCCCACGATGACACTGACATCCCCCATCACAATAGGTACCAAATCTATCGGAAACTCGACTCCAAAAATCTCAAGCACACATCCCCAGATCACATCAGTCGCAAAAACAGCATGCTCATCAGCTATGGAGACTCTCAAAGGTTGGCTCAACGCCTCACGTCGGATACTGATGTGACGACTAAATGCTAGGGATACGAAAGATCGAGTCGCACCCGAGTCAAATAACACCAAAGCAGACATAGAATTCACAAGAAAAGTACCTACACATATCACAATATAAGCATAACATATCTCAATGATAGAATAAATAAGAGAATATACCGGCCACAACGTATGGTGTTGCGCGGACCTCCTCCGCTGTCAACTAGAAAGATCTACTATGAGTCGTCGGTGCCTCTTCCTTCACTGGCCGATCCTCTGGAGCTCGAGTAGCGGAAGGCGCAGATCCCTGCGCTAATCCCTGAAGTAACTGCGGGCAATCGGCCCTCCTATGGCCAGTCTAGTTGCAATGGAAGCAATCCGAAAATCCCTTGGGGTAATCCCTCTCGATATGCCCCTCCTTCCCACACTTGTAACACTCACCTGATCTACACATTCCATCATGACTCTTGCCGCACTTCCCACCTGTGCGGCCCTTCTGACCTCTCGATCTCGAATTAGCGGGCTTTGCCTGCTTGGCCGCCGGCTGAGACTGTGTCGGCCGCCTATCTCTCCTCTGAGACTCCGCCTCCTCCCTGGCCTGAGTCTCCAGCTCAATCTCCCTCTTCCGAGCAATTGCCTGGAGCTCGACAAATGTTCGATATGTAGAGTTCGCCACGAACTCACGAATGTCTCTCCTCAAAATGCTCAGATACCGGATCATACGTGCCTGCTCAGTAGACACGTGCTCGGGGCAAAACAATGGCCTCTCACGAAACATCTGGGTGATCACAGTCACAGACTCCGTCCCCTGCTTGAGGGACAAGAACTCCTGGGCCAACCGTTCCCTCTCCACCGGGGGAATGTACTCGTCTCAAAACATAGAGGTAAACCTCTCCCAAGTCACTGCGCTAAGCTCTGCAGTAGTAAAGTCAGCCGTCATAAACTTCCACCAGTCCTTCGCTCCCAAGCAAAGCTGGTTCAGCGTGAACCGTACCCTCAGATGCTCCGGACAAGAACATGTGTAGAAGCATCCCTCTATGTCATAGATCCATCTTACCGCGACTATCAGATCCTAAGTCTCATTAAACTCTGGTGGCTTCGTATTGCTGAACTCCCGATACAGCGACGAGTCATCCCCCTGTGGCCTAGCAACGGCGACGGCTGCGGTGGCCGCAACAACATCAGCATCGGTAAGAGCAGCGTATCGCTCATCAAAGGTCTCAATCAACGTGGTCTTGATAGACTCAAACATCCCTGGTATCTCAGCTCGAATGGCTACAGCCACCTCATCATGAATCATCCTGCAAATATCATCATCGCTAACACCGCTGCTCTCTGGGTTGTGGCGTGTACCCACCATGATGTCTCTTAAACACAACACAAAAGAAATCAGAGACTCGCTTGAGTATTCTCGCACTCGATCACTCAACCCTACTTGTTCTTTAGTACCCTAAGGATTCTTACTTGGACTACTCACTGACCCGGTGTTTCTAGTAGTACAGGCCCTATACTACCTTCCACACCACATCAGTATTCACCCCAAGTCCTCCTCCTAGGATCCCAGATCACAAGTACTCTATATCTTGCTGAACGTAGACTACCCTCCAGTAGAACTCTCATAAGCTCCTCTCTGCTACCTACTCACACTCGAAGTAATTCATATTAGCAGTAACTCCTAGGCTAAGGCATCACAAATCAGGCCACTCTAGTCCTAAATATGAATACCTAGCCTACTCTAGCATGCATAACACACCTCATAATATCTCATAACACGTAACGTAAGGGTATTTTGGGAAATCACCGTTCGGGCGCTGGCTGATTGTACACACTGCTCCTTTCCGCTCTTTTGGAATCTTTTACTCTTTTTAGAAAAGTTGTTTCTTTTTTAAAACTTTTCTCAAATCCTCAGTTTGAGTTCAGATATGCCCGAATGTGTATCCGAATCCCTCAACCCAAGGCTTTGATACCAACTTGTAATGACAAAAAAAAAACTCAACTAAATTTTTCATTTTTAATTCCATAAAACATGTCCCAAAATTAATCCTCACAATCAAACAACAAGTTTTCAAAAGAATTATTCGGATCCAGGATCCACAAACATAGCTCCATATCAAAAGTGTGTGTGTGTGTACAATCACGCCGGTGCCTTCCCGCGTTCCTCTAGGGTACCTAAAACACATAACACATAACACGGTAAGCACGAATGTTTAGTGAGTTCCCCAAAATACCTCATACAACATTTCGCCATTCGAGGCTATACTCTGTACGACCCTCTGGTCAATATGTCTTAGTGGGACCCTCCAGTACCGTAGCTCGTTGGACCCTTGATAGCTTCATTTTATTTACTTCTTTTTATAGTTTTTTTAGCACATTCCATTCGCATTTTAATTAATTTCCATGCATATTTTCCTTTTTGTTATTTTTATGACCATTTTGGGTACTTTCTAGTTTCTTGAGCATTATTGCAGCTTTTAAGGAAACTAGAGGAGCGGGAGTGTGTGGGAACTTTTGGGAGGCGATTGGACTTAAACAGCAAAAGGGATTTCGTGCTTGATGGCTGTGGAGGTGATTCATGGAGTGGGCTTGTCGATTGCTTGAAGGTGCAGAAGTGTTGAACTTTAAATTGGAAAGGGCGCGAAAGAATTCTTGAGTGTGCAAGATCGATGTTTAAGAGTTTGCAGAAGTTTTGAGTGATATGGAAAGACAAATTGGGCTTTAATTGAAGAAATATTGAAGAAAAATGGGCTAGAAGCTGATTGGACTCGAACTGGGCCAATGGATTAGCAGTGGGGGCCCAAGACTTGAAGAAGCCCAAAATACCCGTCAGAGCCCGCGACCCGCGTAAGATTCCCCGCGGCCCGCGTGGATTCCTGACAAGAGCAATTTCGGGATTTTGCTAAGAGCTCTATATTGGGAAGGTGGGTGTGCCTCTTTAGCCTTATCTAAAAAGGTCCGAGTTTGACTTGTTCTCTCTGGAGTTTGGAGTGCTTTTGAAGGCCAAGAACACCTCAAGAACATCTTGATTTCACCTCTTGATTATTGTAAAATGTTTGGTACAATTTCCTCTAACTTAGTTTCTTTGAGTTTAGCCATGCTTGGCTAAACTAATCTTGGTTGACGTTTTGTTGAATCCTTTGAACTTTTGTTGGATGTTGAAGGATCCATGAACTTGTTCTTAAATCTTTATGGAAATGTTTTATGTTTCATCATATTATCACTACTAGTATGTTTTTATTCATGAGTTTAAATGTGTTGTGGTGATTAGTTGGCTAATTTCTTGATTAAGTAAAGGATCCTCAAATTAGCAAGCAACAAATGATTTTTGTGTTGTTTTTGCTTCACACAATCATAAAAACATTTTCTCCAACATGGTAGTGAAAGCAATTGACTCCTCTTGGATTTGGTGACTTTTTGGTTCTTAATGCTAGTTGACTTTCACTAATTACATGCTATTTGGAATTAGTGACTTTGACTAAGGAAATTGTTATGAGCTTCTCTAGCCATTTCAACAATTAAGAAAAGTCTAGGTAATCTCAAGCTCCTTGGATTACTATAACCAAATTGAGGATTTAAATCAAAGTATTGCACAATTGGATTCTAATGATATGTTCATCAAAAGTCAAAGTGAGGAAACTTTAAGTCAACCATCTCTCCCTTATTGATTTTACATCAAACTCTTATTTTTGTTGAAATTGTCTATTTAAATCATAGTTAATTTTAGTTTGTTTCAATTATTTTAAAACACCAAAACCCCCCATTTTATTTTTATTGTTATTTTACAAGTATTTTTACAAAGAGATTTTTCATAAAGTTATAAATTGAACCAATCTCCGTGGATTCGATCCCTTTACCACTATACACTATTTTGGTGTGTAATATTTAGGGTTATTATTTGTGCTGGCCTCGACAACCACCAAATTTTTGGCGCCGTTGTCGGGGATTGGTTTATTTTTAATCAATTTGTTTCTCTATGCCCAGATCTCAGCGTACAAGTGACTTGAGTTACAACCCAGAAATCGAAAAAGAAGCAAGGCATTTGGCTAAGGAAAAATGAGTTGAACGTGGTCAAACTTCTAACCCCCACGGGGACCCGGAGGTTGAAACCGCTTCATTAAGTGATATAGAACCCGATTCTAGACCCGACCCTCGCCAAGAAATTCCCGAAACACCACCCCTACAACAAATCCACCCATTATTGAACCAATTGCAATGGTGGACGGAGGAGAAGCTCCCGAAAGAACTTTGAGGCAAATGATGGAGACCGATGTTACACAAACTCCAACCGGTATCAATTACCCGGTTTTGGAAGGAGGCTCGGAGTTGAAGTCAATTTTAGTCCATCACCTACCAACTTTTCATGGATTGGAGAATGAAGACCCTCATAAGTATTTGAAGATGTTCCACATTATTTGCACTAGCATGAAGCCACAAGGGTCAACCGATGACCAAATCAAACTAAGGGCGTTCCCCTTTTCATTGGCCGATAAAGCAAAAGATTGGTTATTCTTGTTGGATTAGTGTCTAAGTCCATAACTATTTTGGTATGTACTTGACCCGATGGTGCATGGTCCTTTTGGGTTGCCTTCACCAAAGCAACTTGATTGGAGAAATAAATAAAGAGAGAGGTTATTATGATTTATTAATATGTTATAAGAGTAATATATTAAAGGAGAAATCATATTTGTTTAATTAATATTGGTCAATAATTAATTAAGAATTAATTTTGTGATCAAGTGTAATTAATTAAACTAGAGGGGCTGAATTGTAATTATGTGATAGTTACAAAATAAGGTAAGGATTATCTTATATATATGGTGAACGAATTTGAGGTGTAAATCCCTTAGAATTCGACTAGGATAAGGGTTTCTAGGACTTATCTTATGGTTGGTTGGTGGACAAGCAACTAGATAAGGATAAGGACTAAAACCTTAATCTTTACACCTATATAAACCCCCTAGGGCTTAGGAATTCGTCTAACCCTTCCCAAGAGGTCCTAAGGACGAATTCTAACCTCCCTCCTCTCTCTTTATACCTTCTCCACTTGCTTATGGTGTTTGTAAGCCATTAGAGGAGTGACACTTGTGACTCTCAGCTTTCCAAGGTCAATTCAAGGAGGAATTGGATTGTTATTGCTATATAACAATCAAGGTATGTTCTTAAACCTAATTACATGTGAATTCTGATTTCCATATGCTAGAATTAGGGTTCAAAGTCTTGGATTCAAAGTATGTACAATAGAGAAACCTAGATCCAAGCTTTAGGGTTTGTATGAGCACATAGGATGTCTTATGACCAAAACCCATCAGTGATATCAGAGCCATGATTGGTTTCTATTGTATTGATGCTTGATGTAATTGAAAATCGTGTTTTGGCCTCACTGTTCGACCTGACTCGGCGAGTCACTCTTGGACTCAGCGAGTCAGCCCTACTCGGCGAGTTCCAGAGGGTGACTCGGCGAGTCGGTGCGTCAGATAGTGCTTATCTCGGGATTTCTTGCTGTTTTTGCATTGGGATAATTACCTTATCATGTTAGATTAATATTAATCTGATTATATGATATATTTGACTATAATTTTAATCTAATTGAAGATATTTATCAATTAATAAGATAATTGTTTCCTTATAAGATAATTGATTAATTATTTTAAGTAAATTGATAAATTATTTTTGCAAGAAATCATCAAATATGGATAATTATGTGATTAAATGTTAATTTGAATTATTTGTTATTTGATCCTTGTTGTTGTGAAAAGTTTCATATTTGGCCCTTTAGGTTTTATAGTTTAAATTTGAACCCCAAAAGTTTTGTCGTTTTGAAATTTAAATAGTTGAAACCCTAATGTTTTGAAAAAGGTTTCAAAACTTGCCCTCAAGTTTTGGAATTTAAATTTTGATTAAATAGTTTAATTTTGATGCATATTTAAATTCCAAACCCTAATGTGTTGAAATGTTTCAAAACTTGCCCTCAAGTTTTGGAATTTAAAAGTTGATTAAAAGTTTAATTAGGAATGTTAAATTCTAAAACTCTAGTATTGTTTTGAAAAAGTTCACATCACACCCTTATGGTTTTATTAATTAATTAAGGTGTATAATTAAAAGAGGTTTAGTAAATCCATAAAAGTTTAGGTTTACAATTTAATTGAATTAAAAGTATAATTGTTAAATTAGACCACCTAGTATTTTGAAAGTATAAAATACACCCTATACTATATATAACATTAAAAGTCTAACATTATATATATGTATGAGTAAAAGTCAGTCTTACCGTTAGTAGGCCTCATTCTCGAAGCTGGTCTATAAGGGGTGTTTAAGGAAATTGCCTATAAAATGGCGATTGAATGGGTATCCACTCTTACCCACCGCACTCTTGACTAGTGGAGGGTCGTTAGCCGAACGGGTAGGATAGGACGAAACCTTCCATTATAAGTATAATGAATTATTAAAGTAACTAAATGTTTCATAAAATTCCCAATCTTAGTTACTTAGGCAAAAGTGAATTGATGCAATTCCATGAAATTACACTTTGTGCCCTTGCAAAGACGTTAGTGGAGCGTGTGTGGTTTACCGGCACACTAAATGGTTCTAAGCAATGGTAGCAAAGGGTGACTCAATGTTTGTCATAGTTCGGTGGAGCGTGTGTGGTTTACCGGCACATCCAATAGGTGACTGTAACATGTGAGGGCACCATGTAAGTTTGCATGGTTATTCACACCCGCTTTGTGATCCTCGGCATCCCAGTCACAAACTAGAGGGGGCATATCGAGATTTAAACATGCCATTGAAAGTTCAATGAATCTCAAAGGATCTAGGAGTTTTCATAGATTTAAAACTTAAATTTCTTTTCGTTTTTCATGGTGGAAATTAGTGAATCGTCATTCACTTACCTTCAAATGTTCTGCAATTAGGGTTACGACATCCCTCTCCCGAGTTGTAGAATATTGTGTTGGGTCCTAGCCTTAGTATCTGATTTGGGTGATTTACTAAGGACTCAATCGATCAACTAACTTGAATTCATTTTTCTCCCGTTTTGTAGATGTCAAAGTTCGACAACTATGGTCTTCTCAAATCCCGTGGAACAAGCATTCCACATGAAGATGGTATTCCACGATTCGATCGAGGAACAAGAAATCATGCTTCACTTCCTCCACCTCCTCCAATTGTTCTCCCTAACCCACAAGATCGAAGAATTGAAAGGTTCAACATCACTAAATCCCTGTTGGAAATGAAACATGAAGATGGTAAGCCCGTGTGTGCCCATGTTCTAGGAATGAAATCACACATTGATAGGTTGATAATGTTGGGTGTGTCATTCCCGAATGAGTTGGCTGTGAATTGGGTTTTGCAGTCACTTCCAGAATCATATAATGAGTTCAAAAGAAAGTATTATATGATGGATCATGACGACAACCTCATTGACCTAACTTACATGCTCATTGCTGCTGAATCAGAAATGATTTGGCGAAGCAATGGAGCGTATTTGTTGGGAGAGTCAACCGACCATACTTCCGAGGACGTTCTGGGAGAACCGACCTGCGTTTGCTGCCAAAAGAAAGGGCGTTGGATACAAGTCTGCCCAAAGAGCCTGAAGAGTCCAGAAGATGGGAGAGTCAAAGAGTATGGCTGCGCTTCAAGTAAAATCCACTATCTAACTCCATTAAGTTCCTATTCATTAATTCTTAATACATAATGTAATAAGATTGCATTTGAATGTTTTATAGGATCGGTGAAAAGAAAGGAAGCTTGGTGAAAGAGCAAGATAAATCTAATCACAAGGAATGGATCTTGATCGCATGGACTTGAAGATTAGATTTTGATCTTAGATAGTTATGATAGAGTTGTTAGAAATTTTTCTTTTGAAATACATAGTTTTCAATGGATTTTGCATTGTAAGGACATATGTTTTCCGCTGCTTTTATAAATAAAATAAATTTTCGTTTGACTTATTTATTTATTTGTTTATTTCCTTGCAATGAAATCGTTTTGAAAATTGGTGTTTGCATATTTCTACAACAAATGGATATGATTCTTATTTATGGTGTTTATGGAAAAGTCTAGAATTTACCAAATAGGGAGAGTTTTCTCATCGCCCAAGTTTCAATTGGACAGAAATTTGGAATCATGCAACTTGGTTGCACGATGAATGAGAAATTTCATATATGGAAATTAGACTAATTCGTTGACAAGGTGTCAGGTGAAGGACTAAGAGATCGAGCACACAATGTTGCGTGTTGATCAAGTCCACCATAAGAGTAACAATGATATTCGTCATGATTTACTAAAGGTTTAGTAAATATGATTATACTTACATGATTAGGTGTAATTCTGAATTGATTAAAGGGTTTAAATCAATAGCAGAACGAATAAGAAGAATCAAGTAGGCAGAAAGATAAAAGTTTCTCCATTCTAAGATGAAGGGAGAGTACCTTTTATGCTTTATGATAGGTCTTAATGATTAAGAACCATATCTCAATTGATCCTCTAAGTGAGTCTTAGTACAATTGTATGTCTAAGAAAAGGAATCAAGAATTGAAGAAATGGTTAAATCAATAAGTCAATCATACTTCGTTCCAATAACAAATCTTAAAGTTAAGATTGTGACATTGAGTGAAAGGTATTAAGAAGGTTTGTAACTTTCATTAAATGTGGAAAGTTGTGATGTCTTGGATAAGACAAAGACTAACTAGGACCAATTTATGAAGTGTTTTGATAAAAACTACACTAACTCTTGAATATTTGTTTGTCAAGAAATGTTTATTGACAAGAGAATCTTATATGTCAAGGAGTCAGTAGGAGTCTTAATGGTCTTGAAAGGTTTCAAGAACAAATCAAATAAACCTTATCGGTCATCACTAGCACACGAGTTGAGGTTTACAACCTATCGTGTTGACATTATTTTGATTTTGTGCCAATCCAATCGAGTTAATTATGCATGTGAGTTCTATGAGTTCTCATTTTGAACGCATAAAAGGCAAAGCACCTTAATCAATGAAAGGTACATTGATAGGAAAGGGTGAGCTGCTTAACTACTTGGAAGACATGGTGGGCAGCCGTGCTACCATAAAGCAAGAAATCAAGATTAAGAAAGTTCCGTCCATATGAGTTTGAATTTGTCGTAAACTTTGGTTTTAACAAATTCACATGGATAGGAACACATACACCGCTCAAATCTAAGTGTCATAAGATTTCCTCCTTCATGAAAATGATTGTGAGGAAACGCTTTCACTAAGAAAGATTTAAGAAGATAGTAATTGTAAAATTGCATTCTCAAATTCAATCATGGTTACGGTATCCCTTTCCATAATTTGAATTGTGAGGTTTGGCAATTAGTCTTAATTGTTTAGACACACATATAAACTATCAAAGGCAAAGGTGTATAAGTTCAAGAAGCCTTGATAAAAGATTATCAAAGCACTAAGTATTAGAAACATGGACTTAAGAAATTCAATAAGTATTGTCTTTCTGGAAGTTAAGATGTTTATGAATACATGTCGAAGCTAGTGGGAGCATAAGTGTTATGTTTTACAATAATCATCATGATAGTGGGAGCATAAATGTTATGACTGTATGATTATTAAGGCACGTATTGCAAAGTTGGCAATATTAATTATAGAAAACAAGAGTTAAACCTTGGAAAGTAGTAAGGGTTATAAAGTTGTTTTGCTATAATTAAGGGAGAGAATATTATGCTTCATTTCAAATCTAAAGGATTAGGTTGAGAAATGTTAATAAATTTAGTCGAAGGTACATAGTGTGTTCTTAAAATTTCGATTATGATTACGGCATTCCTCTTCACAATTCGAATTTTGAGAACATAGCAAATAAAACATTGTGCGTCGTGTCCAATACGCTTTGGGTAGAGGATCGATTGCAAATGCTTTAATGTTTGACCATTCTAAAATTTTCCAAATGTCTAGCGCATTTAGAGGGAAAAAGGACTAGAATCGGTTTTGACTAAAAATAATTAAACAACTATCAAAGGACAATCCAAAGTTCGACGAGGATTGGTTGCTTGTAAGTAGTTGGAAGCATGGTATTGAATGGACCATATCGACCTTATTATGAATAGAAAAGATTCTATTAAGAATAAGTTGTCATATGGAAAATATGGAAGCGTGTCTATATTGGGAAGTAAATATTGAAAATCTATGACTAGATTAGAAACTTTTATGCAAAAGGATGTTTAAAGGAATGTACTTTGAGTGAGAGACATCATATCTAAGGAATTGTCTTGTAACAATCTCCGATAAAAGACTTTGTAATATCATTGGCAATAGTCTTTGTGACTTTGGTGCATTGTCATTACGAAAGGATAGTTGCATAGAATGTTAGAATCTAGCATATTCTATAAGTAACAAGAATTTGATATTCTTTAACTTATGGAAAACGGATTTGGAGTTGTGAAATGAGAATGATTGGAAATGTGTTCAATGTGATCTATTTCACAAAGTAAGAACCATAGGTAAACATTGTGTGCATGCTAGGAGCATGGGACAAGTGTAATAATTCAAGTAAGAAGTTGATTACCCAAAACGACAAATAATGAGTAATCGATATGGTGATAAATAAAAGGTGTTTTATTTATACTCAAAGGTTTGAGGCCATATGGGATTAGTATTATTCATGTGTTTCACTTTGCATGTTTTGACTTCCAAAATAATTGAATTTATTAAGAATAATCGAATTATTCAAACGGGCCACAGTCGTTCATATGTTGGAAGTAGATATGAATGAAGACTGTCGTGAATTGGTGTGTGGATTGTCTAAAAGAGTATTAGACATAAGCAAATGTTTACTGCAACGTTCATGAGTGCTTACGAATATGATTTGAGCATTGGATTAAACCCATGCTCACTTGGATCACTCGATGAATTGTATCACGAGTGATTAGTGAGACGATAACATCTTATATTCTTGAAACCGAGATGTGTGAGTTGTATCTTGCAAATCGGTTGCACATTGATAATATGTAAACGCACCAGTAACTTGGTGTTATAAAACATATTGTTGTGTGTAATTCGGTGGGTGAGTGCAAGCGAGCATTGTATCAAAGTTTATCCATTCCTTTTATTCAAAGTAGGATAAAGGTGATATCTTTGGGCCCCTCGATGGTTTAGTGATGATAAACGTAAATGCTCGGCCGGGCTAGGGCTAATTTGATTTGTTCAATTAGTCAGTCGTCATAAATCGGGAATCGAGATATAGTACAAAGAGAATGATTTGAAATCATATCTCATATGATATCTAGAATGGAGGAATATATGATCCCTTATCTAAGGACACGCGTATCTGATAGGATCAGAGTTGACAGCGACTTTGGAAAGCTACGATTGCAGATCAGGATCTGAAGTCATACGCAGAATAGTTGTTAGACTTATCCAAGTGGGAGACTGTTGGATTAGTGTCTAAGTCCATAACTATTTTGGTATGTACTTGACCCGATGGTGCATGGTCCTTTTGGGTTGCCTTCACCAAAGCAACTTGATTGGAGAAATAAATAAAGAGAGAGGTTATTATGATTTATTAATATGTTATAAGAGTAATATATTAAAGGAGAAATCATATTTGTTTAATTAATATTGGTCAATAATTAATTAAGAATTAATTTTGTGATCAAGTGTAATTAATTAAACTAGAGGGGCTGAATTGTAATTATGTGATAGTTACAAAATAAGGTAAGGATTATCTTATATATATGGTGAACGAATTTGAGGTGTAAATCCCTTAGAATTCGACTAGGATAAGGGTTTCTAGGACTTATCTTATGGTTGGTTGGTGGACAAGCAACTAGATAAGGATAAGGACTAAAACCTTAATCTTTACACCTATATAAACCCCCTAGGGCTTAGGAATTCGTCTAACCCTTCCCAAGAGGTCCTAAGGACGAATTCTAACCTCCCTCCTCTCTCTTTATACCTTCTCCACTTGCTTATGGTGTTTGTAAGCCATTAGAGGAGTGACACTTGTGACTCTCAGCTTTCCAAGGTCAATTCAAGGAGGAATTGGATTGTTATTGCTATATAACAATCAAGGTATGTTCTTAAACCTAATTACATGTGAATTCTGATTTCCATATGCTAGAATTAGGGTCCAAAGTCTTGGATTCAAAGTATGTACAATAGAGAAACCTAGATCCAAGCTTTAGGGTTTGTATGAGCACATAGGATGTCTTATGACCAAAACCCATCAATTCTATCTTTCACCGGGGTCGATCAACTCATGGACCGACATGGCAAGAGCTTTCCTTGATAAATTTTATCCTGCCTCAAGAGTCTCAAGTCTTGGAAATAAGATTTGTGGAATCCGCCAAAGTCAAAATGAGACTTTTCATGATTATTGGGAGAGGTTCAACAAGTTGTGCTATAGTTGCCCACAACACCAAATTCCGGAACAACTCCTCATTCAACACTTCTATGAGGGATTGTTGCCAATGGAGAGAAGACTAGTTGATGCCTCAAGTGGTGGAGATGTCTTTAGTAAAACCCCACAACAAACAAGACAACTTTTCAACACCATAGCCGCAAATTCACAACATTTTGGCCCACGCCAAGACATGAAGAGAGACACACAACACAAAGTCAATGAAGTGGGAACATCAAATCTTGAGTCTCAAATAAAAGATCTAACCTCTGTTGTCCAAAAGATAGCCATGGGACAAACTCCACAAGTGATGGTTTGTGGAATATGTGCAACAATGGTACATCCTACAAATATGTGTCCCATCCTTCAAGAAGATGCGGAACATGTGAATGCCACGGGAGAGTTCCAAAACTACCACAACAAACCATCCGGTTACCAAAATGCATATAATTCGAGTTGGAAGCCAAATCCCAACATGAACTACAACTCAAGACCATTGCCTCAAAATGCATTGGTTAGACCGTCCTATCCACCACCACAACCTCAATACCAACATCAACAACCACACTATCAACCCAAACCACACCCTCCACATCATCATCAACAACCTCCTCAATCTCAACCAAGTAGCTCCGGAATGTCTCTTGAAGACATTGTCAAATCTCTAGCCACTAGTACCCAACAATTCCAAAAAGAGACAAGGACTAGTATCTCCAACCTTGAAGCACAAATAGGAGATATAGTTACATCTATAAGTAAGTTGGAATCCCGTGGTAAACTCCCTTCTCAAACCGAAAAGAACCCAAATGTCAATATGGTGACCTTGAGAAGTGGCAAACAAGCCGGAGAAAGTAGTTCAAAGAAGAAGCCAAGGGAAGAAGAGGAAGAAATAGAGATCATTCCCATTGAAGAACCTACAGTCAAGAACGATGCACAAGCCGGAGTTCCAAAGAAGTCTACCCCTCTAGTAACACCAATAGCCACTCAACCACCGTTCCCCTCCCGACTTGCAACTTCAAAGAAGAATATGGAGGAGAAAGAGATTTTGGACACCTTCCGAAAGGTGGAAGTAAACATCCCTCTACTTGATGCGATCAAGTAAATTCCGAGATATGCAAAGTTCTTGAAAGAACTTTGCACCAACAAGAGGAAGTTGAAGGGAAATGAGAAAATTTTGATGAATGAAAATGCATCCGCGGTTTTACAAAGGAAACTTCACCCAAATGCAAAGATCCCAGAATGTTCACGGTTCCTTGCAAGATTGGAGATGTCACTTTTAGTAGTGCTATGCTTGATCTTGGTGCCTCTATCAATGTAATGCCCTATACGGTGTATGAATCATTGAATGTCAGACCCTTAAGTGAAACTGGTGTCATAATCTCTCTTGCGGATAAATCAAGTGTCTTTCCTAGAGGCGTTTTGGAAGATGTCCTAGTGCAAGTGAACCAATTGGTCTTCCCGGCGGATTTCTTATGTGATTGATCTAGATGAGCAAGTGTCCTCCAAATCGGCTCTAATCTTGCTTGGGAGACCGTTTTTGAAGACGGCTAGGACGAAGATCGATGTGTATGTGGGAAGTTTGACAATGGAGTTTGATGGTGAAACAATAAGTTTTAATATTTATGATGTTATGTTTCATCTTTGTACTTTGTTGATGTTGTCGAGCCAATTACTCAAGAATTGTTTGAGTTATCTAACGGTGATATGTTGGAAATGATCTTAAGCAAAGGATTCGATTGTGGGAAGCTAGCCGAGCAATTAAAACTGTATTCTTTGGATCCGGAAGTTGAGAAGTTGGTAAATAAAATGGAGATGAAGAAATCCACAAGATTATATGTCAAGCAAGTTGAATTGCCCCCAACTCATACAAAATTGCCCCCATCCCTTGTTCAACCACCCGAATTGGAATTGAAGGTCTTACCTCAACACTTGAAGTATGCTTATTTGGGAAAGAATGAAACCCTTCCGGTTATCATTTCAACTCACTTAACCGAATTTGAAGAAGAACAACTCGTCAAGGTGTTGAAGGAGCATAAAGAAGCCATGGGTTGGACGATTGCGGATATCAAAGGATTGAACCCCTCCACTTGTATGCTCAAGATCTTAATGGAGGATGAATGCAAGCCGAGACGGGACGCACAAAGAAGGTTGAATCCGCCAATGATGGAAGTGGTCAAGAAAGAGATTTTGAAGCTCCTAGATGCGGGGATGATCTATCCAATCTCGGATAGCAAGTGGGTGAGTCCAGTGCAAGTCGTTCCAAAGAAGACGGGAATCACGGTGGTCGAAAACAACAAAGGTATGATGGTCCCCACCCGTGTGCAAAACGTGTGGAGAGTATGTATTGACTACCGCAAACTCAATGCAAGCACACGAAAAAATCATTTTCCATTGCCTTTCATCGACCAAATGTTAGAAAGGTTGGCAGGGAAATCCCATTATTGTTGTCTAGACGGGTATTCCGGTTTTCACCAAATTCCGGTGGCACCAGAAGACCAAGAATAGACGACATTTACATGTCCATTTGGTACTTTTGCATATCGGAGAATGCCATTTGGATTGTGTAACGCCCCGGCCACTTTCCAACGTTGTATGGTTAGTATCTTTTCGGAATACGTTGAAAACATAATTGAGGTTTTTATGGACGATTTCACGATATATGGCAACTCCTTTCAAGAGTGTTTGACCAATCTCACCAAAATTTTAAAAAGATGCATTGAAACAAATTTGGTTCTAAATTTTGAAAAATGTCATTTCATGGTGAGTCAAGGTCTCATTTTGGGTCACATTGTGTCTAAAAAAGGAATTGTGGTAGATAAGGCCAAAATTGATGTTATTCAAAGCTTACCTTACCCGACTTGTGTTCGGGAAGTTCGTTCTTTTTTGGGCCATGCAGGTTTCTACCGAAGGTTCATCAAGGATTTTTCAAAGATAACAAGACCAATGTGCCAACTCTTGCAAAAGGAGGTTGATTTCGAGTTCAATGAGGCGTGCAAAGAAGCTTTTGACAAGCTCAAAGAGTTGCTTACATCCGCTCCCATTATGCAAGCACCAAATTGGGATCTCCCCTTTGAGATCATGTGTGATGCAAGCAACTATGCGATAGGCATCGTTTTGGGTCAAAAGAATGGTAGGGCCTCCCACGTGATCTATTATGCATCAAGGACACTAGACAATGCTCAAAGCAACTACTCTACCACGGAGAAGGAGCTATTGGCCATAGTGTTTGCTTTGGAGAAGTTTCGGCAATATCTACTTGGCACCAAAGTCATAGTGTATTCGGATCATGCGGCTCTCAAGTACTTGATGACAAAGAAAGATGCAAAGCCGAGACTCATCTGGTGAGTCCTACTGTTACAAGAATTTGACTTGGAAATCTGGGACAAGAGTGGATGCGAGAACCTCGTGGCCGATCATCTAAGCCGGATCACTTCAAATGAAACTCCTCTCCCGCTGCGGGACGAGTTTCTGGATAAGCATCTCTTTTCCCTTACTCAATCTATTCCTTGGTATGCCGATATCGTTAACTTTTTGGTCACAAAAAAGTATCCCGACACATTCACACGTGCTCAAAAAGACAAGCTCAAAAGTGATGCAAAATACTATGTGTGGGATGAGCCTTATTTGTGGAAACATTATCCCGATCAAATCATTAGGCGATGTGTACCCCAACAAGAGCATCAATCTATTTTGCAATTTTGTCATGAATTTGCTTGTGGGGGACACTTCGGACCTAGCCGAACCTTGAGAAAGTTTCTTGAATGTGGACTATTTTGGCCAACCATGTCACGCGACTGCTAGTTGTTTTGCAAAAGTTGTGAATGGTGTCAAATGACGGGAAACATTTCACAAAAGAACCAAATGCCCCAAAATCCAATCCTTGTTTGTGAAATTTTTGACGTTTGGGGGATTGATTTCATGGGCCCATTTCCTGTTTCGTTTGGCAACGTTTACATCTTGCTCGCAGTTGACTATGTTTCTAAGTAGGTTGAGGCCAAAGCCACAAGATCGGATGATGCCAAGACGGTTATCGAGTTTTTAAAATCTAATGTGTTTGTGAGATTTGGTGTGCCTAGGGCTTTGATTAGTGATAGAGGGACGCAATTTTGCAACAAAATGATGGAAGCTTTATTGAAAAAGTACAACGTGACCCATCATGTCTCTACCGCCTACCACCCTCAAACGAATGGTCAAGCGGAGGTCTCGAATCGTGAAGTGAAGTCTATTCTAGAGAAAACGGTGAATCCGACAAGGAAGGATTGGAGTTTGAGACTAGACGATGCCATATGGGCCTATCGGACCGCTTATAAGACCCCGATAGGAATGTCGCCCTTCAGATTGGTTTTTGGAAAACCATGTCATCTTCCCGTCGAATTAGAGCACCGCGCATTTTGGGCGGTCAAGCAATGCAATTTCAACATTGACGAAGCGGGAAGGCATAGGAAACTTCAACTCCAAGAGCTAGAAGAATTGAGAAACGACTCCTATGAAAACGCAAGGATTTACAAGGAGAAAACGAAGCTCTTCCACAACAAGTCCATCACCAGGAAGCATTTTGAACCGGGGCATAGGCTCCTACTATACCATTCGCGATTGAAGTTATTTCCAGGCAAGCTAAGGTCAAGATGGATTGGACCTTTTGTCGTGATAAAGACCTTTGACCATGGGGCGGTAGAAATTCAAAGCGAAAAGACGGGAAAAAGTTTCAAAGTCAATGGGCATCGGTTGAAGCCATTCTATGAAGGTTTCAGTGCTAATGCTCTTGAAATCATCCATTTGGATGTCCCGATGTGTTGAAGCAAGCCAGGAAGACGTCTCGCCAAAGACGTTAAAGAAGGGCATTTTTGGAAAGCAATGTGCTTTCACCATTTTTCAAATTCAAATAAATCATTTTGCAAAGCATTTTTTTTTTTGGGATTCAAATAAATTTTTGAAAGGTTTCACCAATCGTTCCCCGTTTTACTCCAAATTTTGTCAATTTTTTTATACCGGGCCCTACGGGGATCGTTTTGGCTTAAAAATCAAGTTTTTTGGAAAAATCTCATTTTTCATGTGCAAGCATACCCGCGGCCCGCGTAAGATGCATGAAGGATTACCCGCGGCCCGCGTAGGTCAAAAGATCCAATTGTCATTCAGTACCCGCGGCCATCACACGGCCCGAGCCCAACCCGCGTGTGGGATCAGAGAGCAACATTTCATCTCGAGCAAGTAGACGCGGCCAGCACGCGGCCCGAGTCCAGCCCGCGTAGGCCAAAGCTCAAACTTCATACAGTACCCGCGGCCCGCGCCTGACCCGCGTGGATTTTCGAAGCACTTGGAAAATTTTTCGAGCAAATCAGTTCCCGCGGCCCGAGTGCCACCCACGCAGCTTGCTTTCTTGTTCGCTGTTGGACAGGTCCATTTTTGGGGACTAGACGCGGCCAGCACGCGGCCCGCGCCCAGCCCGCGTGTTGGCCACTTGACTGTTTCCTTGGAGCTATTAACTGCCTTGACTTTCATTGACCAAGAGGTTTAATGAGTTGACCAACATTGACCCGGATTTGACCTTCCTTGACCAAGGATTAAACACCTCCAACACCCTTCTTCTTCATTCTAACCTAACAAATTCCTCCATTCTCTCTCTAGAAGCTCAAGAACACTAAACCCACTTCTCATAAAAATCCATTTTCCCGGAGTTCTACCGGTCGGAATCTCGCGAAACCACCACCATTCTTCTCCATTTTTAATCCTCTATAAACCCCATCCAAATTCCGGTCCGATCTGTGGCCGGAATTCCGGGCGCCACCGCCACCCACCACCACCTTCTTTCGCGTTTTCCGGCCAACTCCGGCCACCATTGAAGATTCCGAGCACGGGGTTTTGTTTCTCTCATCAACGGCTTTCTAACCCTACCAATCTTTCCGCAAAAACTCACGAAAAATTTCCGTCTAATTCCGGGTGCCACCACGGTAGTCGCCGGAAAGTCATCTTGAAGCTAGTTTGTGGGGTTGTTTTAGTGATTAAAGCGTCAAATACGGAGCAAAATTGCAAGCTTCGGGTATGTCTTGACGAAATCTTTTTGGTGGCACTAGTTCATCCCGGGTCTAAGAAATTGGGTAATCTCATTCCTTTAACTTGATTGTTTACATCCCAATTTCTCATTTGTTGTTGGTATTGTGTGCCTTTGTTGTGGCTTGAAAGTTGTTATTGGTAAAATTTTGTCCCGATAAAATGTCCAAGCGTGCAAAAACGGGGACGGGAGCAACTTCCTCTAAAGGAGGGTCGAAGGGAAAATCCAAGGATCCCCCGTTTCGTTTGTTGAATCGCGAGGACCGTAAAACTTATAATTTTCTCATTTCAAATAAGCGTCAAGTCAAGTCAACAAAATTCCTCCATAGGGAATCTTTTGCTAGTCTTGGGGTGCTCGATGGAGTCCAAGTGTTATTTAACAACATCGGGTGGGGTCAATTCCTCTATAACCGCGCCGCCACCTATGTTGAACCCACCTTGGAATTTCTTGCCACATTCAATCTCGAGAAGCCCAAACTGTCACCTTCCAAATGCTCGGTGAGAAACGATCCATACCGCATCGGGTCGTGAACGCCCTAATAGGCGCACCAGTGGACAACCTATATTACCAACAAGACCCATGTCCGGGAAACTTCAATGAGCATCACTTTTGGAAGCAAATTACCAACGAGCCACAATATTCATCGTCTTCGTCAAAGGCCTCCTCCATAATCCACCCATGTTTGCGCCTAGTGCATCAAGTTCTCACATGCACCATTTTCGCCCGCTCCGAAGTAAGACAAATTTCAAAGGCGGAATTATTTTTTCTTTGGTGCATGACTCGTGAGAACGGTCCGCGGCCTGATTTTGCCTCCTTTTTCTTCACCAAGTGTTACAACCTCACAACTATGGACAAAGGAGACATTTTCATTCGGGGATTAATCACCCTTATTGCATCCCGGCCACCGCTTCAACTTCATCTCTCTACTCTTCCATTCGAGAAGGCTTCCGGCCCCTCTAGCCTTGACGGCAACGCACTTCGTCGAATGCAACTCATCCGGGATTTGGTCGTCGGTCCCATGTGGATTCTTGACAACCAACCATACCTCATTCTCCCCCATGAGTATATAGGGAGTTTTGAGCCAACCGATCCCAAGCAATGGATCATTCCATCAGACTACCCTCCACCTGTATATGATGAGGATGACCAGTTTCAGCCTGCACAGCAATTCGTCGAGCCTCAGTTTCAGCAGCAGTAACAGGGGGGGACACGAAGTCCCACTATATTTCCCCCTACGTTCTTTGACCAATTTGCCACCATGTTCTCCACGGTGCAGCGCATTGATACCCAAACGCAAGAAAATACGAGAGCCATCCAAGATGTGGCGAGTCGCGTTGATCGATTGGAGCAGTCCTTCCCTCCCATTTCCCTCCAGGTCCAAGATATATGGGACTACCATTATCGCCACGGGCATTTCCCGCCGCCCGACCCTCCGATTTAGGTCCTTTCCGCCCTTTCCCTAAGCATTGAGGACAATGCTTGTTCTTAAGCTTCGGGTAGGGCATTTCCCTTATCGTTTACTTTTTCATGCATTTTTAACTAGGTTGCATAACATTTTAGTATTAAGCTAATTTTCATTCATTTTTTTTATTTATTTAAAATTCCAAAAAAGATTTTATTTTCTTCTTTTTCACCTTTTATATTTTTGCATAACATTTAGCCTAAGGCATTAGCATTCATGCATTTTTGTTGTCTGTTTATTCTCACCTCTCTTGGATACCATGGAACAGGTTCACAGTTATTGTATCATTATTGGTCCAGGATCTTGTTGCTATCTCACCCATCGAACCGGGACCGTTGGCTGCAGTTTGGGACTTCATACTTGGGATCAGATGTTGGTATCTTAAAGGGGTAAGTGATCATGGCCAGGTAGTTTCATGAAGAACTATGCATGCAATACTAACAACTGTAGGATATACTATAGAAATGGATGTTCTTAGCCTTGCGGTCACTACCGCTGAGAGGATCACACTTGATCATGTTTGAACTGTTAGGATGAAGCATTGGTGCTTGTCCCCGAGTAGAATCCATATCCGGTCTCTTTACATCACCATACCTTTTTGCGATTTTCTTAGAATTTTAGAGAATCTTTTAGTCCATATTTGGACATTTTCATTATCTTTGAAAAACCTCAAGTTTGAAAAGGAGCTTACATTACATCTTTATGCTCCATACATGGTCATTTTCACACTTAGACCATTCGGATTATATCATTACCCTTTCGGTTCCACTTACACACCTTTGGGAACCAAATTTTGAGTCAAATGGTTTTCTTATATATATATATATATATATATATATATATATATATATATATATATATATATATATATATATATATATATATATATATATATATATATATATATATATATATATCGATTGTTATGTCATCAAAAAAAAGAAAGAAAAAAAAGCATGCAAAATTTTCAGTTGCAACTATCTTAGATAGGTGGCCGGTTCAATTACTGAACATATTTTCCAACACCTTGGTCACCCGGGGTTTGATATTCATTTGTATAGGTCTGTTTTATTGTATATAGATCGAGTTGTTCTTTTTTCGCAAACTGGTGATGTTAGGGAGACTGTCGAGTCAGATACTACGAGAGGTTTGGGCCAACACTAAGTGAACCGATTCCTACAACGGTGCCCGAGCGATTAAACCAAGTTACACATGAGAGAAACCGACAGACATGAGATCAGAGTGTACACTTAAAGAAGAGCTCCACCCGAGCCCATCCAGTTGCTTTCTCCCTACTACAGATGTTCTTCATTGTATGCATGTTCCATTGAGGCTACGACTGCTCATCCCTCCTTACTCACCTAAAGGAATTGTCTTGGATGTGGTTTATGGTTCCATTGTCATCGGATGAAAAAATTGTGAGATAGCAGCGAGATCAGTTCTGACCATGTTGACTAACGTCGAACAGGTTCCATGGTTCTATCCATTCTTTTTATTTCTAGGGTAGTTCGTCCCAAGTTCATTTTAGTCTTGTCTTACTCGAGGACAAGTAAGGTTTAAGCTTGGGGTGATTTGATAGCTTCATTTTATTTACTTCTTTTTATAGTTTTTTTAGCACATTCCATTCGCATTTTAATTAATTTCCATGCATATTTTCCTTTTTGTTATTTTTATGACCATTTTGGGTACTTTCTAGTTTCTTGAGCATTATTGCAGATTTTAAGGAAACTAGAGGAGCGGGAGTGTGCGGGAACTTTTGGGAGGCGATTGGACTTAAAGAGCAATGGGGATTTCGTGCTTGATGGCTGTGGAGGTGATTCATGGAGTGGGCTTGTCGATTGCTTGAAGGCGCAGAAGTGTTGAACTTTAAATTTGAAAGGGCGCGAAAGAATTCTTGAGTGTGCAAGATCGATGTTTAAGAGTTTGCAGAAGTTTTGAGTGATATGGAACGACAAATTGGGCTTTAATTGAAGAAATATTGAAGAAAAATGGGCTAGAAGCTGATTGGACTCGAACTGGGCCAATGGACTAGTTGTGGGGGCCCAAGACTTGAAGAAGCCCAAAATACCCGTCAGAGCCTGCGACCCGCGTAAGATTCCCCGCGGCCCGCGTGGATTCCTGACAAGGGAAATTTCGGGATTTTGCTAAGAGCTCTATATTGGGAAGGTGGGTGTGCCTCTTTAGCCTTATCTAAAAAGGTCCGAGTTTGACTTGATCTCTCTGGAGTTTGGAGTGCTTTTGAAGGCCAAGAACACCTCAAGAACATCTTGATTTCACCTCTTGATTATTGTAAAATGTTTGGTACAATTTCCTCTAACTTAGTTTCTTTGAGTTTAGCCATGCTTGGCTAAACTAATCTTGGTTGACTTTTTGTTGAATCCTTTGAACTTTTGTTGGATGTTGAAGGATCCATGAACTTGTTCTTAAATCTTTATGGAAACGTTTTATGTTTCATCATATTATCACTACTAGTATGTTTTTATTCATGAGTTTAAATGTGTTGTGGTGATTAGTTGACTAATTTCTTGATTAAGTAAAGGATCCTCAAATTAGCAAGCAACAAATGATTTTTGTGTTGTTTTTGTTTCACACAATCATAAAAACATTTTCTCCAACATGGTAGTAAAAGCAATTGACTCCTCTTGGATTTGGTGACTTTTTGGTTCTTAATGCTAGTTGACTTTCACTAATTACATGCTATTTGGAATTAGTGACTTTGACTAAGGAAATTGTTATGAGCTTCTCTAGCCATTTCAACAATTAAGAAAAGTCTAGGTAATCTCAAGCTCCTTGGATTACTATAACCAAATTAAGCATTTAAATCAAAGTATTGCACCATTGGATTCTAATGATATGTTCATCAAAAGTCGAAGTGAGGAAACTTTAAGTCAACCATCTCTCCGTTATTGATTTTACATCAAACTCTTATTTTTGTTGAAATTATCTATTTAAATCATAGTTAATTTTAGTTTGTTTCATTTATTTGAAAACACCAAAACCCCCCATTTTATTTTTATTGTTATTTTACAAGTATTTTTACAAAGAGATTTTTCATAGAGTTATAAATTGAACCAATCTCCGTGGATTCGATCCCTTTACCACTATACACCATTTTAGTGTATAATATTTAGGGTTATTATTTGTGTTGGCCTCGACAACCACCAACCCTCTAGTCCGATCTAGCTCATTGGACCCTCCTGTCCATTCTGGTTGAAGACCCCCTGGCCTTGTAAATCGTTGGACCCTCCGATCCGGTCAGAATATCACATAGCATACATAATCACAAAACACATAATCTCAAGCAAACATGTATGACCTTCCGGTCCACACATAGATACCACCCTCGTTACTGTATAGTGAGAAGACTCACCTCAGGTAAATTCGAATGATCTCGAACTCGAAACACTGATCTAGCCTCCGCATAATCATAAACATAAATTATCTCTAATTAATAATGGCTCTTAAAGGCTAGACTAATCCCTTCATATGCTCTCTTAGAAGGGTAAAAGACCATTCTACCCCTCCAATGGTCCAAAAGTCCACTTGTTGACTAAACCCTAAAACTCAACGAAAGTCAACCCTAAGGAGTACGCGGTGCATAACAACTCTGTACGTTGGGCGTACACGGATGCTATATAGAATCGGGGACACTCGACCCCTATGCTGCGCGTACTGGGATTATGCCTAGTTTTCACAATCTTCATCATTTTTGTTCTTAATCGATTAAGACACAAGCTCATATCCAAGATCTGGTCACTCTAATGCCTCTTAATCCATAAATTCAGTTACTTTACGCCTTTGCATGGCTGTAAAGGTCATCATCATCCGAATCACACAACTTCCTTCACTAAGGAGCTCATATCTCATGCATGGCTCACTCCTAACGTCCAAGATTGGATGTTTATGGATCTATACACATTATACACTGAATATGGGCAGATCAAGGTCTATGGAGCTCCTTTACGCATAAAGTCTCCACCTTTGGGACAAAAATCCTAGAAATGGTCCATAATGCACAAATCAAAAAGGTTGAGAAAGCTCTGAGCTTTTTACCTCCAACTGATGCTGCAACATCAGAAAGCTCAGATCCAAAGCTTGCCTTCCAACTCTAGCTCCTTCAATAGCACCTCTTTCTCTTCAAAAGCACACAAGAACACTTTCAAGCTCAACCACACTCACACAAGCTCTAGAACGAGGGTTAGGGCACACTTAGGGTTTTCCTCTCTAGAAATGGTGGCTAAAAGTGAGGCCATAACGTTCCTTATATAGGGCTCACCCCCACAATTAGGCTTTCAATCTGAACCTAGTACGCCCAGCGTACACTATGGTACGCCCCGCGTACTGGGTAGCTTTCACGTCAAGAACACGCTAATGAGTATGCAGCGTACTCTCCCTTACGCCCAGCATACTCAAAAACCATACATTCTTTTCAAGGACTAATTTTGACAACTTGAGGAAAGAAAAGGATCAAAGAGATATACCTGAATTCCGGGATGTTACACTTTAACTGTTTAAGTCTGTTAAAATATAACTTTAATAAAGTCAAAATTAGCCGACAAAGCCTAAACGAAAGTTGTAGATCATGTTGCTACCTATACGTGAATATAAAGAACGTAAAAAGCGGAACTCGTATGCAAAAGTTACGAAATTTAAAAGATAACTAATGTTTTGGATTAACCAACGAGTGACATGTGGCAAGATCTAGGCCACACCTTCTTATAGGAAATGTCGATTCCATGTACTTTGTATAGAAGCTGCACAACATTGCTAATCACCAGTCTCACCAAAATACCCTACAGCTACCTTGAACCATATCTGAGAAGTAGTAGCAACCGAAAATTTAAAGCAAAACAAGAAAGACCACTACTCTGTCCATACTATTAGGTGCAACTTTCCATTATTTTTTTCTACTGAAGGGTATTTTAGGTATTTTGTTTAAAGGTCGTCCTTATAAAGTAAAACCTAAAAAATAGATGGCTATATTAGAAAGTAACAGACGGACGATTCTACAATAAGTAGTTATAATTTCGATTATTTTGACGGGTAGCATCAACCCACAAAAGGATTGGGAAACATAAACAGATAATGAAAACAAAAGGATTGGGAAACATAAACAGATAATGAAAGACATCTCCGATGAGTAAATGGTGGTTGTGTCACCCATCTTTAAAATATGTGTTTTTTTGTTTACAATGTATGCAAATTTTTTCATGTTTTCCCGGCTTTTTGTTGATGTTTTTTCATGTAAGTAATGAAGTCTTCATCCGTGCATAAATAAATAAAATGTACTCCCATTTAACATATGGTGATACACAGCAACACTAATTAGCATAAGCAACATGCTTCTTTTTAAAAAAATCAACAACATACATCACAAACAAATACCCTACAACTTGGAGATTCCTTTCTAGTTCTAATTTAAAAAAAAAAAAAAAAAAAAAAAAAAAAAAAAAAAAAAAAAAACAATCTTTTTGCATTAAGACCTTTTGTATGAATACATAAAAAAAGACTTTTATCCTTACATAGAAAACGACAAAACATTTGACCAATTCCAAAACAAAGTCCACCTTAATCTCTAATTTGTGATGGAGTTACTCATGTTTACTTACTTAATCTCGGATTTCTAGTGGAGTTCTCATAATGATGATATGTGTTTGATTTGGAAATCACAAGGACATGTAGTGTAGTGTAATGTAGTGTATAGTGTTGTTGAATGTTATTTCAAAATTGCTACCTTTTAGAAATCATAAACATTGTTTATGAAAATTTGTCTTACATTTACATACAAAAAGGTTCCATCACAATTATAAACATTTTGAATTTAAAAAAAAAATCTTAAGGATGCAGAAGAGAATGGATCAAGAAAACATTTTGTCTATTATACTTAAAAATCGACCAAAAAATAGCTTGAATCAAGTTTAGGCAAAACAAGCTAAGCTTAAAAAAATTCAAACTAAGAACTAGAAGCTAATTTTCTTTTATGTAGAAGTATCTGAAAAAAAAATAGTTGTAAGTTTTTAAAGTAAATAAAATTAATAAAAACACATAACAAAAACTATCAAAAACTAATTGAAGGCATCCACAAACGAATGGACGTATCTAGTATTGATAACCTTCAACCAATTCTGGAAAGTAGAAGCCATGACTTCATCATCCAAAGCATTCATGAATATCTCTGTTCCTAATGCTTGTATTGAAGCATAAATAGGTCAGTCGTCTTTCATCTGTAATCACTTTGATACCATTTGAGCTCAATAAGAACAATCTTACATTCTAAAATGTTAAAATTATTCGAACATTCGACCTCAATCATAATCAAGAACAATAGAGTACACTATAATTGCTTCAAATCAAATTAACCACTTACTAGATTAAGTAAATCAAGTATGGATAAGTGCATTAAACAGATCAAATTCATAAAACTCATAAGAGTAATCCCCAAAAATCCTTATCATTATAGAAAAAAAAAAACAAAATTTGAAGAAGCATTTAATAAGATAATTGAAATGTTGCAAACCCTAATCGATCTCTTGAAGAGAAGCACCGGCAGCAACGTCATCGACTGTGAACTTTCCCTTCGACTTATCGGCGGCGCGCCCCTTGGCTTTCCGGTCAAGTAGCGACTTCCGATCCTTATCAAGCTTCAACTTGGTGACGACGACCTTTGAAGGATTGATTCCGACGTTCACTGTTTGCCCGTTAACTTTCTCACGGGTGATCCTCTCGATATGGATGACCCACTTTCGCCGGTAGACCTGAACCACCTTACCTTCACGGCCTTTGTAAGTTCCACGCACCACCTGGACCTCGTCGTCTTTCCTGACGGGAATTGACCGGACGTTGTGCTTGGTTCGTAGTTCGGTGGAGAGCGGCGCACTCATCAGCACGCGGCGGACGCTGGATGGGGCGGAGAAGTGCGCCTTCCGGCACTTGCGGCGGGAGCTGGTGACTCGTGGGTTGTACTTCATTTTGAGCGTCTAGGGTTCTTGGCCGACGAAACAGATTGAACCGAATAGTTATAACTTATAAAAGAGGAGAGGGAACTAGGGTTTCAGGTAAATTACGAAAATCACCTTGATCTTTAGTCTATTTACAAAAACACTATTGCTAAATTTGTATAGTATTTGGTTTTTGGGCCCCTTGGTTTTTCGTATTTACAAAAACACTATTGCTAAATTGTATAGTATTTATGTTTTCAATTTTTCACTATTTTATAAAATTTACTATTTTATTAAAACCATTGATATTCATAAATGTGGTTTTTTAAAAGGAATGTATAACTTGCTAAAGCCATGAGAATTATTCAGTTTAATTTATTTTTAATTGTATTTATTAACGACATAACAACTGTTTGCTCGTCTTGATACATACTACCTAAACTCAGCTGACCCTAGATTGTGGGCAAGCTGGGAGACCGCCCCGGGCCTCACCAAATGTCGAGGCCCCTCTGAGATATGATTAGTTTCTATATATATATATATATATATATATATATATATATATATATATATATATATATATATATATATATATATATATATATATATATATATATATATATATATATATATATATATATATATATATAGTTTTTTGATAATATAAAAATATAATCTAATACAAAAAAACCAAAGTTGCTTAGAGATTATATGGTTGATGCATAGAAAAGAATTAACTGTAGTCATGTGTTTGATCCTTGCAAATTAATTTTTTAGGATATTTTTTTCTAAGTTTTAGTCTGATAAGTTTCAAAAAAGACTTTTCAGTTTCCAAAGCAGACTTTTTACGATCCAGTAAATCAAAGTAACTTCTCGTTTTTAAAGTTAAGAGTTTTCATGCCTTTATTTTCGATATAAAGAACGGATGAAGCTTCAAACTGATTTTAGCGAGTACTCGTATTCTCCATTGTTTAAGAATCTATAATACTCCATCGAACAAACTCTCGTCTTCTTTCTTCTGACTTTGATATTATACAAATTAAGAAATCTGATACGTCTCACGAATCTGATTTCACGCAGAGGCAAGGGCGCAAGGGTAAGACTTCAACTCTTATTTTGATGAACTCTCAAGAGCTACAACCTACTGCGACACCAAGTTTATTGTAGGTCTAAAAGAAATCTAGGGAGAGACGAATCCCGTGATGAAGATATTCAAGTTTTCTTTATGAATCAGAGACTAAACCGATTTTATGATGGATCATGTTTACATTGTATTTTTCATACAATACCTTTAATTTAAAAGATTTTAGATGAGCTAAACTAAGATTATTCATGCCTTCAAAAAACTACTAACTGTATCCCAATTCTAGCAAAGTTTACTTGATTCTTGAACTTGACTTCATAGATGTTAGAATCGATAATTTTTACAAAGTTAGAAGGGTAAATAACATAAAAAACACTTTATTTACATCAAAATTGTAATTTGACACCGTGTTTTTTTTGTCTCAAATTTGACACTGTGTTTTTCAATTTGTTACAATTCTGACCACTTGACCGGTCAACCAGGTTACATGCTGACGTGTCATGATGATGTGTCAGTTTTGATGATGTGACATGCTGATGTGTCAAAATTGATTTTTTTCCACAAAAAACACTACGTTTTCACATTTTTTCGATTTTAACACTAAGTTTAATTTTTTCTTTCAATTTTGACACTATGTTTTTTTGTTCTAAATTGAACATCATTTATCAAATTTTGTTCAATTTTGACCATATTTCGTTTGAAACATTATAAATATATTTTTTTACTACATTTTAAACCGTATAAATACGTTTTTTTCAATTAAAAACCAAAGTTTTGTATAAATACGATGGTTTTTTTTTAAATTCAAACCATAATTTTATGTATAAATATGTATTAGTTATATAAAAACCGTACTTTATATTAAATATGCAACTTTAAAACGAGTTTGGAGGTTTGGAGACGTATAGTCGATCAAAACCTGGATGTCAAGTTTACAACCCCTGAAAATTTTACATCTTATTAGAAGCTTATGGTTAGTTTGATTCTAATGATATAACTAATGCATATATACATTATGCTTTGGATGTAAAAAAACAAAAAAAAACACCTTGTATTTAAATAAGAATGTGGTTTTTAAACAAAAAATATATATTTATACGCTTTCAAATGGAAAATTGTCAAAATTGAACAAAATTAGAAAAAATGATGTTCGATTTGGAACAAAAAAAATATAGTGTCAAAATTGAAAGAAAATATTAAACTTAGTGTCAAAATCGAAAAAATTAAAAACTTGGTGTTTTTTGTGGAAAAAAAATTCAATTTTGACATGTCAGCATATCATGTCAGCATGTCATGTCATCAAAACTGACACGTCAGCATGTAGCCTGGTTGACCGGTCAAGTGGTCAGAATTGTAACAAATTGAAAAACACAGTGTCAAATTTGAGACAAAAAAAACACGGTGTCAAATTAGAATTTTTATATAAACGGAGTGTTTTTTATGCTATTTACCTAAGTTAGAAGTAGCAACTTGTTTTATTTAGTTGTATATACAACTTTAATCGATTAGTCTTAGATAAAATAATATTTAATAAATTATTTAAGTAACTTAAATTTTGTATTTGTTGTGCATAAGTGAAAAAGTGTGACCTCTTTAAAAAAGTGAAAAGGCGTGTTTGCTTGTTGGATCTCTAATATTCAAAAATTAAAATTGTCATTTTAGACGAAAATACACTCGCAGCTAAAGCCTGTGTAAGTGGAATACGTGCCTGCTATTTTTGGTTTGACACCCAAACTAGGTTGTTGTTCTCGGTGAAGACATAAAACTTGGTTGCTTTTGAAGTATATGGAATGTTCCCTAAAACATTTCTTCATTATGTATAATAAAACTGTTTTTTTGTTCTTTGTCTTGTATTCGTCCTTCGTTTTATGTTTTAGATAGTTTTTTAGGGGCCTTTTTTTTCACACCGGGCCCAAAATATGTTTGAACCACCCTTCCTAAACTGAATACATAGTATTTTTTTTTTATATATTTAGATTAAATAATTGAATTGATTAGAAAGATAAAATAAGTATGGCACTGATACCTTACAGCAAACATATGTTATTTAATAACTCATTAAAGATATATCAATTGATTATAACAAATATTCTATCTTTTTAACATGTTTCTCAATTATCTCTACAAATACATCGTATGACAAAAAAAATAAAAAAAATTGATTTGTCAATGTCTCATGGAAGAATTGCATCCCATAGTATCTTGAATATCCTTTACCATGTAAATGTTAAATAAATCACCTTTCTCTTTACCTTGTATCATAAAAACTCAAAATAAAAATATTGTATTTCTTCCAATCATTTTAGTCCACTCAAACAAACTAAAGTTGACATTCGATTAAATAGCTTGATCATATATGTACATCCTTGTACAATTAACCGTTTAACCACTAATCAATGCTCCTTATTTCTTTGCAAACCAAACAAATCTTGTGGAAATCAATACAAACAATCATAACTATACCAATTTGTAGCAAAAAAAAAAAAAAAACGAAAGAAAAATATAAACTTCTAAACATTGCAAAATATATCAAACTACCTAATGCCAATTTCAACATCATTCAACCTCAAATCAGGATTATTATCCAATTCTTCAATTTCTTCACAAAGCACGTTTGTTTCAACAATCGTAGGTCTAGACTCCTCTAAAGCCCGAAAAAATGCATAAGGTCCCCAACCTTCATTTTCAATCACGTTTCATTTTATTACAAATTTATGAGACAGAATTGGTAACTTTTGAAATAATTTGAAACATATAAAAAGTTATAAAAGAAAAAAAAAAAACATTTAACGATACCTTCGGCATGATACGGTGGTGCGAAAAATTGCAAGTAGCAAAATGTGGCCACAGTCATACCTACAACGAGTAAATGACCATTTTACCCTTATGTTTTTGATATGACGTCAGAATAACAGATGATTGTTTGGTCAAGAGGTGTGAATTTACCTATAAGACCTCCGGCAAATACGTCTTGCCAATGATGCCAATAATCATCCACACGAGAAATCCCAACAAGAGATGCAAAAAGTAAAGGCAAAAAAACCACACATAGTTTTGCAATGTGTCCTTTTCGATCAAACACTCTTACTTTTCCACATAAATATAGCGACAAAAATCCAAGACCCGAGAAAGACCCTGTAATAAAATTATAATTTATTAGGATTTTTATTGACTAGAATTAAAACATACGGATTTTATTTTACATAAATCGAGGGACATTTGGTGCTCTCACATGAAGTATGTCCACTTGGGAAACTCTTGTGGCCTTCTCTTATAACTTTGCTATCGCCATGACATATTACGTTTCCTAATTGATCATAAAACTGAAAATAATCATTGTACTTTAGTAACGGGAATTTAAATTTATTATTATTTTTTTTAAAAGGTAAATTACACGAATGGTCCCTATGGTTTGGGGTAATTTGCACGTTTGGTCCCTAACTTATTTTTTTAACTCGGAAGGTCCCTACAGTTTGTTTTTGTTGCGCGCTGGGTCCCTGTCTTATCTAAAAAATCAAGGGCAAAATAGTCTTTTTGGGTAAGATAGGAACCAAGCGTGCAACAAAAACAAACTGTAGAGACCTTCCGAGTTAAAAAAATAAGTTAGAGACCAAACGTGCAAATTACCCCGAACCATAGGGACCATTCGTGTAATTTACTATAAAAAAACATACATCTTTTCCATCTGGAAAACATCGCCAGAAAAAGTCGGGGCGAGGTCGGCCAACCGCGTCTTTTATAGCATCCGTTATAACACCGGTTATCAATACTGAGAATAAAATCCCTGTGTATACAGTATACATGATTTAATTTAATCTAGTAAGCTATAGTGTTACTTTTTTTTTTAATTAAAGTAGATAGAATGTTTCAATTGAAGAAGAAAGGAAAATAGGGTTTTCCCTTTTTCCTTTTTTGTCCCAACTCTTTACAAATTTTACTTTTCATGTATTCCCAAATATGTCACCATTTTCTCAAATATCATTTAGACATCATTTATAAAAAAATAATAATAATGATAATAGCCTTTGGTCACCTAATGTGGCATGATGAAGATCATAGACATCTCTTCTACGAAAATAGAAAGCCAAAAAGATAGCCAATGGAAACAATATTGCATATACCTAATCAACAATAACGAAATAAGATTATAATTTTGAATAGTTGGTTTACACTGTCTCCTACGAGTATCCGTAAATGTAAATCAGGTACACAGTGGCCCACTAGCTGGCTGACATAAGAGCCTAGAGCCCCACAAGAATCTCAATCCACATTGGAACTGAAACTTCCACACTGCCTAGAATCAAACCTCACAATAATCATTTGAAAATGCACATCCAAACACCGATTTAAACAATAAAAAGATTACTTACGGGAACAGACCAAATCGGAACAGTGTTATCCTGCAACGGGTACTTAAGATCTGCCATCATATCTTTTCCAACATAACGATAAAATGGATGGATACAATTTAAAACAATCATTAGAATTGCAAGTAGTATGAGAATCAACCAATCATGGATGTGAGTTTTTGCAACCATAAATCCATGAGATCTCATGGTATGAGTTCCAAGCTGTCCATTTCTCATTCTACTCTATAAAATAGGCCCAAAAAGAAGAGGATTAAATCATTAGGGCTATAATCAAGAGAATGTATTATATAATAGTTTTGGTAAGTGGTACCTCAGCTTTCTTGTCATTTACTAAAGGAGAATAAAGATGAGAAAACCGATTTGTTTCGGTTGAAATGTCTTGCTTCTTGCTTGATGCATTCTGTAGAACTTTAAGAAATCAGTCTTGAAGTGGGAAATGATATAGTTTGAATGCCATTATTGAATTGGATTTGGTAAAATTGGCTATAAATAGAAAACGATATAGATTGAATTGAATGTTTGAGCATCAATTTGGGAATATGAGTATCAGTATATGACTAATTATGGAATAACAATTATCACATTTCCACTTAACTAGTGAGATATGATTCTTACTAGAGCAACAGAAAGAAGTAACCACGTGATTCAGTAGTTCAGAGGGAAAATTTTATTGTCTTTAAGTTCATAAAGATCAAAATTTTCAAGCATTAAAGCTAAGTGAAGTTATACAAGCTTGAAAATGGAGCTTAGATTTTGAACTATTTCTACTTGATTTCACTACTGTAATCTGCAATTTTCAGCTCGTAAAGTACGCATATGTAAGCTAAGGATTCAGGCTTATAATCAATGTAAGTAATTAATTACAACTAAAATCACAAGATTATGAAGACCCTTAAGTCTAATTGTACTCCAGAAGGAGAAATCAGGTAAGAAATCCATTTCTTCACACGTAGACAAGAAGAGAAAAAAACCCTTAACAAACTCACCTGAGAGGTTTCTGCGGAATTCCTAGAATTGAAAAGGGATCTCAAATTCCACGAAGAAAATTGCCAATTACCCATCAGACACAAATCGAAGAATTATGCAAACAATTCATATATGAATGGCATTGAATCAAAATGAGTGGGATATCGGGAAGAAGAGGGGGATCGAGACTCGAGAGAGAGGTTTTTGGAGCAACAAAAGAAATGATTGATGAACACTTGTTAATGGTAATGAATTAGTAAAACTCTAAAAGGGTATGGTCTGCATCAGTTGACCTAGAAGTCATTATTACTAAATTGCCAGAGATTTGGATATTGATGATGAGGAAGCAGGGGGCCAAACCCATGTCGACGTGATGCCAGCTTCAAGATGTGTCACGTTGAGATGAAAGAAGTGGCGAGTACGTGTTCCTTTTTGAACAAATTCTGTTGCAGTGATGGAAATGGATATTTTGGAGAATGGAGATCGAGCGAAATTGATATTTTGCTTTTAGTTTTAAAACAGGGGTGATCGGACGAATTCTTTGTAAATTATTAAAAAGTTATAATGATTTAAAAGGGTAATATATATTTTGATTTGTATATATATTTGGTTATTGAGTTTTTTTTTTCGTTCATATTCAAACTGTACATATTAAGTCTTTATGATCGGTTACTCCAGGTTAGCTTAGAAATGACTTAATAGGTAATATATTTCTTATTTTGTACACATTTAGTTCTTAATAGTTTTTGTACATATTTAGTCTTTAATATTTTTTTGTTTCAAAATAAGTCATTTTTATTTTTATACTCATTCAGTACTTATAAATGATTTCTTTAGATTTTTCTCACAACATCTTACGTGGGACAATCATTGATAAAGTGTATGGAGCTGTTAATGTTTATGTGTAAGGTCTCATTTTTACAACCAAAAATTTCATTTTTAAATAAGACAAAAGTCCTTAATTATAAATCAGTCATTAAGAAAAAAAATGTTTATTCCATAATACATTAGCGAAAATCAGAGTAATATAAGAAATGCGAAAATAAGCTAAACCACATGCATACTCTAAAAACTCAACCATCTTCTAGATCCATAAGGTATTATGCTCAAGAGACCTTGGTGAGTCATAAAGTTGCAAACTTTATCTCGTAGAACCATTCCAACCATAACTATGAACCCAAAAATGCAAACCAAACCAAGATCTAGTAAGAAGGAACCAAAAAGATCAAGTCTTGAAGTCTTACAAATGATCTAGAGAGTGACTCCAAAGATGGAGATGAGTTTCTTGCTTGATCCTTGCACCAAAAACTACTTATTATTTCTTCAAAATACACCAAGGACACCAAAATTGATGGGGTTTTAGCCATAAGAACTTTCCTATGTGCGCATGCAAAACCCTAATGCTTGGATCTAGGCTTTCTAATTAAACATGTTTTGAATCCAAGACTTCTAATGACTAATTAGGTATAAGAACAATACAAAATCAGATCTAGAATCATACCTTTGAATCTCTTGTTTGATCTTGTTGTCTTGGAGCTCTAGAGTCACAATTGTCACTCCTCCAATGGCTTACAAACACCAAATAGCAAAGAGGATGATTTGAGAGAGAGGAGTGGGGAGGGAATTCGGCCAGGGGTTCTCTACTTTCAATGAGGTGCCGATTTCCCTTTGCCATATGGTCTATTTATACTTGTAGACTCCTTAAGGGTTACAGCTTAAACCCTAGTTGGATAATCTTCTCTTAAAGCAATCCAAATCCATTCCTTAGATAGCCTTGGATGATTTTAAGCTATCCCTAGCTTCTAGAATTCGTCCACCCCTATCCAATATGGATTTACAGTCTAAAGTTTAACTATCAAACAATTGACAGTTTGTACCCTCTTATTTAATTAATCTCTTTAAGTCACCAAATTAATTCTAATTAATTTATGACTTATATTAATCAAATAACAATATTATTATTCTTTATATTATTCTCATAATATATTAATAATATTTATTCTCTTTTAATAAACCATCCTATCAAGTTGCTATGGTGAAGGCAACCCAAAAGGATCATGCACAACCGGGTCAAATACTTGCCTAATATAGTTGCAACCTTAGACACTATTCCAACAGTCTCCCACTTGGATAAGTCTAGCAACTATATGCACAAGTATAATTCGATTTGCAATCGTAGCTCTCAAAGACGCTGTCAAACTCTGATCTAATCAATCTTGTCCTTTAGATAAGGGATCGTACAGTCCTCTGTTAGATATCAACCTGACAATTCTATGGAATGATTTGTCAAGCATTTAGGTTTCTCGATCTCTGATTTATTTGACATAGAACTTAATCGAACACATCAATTTAGTTCTGACCGGTCCCGGCACATAAGTCAAATCAAATCATCGAGCGGTCGAGATATCGCTTTTACCCTCTTGGGATAAAAGTTACAGATAAACTTCGACTTATATGCATTTACTTATTCATTAACCAACTATACACAACAATGCGTTTTATAACACCGAGTTACTGATGCGTTTTCGCATTATCAATGTACAATCAATTAACAAATAACAAACCATATATCTAGGTTTTAAAACTATATGATATTATCGTCTTGCGATCGCCCTTTTATATCATATTCCATAAGGTGATTCCAGCAAGCGCGGGTTTGTTCCAATGCTCAAAACTAGTTCATAAGCACTCATGAACGTTGCAGCAACCCTTTGCTATGTCTAACACCATTTAGACAATCTACATACCAATTCATGACAATCTTTATTCATATCTACTTCCAACATATGAACGATTGTAGACAATTTGAATAATTCGATTATTCTTAATAAACTCAATTATTCTGGAAGTCAAAACATGCAAAGTGAAACAATAGTTAAACAATTAACATAAGACAGTAACATTACTCATAAATAAAACTCCTTTATTTAATCATCAAATGTTAATTACATTTATCTATTACACGTTTCTAATACTATCTAATCTATGCTAATATCATCCTTCAGCCCAATACTCCTAGCATGCTGCAAGTGCTTAACCCTACTCAGTCCCTTCGCAAGCGGATCTGCTGGGTTATCTTCTGATGATATCCTCTTCACTACGAGTTGTCCTTCTTCTACACGATGTCTAATAAAATGATATTTTCTGTCGATATGTCGTGATCTACCATGATTCCTCGGTTCCTTGGTCAAGGCAACCACTCCTTCATTATCACAGAAAATCTCCATGGGCTCCTTTATGGCAGGTACAACTCCAAGATCACCGATGAAGTTCTTCAGCCATATTGCCTCCTTCGACGCTTCGCTCGCTGCAATGTACTCTGATTCGCACGTTGAATCAGCTACGGTTTCCTGCTTGGAACTCTTCCATGTCACTGCTCCTCCATTCAGGGTAAAGACCCAGCCCGACTGCGAACGGTAGTTGTCCTTGTCGGTCTGAAAACTGGCGTCACTATACCCTCGCACCTTCAAGTCATCACTCCCTCCGAGGACTAAGAACCATTCCTTCGTCCTCCGAAGGTACTTAAGGATATTCTTCACCGCAATCCAATGGGCTCTGCCAGGATTACCTTGATATCTGCTAACCATGCTCAAAGCGAAGGCTACATCAGGGCGAGTACAAGTCATAGTGTACATGATTGAGCCAACTGCGGAAGCGTATGGTACTTGGCTCATTTCTGCTATCTCAGCTTCGGTACTCGGACTTTGAGTCTTACTCAACTTGGCATTACTTTGTATCAGTAATTCTCCCTTCTTCGAGTTTTCCATACTAAAACATTTTAGTACCTTCTCTAAGTAAGTGTTCTGACTAAGTCCTATTAGTCTCTTACTTCTTTCTCTTACTATCCTTATTCCCAAAATGTAAAAAGCCTCTCCGAGGTCCTTCATAGTGAAGCACTTCCTGAGCCAGGACTTAACTTCCTGCAGAGTCGGGATGTCGTTTCCTATGAGTAATATGTCATCGACATATAGAACGAGGAAGCTAACTATACTCCCACTGGCTTTGACATATACACATGATTCATCTTCGCTTCGTACAAATCCAAACTCTTTGACTTTCTCATCGAAGCAAAGATTCCATCTGCGAGATGCTTGCTTAAGTCCATAAATGGACTTCTCAAGCCTACACACTCTATTCGGATGCTTCGAATCCACAAACCCTTCTAGCTGAGCCATGTAAACATCCTCAACCAACTTTCCGTTAAGGAAAGCGGTCTTGACATCCATTTGCCAAATCTCATAATCATGAAATGCGGCAATTGCTAGCATCACTCTAATAGATTTTATCTTCGCAACTGGTGAGAAGGTCTCATCATAGTCAACTCTGGGAGTTTGAGTAAAGCCCTTCGCAACCAATCGCGCTTTATATGTGTGTACGTTTCCATCCACGTCGGTTTTCTTCTTGAAGATCCATTTGCACCCAACAGTCTTACGTCCGGGCACATTATCAACCAAATTCCAAACTTGGTTATCATACATGGATTGGATCTCGCTATCCATTGCCTCTTTCCATTTCGCAGACTCCGGGCCTGCCATGGCTTCCTTATAGCTATTAGGTTCATCAAGATTTATTAGTGTACCATCACTAATATACGTGTCCCCTTCGGTAGTAATATGAAAACCATAAAACTGGGGTTAAACTCTAACTCTATCGGAACGTCTAAGAGGTAAGGACTCGTCAATCGGTTCAACCGGAGTTTCCTCCTCGGGTTGAGTGCCAGCGGTAGAGGTTCCTTCATCTATCGACTCTTGAATCTCTTCAAGCTCGATTTTCCTCCCACTGTCTCCTTGGCCTATGAGCTCTCGCTCTCGGAAAACTCCTTTCCTCGCAATAAAGACAATATTGTCCTTTGGTCTATAGAAGAGATATCCAAAGGATTTCTGCGGGTAGCCGATGAAAATACATCGCTCACTACGAGGTTCAAGCTTGTCGTGAGTATCTCGTCTTACGAAAGCCTCGCAACCCCAAACCTTGATATGTGCCAACGAGGGAGCTTTCCCTATCCACATTTCGTGAGGTGTTTTGGTAACATTCTTAGTAGGGACTCGGTTAAGGATATGGGCGGCAGTCTCTAAGGCATACCCCCAAAAAGAGATAGGTAGTGAAGCACGACTCATCATAGAGCGAACCATATCCAATAAGGTTCGATTACGCCTTTCTGCCACACCATTCAACTGCGGTGTCCTAGGAGGCGTTAATTGTGAAACTATTCCACACTCCTTGAGATAATCGTGGAATTCAAGACTTAGGTACTCTCCTCCTCGATCGGATCGAAGCATCTTGATTTTCCTGCCCAATTGATTCTCCACTTCATTCTTGAACTCTTTGAACTTTTCAAAAGTTTCTGACTTTTGCTTGATTAAATAGATATACCCATATCTACTATAGTCATCGGTAAAAGTCACATAGAAGCGGTTCCCATCCTTCATGGTTGATCTAAACGGTCCACATACATCAGTATGTATTAGGTCCAATAGACCCTCACCCCTTTCACACGTACTCGTGAAGGGTGACTTAGTCATCTTTCCAAGTAAACAAGACTCGCACGTGTCATCTTCCCTAAGGTCGAATGACTCCAACACTCCATCCTTTTGGAGTTGGGCTATGCATTTCTTGTTGACATGTCCAAGACGACAATGCCACAAGGATGCTCTATCCATACTATTGGAAGAATCTATATTCAGAACATCATTTCCTAAGTTATCAACAATCATAACGGTTTCATATATTCCATTACATGGTACAGCTTCAAAATAAAAGACGCCATTTAGATAAGCCAAAATAGAACCATTCTCATTATTAAAAGAAAATCTAAAACCTTGTCTAAATAAACCATGAAATGAAATGATGTTTCTAGCCATTTCTGGCGAATAGCAACAATTGTTCAAATCTAAACATAAATTATTCCTAAGCACTAAAGAATACACTCCAATCTTGGTCACAGGCGACGATCTTCTGTTCCCCATGATTAGATTGATCCTTCCTTGCTCCACATCACTACTTCTTCTTAGTCCCTGCACATTAGAACAAATGTGATAACCACAACCGGTATCAAGAACCCAAGAAATAGCATGATTAGAATCGTTAGATTTAATTGTGTATATACCTGCGAAAGACGGCTTGATCTTTCCTTCCTTGATGGCTTGCAGGTACTCTGGGCAGCTTCTCTTCCAATGTCCTATCTTGTGGCAGTGGTGACACTCTGCCTCCTTAGGGTTAGGGCAGGGCTTAGCAGGATCAACTTTGGTCCCACTAGAAGAGGCACCATCTCGGGCTTTAACCTTGCGATAGTTCTTGGACGAAGCCTTCCTCTTCTTTCCCTTTCCTTGACCAATAGCCAAGACAGGAGCAGCGGGTGGATTGGGAGTTGGTGCAACAGACTTGTCTTTGAAGTTGCTCTCAGCGACCCTCAAGAGACCTTGGAGTTTGCTTAGGGTGACCTCCTCTTTGTTCATGTGGTAGGTCATCCTAAATTGATTGTAGCTCGAAGGCAAAGAGTGAAGCACCATGTCGATCGCCAAGTATTCCCCAAAGTCAACATTTAACTTGCGAAGGCGGTCGACATACCTTTGCATCTTTTGCAGGTGCACGGTAAGAGATTCTCCATGACCCATCTTAGCGGAAATCATGTTAGTGAAAATCTCATAACGCTCTTGTCTCGCGTTCTGGTGGTATCTCTCCAATAAGTCTTGATGCATCTCGTACGGGTACATGTCCTCATAGGACTTTTGGAATTCGGAGTTCATGGTGGCTATCATGATGCAATGTACCTTCGTTGCATCGTGCTCATGAGTTTCAAAAGCGGTCATTTCAGCCAGAGTAGCAATTTCAAGGTTGATTTTCTCGAGCTTCTCATCGAGGACATACTCCTTATCCTCATATCGAGCAATGGTGTGAATGTATCTTATCCATTCGCTAAAGTTCGTTCCATCGAAAGTGACCTTTTGGCAAAGGCTCATCAATGTGAAAGAACTAGCAGCAGCGTTGTTTGCGTTCGACATCTACAAATAGAAAGGACAAAGATAGATTAGAATATGAATCCCTAATTATCACCCAATAAGAAAAATTAGGGCCAGGATCCAACAACAACATTTACATATTAGAAAAGGGATGCCATAATCTAACATGCAAATAAATTGAAGGTAAGTGAATGACGATTCACTAATTCTCCACCATAAAAACCTAACTATAAGTCCTAAATGTATTGAGAATTCCTAGGTTCGGATGAGATTCATTGAAACTATTCAATGGCATGTTTAAATCTCGATATGCCCCTCTTGTTTGTGACTGGGATACCGAGGATCACAAAGCGAGTGTGAATTACCATGCAAATTCACACGGTGCCTTCATTGTAACGATCACTTATTCGATGTGCCGGTAAACCATACACGCTCCATCGAACTATGATAAACAATGAATCACCCTTTGCCACCTTTGCTTAGAACCAATTAGTGTGCCGGTAAACCACACACGCTCCACTAACTTCTTAGCAAGGGTGCAAAGTGTAATTTCATGGGATTGCATCAATTCACTTTTCCTAAAGTAACTAAGATTGGGAAATTTTTTAAAAAAAATGTGTAGTTACTTTGTATTACATATTATACTTTTAATGAGAGGATGAGGTTGCCCTATCCTACCCGTTCGGCTAACGACCCTCCACCGATCAAGCAAGCGGTGGGTGTGAGTGTACACCCATTAAGCGTCATTTTATAGGCCACAACCTTATACCCACCTTATAGATCGGCTTCGTGAATGAGGCCTACTAACGGTAAGACTAGCATTTTAGTTATATATATATATATATATATATATATATATATTATTCTTGTAATATTATATTAGTATAGGGTTGTATTTTTAAACCTTTTAAAAATCTAGGGTTTGAAATTTAAATTGTCTAAATTAAAACTTTTAATCACAAAATATAAATTTCAAAACTTGAGGACAAGTTTTAAACATTTAAAACATGGAAGATCAAATAACAAATAATTTTAATTAACAATTAATTTCCTAATTATCTATATTTGATTTATTCAAGATTTCTTGCAAGATAATTACCAAATTAATCAAAATAATTAATTAATTATCATGTAAGGAAATTAAATATTTTATTAGTTGATAAATATCTTTAATTAGATCAAGATTATAGTCATATATATCAAAAAATCGGATTAGGGTTGATCTAATATGATTAAGGTAAGTTTCCATAAGATAATCATGAAGAAATCCCGAATCTGGCCATTCCTGACGCTTGGACTCGCCGAGTGCACCAAGGGACTCGCCGAGTGAGGCCAACTCGCCGAGTCCATGACTCAGAAACACAAAAAATCGAATTTTGCAGTTAAGTTTCAAACAAGCAACAATTTAATAGAAACCAAGCTAGGCTCTGATACCACTGATGGGTTTTAGCCATAAGAACTTTCCTATGTGCGCATGCAAAACCCTAATGCTTGGATCTAGGCTTTCTAATTAAACATGCTTTGAATCCAAGACTTCTAATGACTAATTAGGTATAAGAACAATACAAAATCAGATCTAGAATCATACCTTTGAATCTCTTGTTTGATCTTGTTGTCTTGGAGCTCTAGAGTCACAATTGTCACTCCTCCAATGGCTTATAAACACCAAATAGCAAAGAGGATGATTTGAGAGAGAGGAGAGGGGAGGGAATTCGGCCAGGGGTTCTCTACTTTCAATGAGGTGTCGATTTCCCTTTGCCATAGGGTCTATTTATACTTGTAGACTCCTTAAGGGTTACAGTTTAAACCCTAGTTGGATAATCTTCTCTTAAAGCAATCCAAATCCATTCCTTAGATAGCCTTGGATGATTTTAAGCTATCCCTAGCTTCTAGAATTCGTCCACCCCTATCCAATATGGATTTACAGTCTAAAGTTTAACTATCAAACAATTGACAGTTTATACCCTCTTATTTAATTAATCTCTTTAAGTCACCAAATTAATTCTAATTAATTTATGACTTATATTAATCAAATAACAATATTATTATTCTTTATATTATTCTCATAATATATTAATAATATTTATTCTCTCTTAATAAATCATCCTATCAAGTTGCTATGGTGAAGGCAACCCAAAAGGACCACGCACAACCGGGTCAAATACTTGCCTAATATAGTTGTAGCCTTAGACACTATTCCAACAAAAATGAGCCAAGAAATTTAAAGGGAGGCTAGGGTTAGTGATGTGTGCCTAATTAACTACATATTTAATGCATATTTCTAGTACTTTTAGCTACAATTATGCTTACTATGGAACAAAAGATACTTATTATGTTTAAATTATGTTTTATAGCGGTGAAGATTTGCTCGAGACAAAAAGGAAGCATATGAAGAGTTGGAAGCAAGAAACGGGAGCTAAAACAAAAGAAGGAAAGAAAAGGTGTAAAGACCACGTCGTGGTCACATAACCACAACGTGGTAATGTCACAACCCGAAAAAAAAAATTATTGGATCAGGTCAAACACATCAACTTAAGGTCAAACGTATAGGCTTCTAGACCGAGTATACGTAAGGGTTGCGTGTTAAGAAGTGAACCACGTAAGAACCAAGAGCCTAGAACAACATTTGAGCCATAAAACCTCAACAAGTGAGGTTCACGACCGTGAACCCCTCTTAGGTCGTGAACTCATGGTATATAGATGAGTTTTCGCCACTTTTCCTTCACTGCTTCTTCTCTTGGCCGCAATCACTCCATTATCTCTCAAGTATCTTAGTTCAAGAACACCATCTTTCACTCTTAAACACCCCTTCCCTTTGCTACTCCATAGAAGCTTACTAGGAACTTCAAACACCCACCAAAACACCAAGATCTTCAAGAGTTCTTCATCTTTTGGGTCGTGTTCATCAAGTGGACCGTAAACACTTCGTGTGTTCATCAATTTGGGCCATGAACTCCATTGCGCTGTGAACCATCCTTCCTTTGGGCCGTGAACACCCTATCAACCTCCTATCTAGCTTCTAGCACTTTTTGGTGAGTTCTTCTTGCATCCTAGGTTGTTTCCTAATCACCTTTGTAGTTAGATTCACTAATTTCATGCCTATATGTATTAATATATATCATTTAGGACTCGTTTGTGCCTCGGGACTTCATTCGTGGAACTTATCATCCTTATTCGAATCTTTAGTGAATCACCCATATAAGGTGAGTTCATACCCCCATGTCTTTTCCAACTTTTTAAATGTTTTAGGGGGTACAAGTATAACACAAGAAATGTTGTGTTATAAAATATAAATTGCTTATTATGTCTTTGTATCAATAAACTGTATTTAGAACATGAAACTTCGAATAGAACATAGAAATGAGCTTATAAACTTTAATAAGTTTAGCTCAAGGAACAAAAGGATCTTTTTATAAACTTATATGTTAATTATAAAAAGGATTTTCCGCATTATTACTTGTAAAGTCGTTAATCTAGCTTGTAAGACACGTCTTCGGTACTTACATAAGTACAATAGAAGTCTACCCTTACAACCAGAGTCTCTTGGAGGGAGAGCGTGAATTTGTGTATAGATCTATACGGGATTGACAATCCTGCACTTCGCTGTTAGCTACAGCCGGACCGGCAGGTCTATGGGTGACAAATGTCATATTCTTTTCGACGTCTACAATACGTCGTGTTCAATCGGTCCAATTAGTATGGTCATAAAACTCACAATAGAAAACAACAATATATTTACGTACTAATATACTTTTCATGAACAATCTCAAAGGATATTAACTATGTGATTACCCAATGTACACTTTTAGGTTAGATAGAACTGAAGTCCGATAGACAGTGGAATGTGTGCTTTCCGCCTTACTTCCTGTTCCTTGTTTGGTTGTGGGCTTAGGGCAGATTCAACCATTCAACAGTCTGTTCGATCTTGGTTATATGCAACTCGTATGTATTAGGTAATCATAGGAGGGTAGTATCGTCATATCAGGTACCCAGAGCAACCAAGTATTTATTCATTTTAACGTATCAACAAAACTAGACATCATGGTAGTAAGTATATGGAGTACAATTGTGCTTTTCAAACTTAGAAGAACATAAACATCCAGTCGGTTTTTATAGAAAATATAGGATTTTCTATGGTAAACATTATTCTTTTAAGGTAAACGGTTTTCAATGGATCTTTCTGAAAACAATATCATTTATTACCGAAAACAATATTATTAAACTAGTATAACATAAAGGACCTTAAATGGTTAATTCTATGATTCCTTAGTTTATACATCAGGGTTATATATAATTAATACCCGGTAGGCAGTGGAATGTGTGATTTCCGCCTTACTTCTTGTTCCTTGTTTGGTTGTGGTCTTAGGGCAGATTCACACATTTAACTGTCCGTTCGATATTGGATTGTATATAACTTGTATAAACTTAGTGATTATAGAAGGAACTATTGTGGTTACCTTTTTACTAAAGAAAATATATGATTTTCTTATGGAATATTTTCATCAAATATAAAAGAACTAATACAGTTAACTCCGTAAGCACCTAATGGATACTCCAGGGTTATATACAATGAAGAGCTAACAAACAATGGGATGTGTGACTTTCGCCTTACTTCCTGTTCCTTCTTTGGTTGTGGGCTTATGGCAGATTCACACAATCGAATGTCTGTTTACTTTAGATTGTATATAACTTGTATCCATTAAGTACTCATAGAAGGAATTTTAAGAGTCATTTTCACTTATCTTTCATCACATCAGAAAATATAGGATTTTCTAGAGGAACAGGCGATCTCTTCAAAAGAACTTATAGTTTACTTTCATAACTTAAATACTTATGAACTCACCAGCTTAAATTCTGATCTACTCTCTTTTCAAAATAACTTGTATTCTCAGGAAACTAGTAGACATGTACACACACAGGGATTCAGAAGATGGAGTATAGTAGCTTCATGTCTTTGTTTTGTTCTTCAATTTTGGAGTAAATCTTTTGTGAATCGAATACATGTAAGCACTTTAATATTTATACAATGATTGTTTGTTACTTTGAATACTATGATACATGTGTTGTGATACTGAGCATGACATCCTCCGCCCCCGAACGTTTCCGCCATTCTGGTTTGGGGGTGTGATAGGTAATTTGAAGAATCACGACCCATTTGCTGACCGGACAGATACGTTATTAACACGAAGACCATGTCGTGGTGGCGGTCAACCACGATATGGTGGTCAGATTTCTCAATTATAAAATCTCGGACATTATATCGAAATTGAAGGCTTGCATTCGGTTCCCTAAGGTTAATTGCAACTAATAAACCCTTAGAAACCCAGAAGAAAGTCGAAATTCAAGAGAGCTCAAGGATTGAAGAAGATTTAGAAAATGTCCATCATTGATCTAGTTGGTCTGCTTATTAAACTTATGTCTAGCTTATTTTACTTAGATTTAATGAGTTTTTCCTGCTACAATGAGAGGCTAATCACCTTTTACTTCTGTTTGATGAAGATGAGTTTGATACTTATAAGTTGATTTCGATATTGGATGGTTATTATTGATGTTACTTGTGTTTGATATATATAAACCCTAGCATGTTTCAGTTCTAGTTGATATTGCTTATAAATAAGATTTTATGTGTTAGTTGATCATATTAATTGCATGAATCTCTCTTTTAATTGTTTATGATCATTAGATAATTAGAGATATGATTAATCACATCTTAGTTTAAGTAACTAAAGCTAGTAAATTTAACTGTGTTAAAGAGCAAAATTAGTATTAATTTGTGTTTGGTTGCTTGATTTGATCATATGAGAGCAAATCATATCATTCATAGTCCAATTGTACTATTATCAATTTGGTGTTTAACTTTTGCATGATCATTTCTTTGTCATTCATAAATTGGTACGTCTAGATATTTGATCATAATAGCTAGATAATTGGTAATCAATATAATTTATCCATAAGAATCAACAATAGGAGAAAGTGAAATCGGATCTAGGCATAAGTATTCTTGTAATTCGTGAAGTTACTTTGTTTTTGTTGCTTGCTTGTTTGCTAGTTGATATAAAGTTATTCTGATCTTGAAAAATCAGTAAAACCCCCAAATCATAGTTTGTTTAATAGTTTAATTAGAAGTAGTTAATTTTAATTAATTGGATTTCGTTCCCTATGATCGACATCAAACTTACATGAGCTATACTATAAACTGACTAGGTACACTTCCTATACACTACTAGAAAACAACCCTTTAATGACGCGCAAACAATGACACACAGTGATTTACGATACGCAAAAGCGTGCACCCTAAAAATAATGTCATATCTTCTAAAATTTGAAGGATAGAGGACACGTATTTATGCGTGCCCTGAAATTAGTGTCAGAAAAGAAAAAAAAATATGGAGGGTACCTATCATAAAAAGTGTGTCGTGTAAAGGTGTCGCTTTATATTTTTTTTAAGAAGGCGCGCTCTCTGTGTTTTTTTAGGAAATGAAATCCCAAAAAAATTAAACACCTCGCCTGATACTCCTTCTTCTCCTTCTAAAATCCTCTGCTAAGAACCCTAAATCATTCATAACCGTTTTCCTTTCCCAAAAAAAATTAAACATCCCGCCTACTATGACTCCCCATATCACCTTAAATCATAAATCAAGAAACCTCCTCTCAATCCTAACCTTTCTCTCAACTCCTTCCACAATATATTTCTCGTAAATTCTATCAATCCTAACCTTTCTCTCAATCAAGAAACCCTAACCTTTCTCTCTATTCACAAGCCAATAATCACGGCAAAGAAGATCAACAACAAAGAACAACTGTTTCGATTTCTCCCTAAAGTTGGTACAACTTGTCCTAAATCCGACTTCACTCCACTCTCTGAGTTTGTTTTCTCCCTAATCGATGCATCCACCTTCTCGTCTCTCCCCCTTCACCGGGTTGTCTCTCATCTCTCTCCTCCATAGATGAAGATTGTCGGAGATGTGAAGGGAGCAACCGAAGGAAACCTTAAAACTACTATGATTGCACAAACACTTCTTCTCTTGCGACTTTAGGTAAGTCTCTCCTCCATAGATGAAGGTTAGGAATGCTTTTGTTCAACGGAACTATCATCTATTGCAGTAAAATTGGTCGCCTTGAGGAAGATGGTACTATGAGCGTAACTACTACCATGGATGTATGAGATCTTTCTCCATCTTTTTTATTCGTAAGTTATGTGTTTAAAGTCCTTCCTTTTTTCATGTATGTTCTTAATCTTGTTACTGATTTCCAGGAAATCAATGCCAAAATATTGTTCCTTAACTTTGAGGACTTGAGGGCTGAGATCAAATTCGTTGATGGTGAGTTCTCGTGAGTTTATGATCTTTAACCTTTTTCCTTATTTTTTCATTCAAATCCATGTAATTGTTGCTTGAAAGCATTTCAGTAGTTCTTTCAAAACCCTAAAATACCCACACAGGGACATTTGCAAATCCAAGTCAAGCAAACATGGCTAACAACATGCAACAAATGTCAAAAATAATAATATTATTTAATCGTGTTCTTTTTAAAAAAGGGATTGGTGCTGTAACATACAGAAAAATGGGTTATATTGCAATTTTTTCATTCCATTCCATGACGAAATGAAAAAAAACTGGCTAAAGGAACGAGAATCAACAAAATGGAGGGAATCACATTTCTTCAAGCATGCTTATTTCCATTCCATTAGACAAAATAAAGTCTTTGTTTTAGTCCAATGGGATGACCGATTTCATCTTATTAAACACTAGCTTAATCTTCTTTCTTGATATAGATGTTTCAGATGGAATTTCTACTAATTCTCCCTCTATTGTTTTCTAGATCAAGATAAGACTATTAACAGCCCATGCCTCTTTCAAATGTTATACATATGCATTCTTGAGGAGACATAACAGCATCCCAGAGGAGTATCTTGCATTATTACCATTATTCTCAAAAAAATTCAAATACATTGGGCAACTATTGGCTCTCACTCTTGAAGGATTACAGCTATGTCTGCTTCCGCACACGGCCCAATATACATGTAAGCTTAATCTATTCCTTGTATACTTTTCAGTTAAATACATGCTATACATCATATTTGGGAGTCTATAACATTTCTCTGTGTCTTCTTCCTGTAGTGGAAACCATTCCTTGATGGAATTCAATCCTCTCTAGTTGCCAAAAAGTTGAAGCAATGTTTAGAAGAATCCTGGCCATTCATCTTGCAAGCATTGTCTCTTGATGCAGTTCCAGTGATGGGGACACAAATGAATCTTCCGGAACATCAGAAAACACATCCAAAACTGAATCTTCCGGAACATCTGAAAAAACATCCAAAAATGTGTTTCTCTCAGGATACAACATGGTGGAATTGAAACAGCAAGACTATCATTTTCTATGGAGTTTCTCTTTACTTGTTCTTTGAAAGACTTACTGTATCATAGCTTTGATTGGATGGATTTTTCAAAGTACAATGTTGTAATAGGAAGAAATGAGAAGAGGATGCTTTGTTAAATATTGTTGTCCATTGACATTCTTAGTCATCTTTTTTTGTGCATGAATGTTGGACATGAACATATTTGTCTAGACTTCAGGGTGGTTTCGGTTCTTTTTTCTGTCAATTACATTAGTGAGTAGTTTTCCCTTCAACTTTAAAGTGCATATTTGGTTTGAAATATGGCATGTCTTGACATATCTTTGTTTTATCTAATATTTTATATATCATTTGGATTTTTTTTAATGTTAATAATATGCTGGAAACATTGTTCCTTGTAGGAAATGTGGTCACATTAAGGCTACAACTATTAGGAATGGAGCTCACTGTGGGTGACATGTTATAATTGGTGGCATTTTTAAGTCCTTTGACGTTGTACAGGTTCAGATTAACTTTTCTCTTAAATCTTTTACATTAATTCTACTTGTTATTTCTTGACATAAAATCCAAAATGAGCATATCATTCATCATCGTATCATTCTTTTGTACCAATTATTTGACCTTTTTACCAAATCATTAGGATAATATTTCATAATTTTTTATTTACTTAAGGTAATTATAGTATCTTACATGTGTAACGATGATGAAATTTGTAACAAGAATTTGAAAATATTTTCTAACATTAAAGGGTTACCTTTTACTTACAAGATTTGATTTGGGAAATGCTAGCACTTTGGTAATATACAAATTCATTTTCTTGATTTGGGAAATGTCGGCGGTAGACGGTAGAGGAACTTTTCTCTAGGTTTAGCAGCACCGTTACCGGCAAACACTGCCGCCACCGCTTGGTTTACTGCTACTGGTACTGTTCTGCAAAAACCGGCAATGCAGCAGAATCCGGTTCAAACCCCCTGACACCTGTGGTTTCTGCTCAGCAACAGGCCACGAGTCCGTATACAAGCAATCACATTTGGGAAGCATGATGTTGGCTTATGATGGCATGAAGACTACGTTTGCTACTGGCCCTCTTCCGTTTGAGTCTAAAGAGTTTGTGGTGAAACTCACTGCGTTTGCTACTGGCCCTCTTAATTCTTGCTTTTTCAAAAACCATTAACCATTGTCCTATGTTAATGTTGGTATGCATATTGTAGGCATGAAATGGAATTGAAGGTGAACATCAAGTTTGTGTCTTTAAAAGATCTGCACCATTTGAGACACTTTTTAAGTGGTGGACAATATGATAACCCCAAGAGATCATTCAAGCTCTTGATGTTGTTCCAAGGGTGGCGGCTTCAATAAATGGGTAACATAATTTCTATATTATTTCTTTACATTTTGTACTGAATAAAATTTATATAAAGTTGTTAATTTCCCTCTGTAATTACAGCCGTCAAATAGTTGGTAGATCTTTATTTAGCACTAAATTTGGGAAAGGTATGCTTGGTGGAGGGATTGAATATTGGAAAGGATTTCATCAAACTTCAACTTAAGACTTAGACTTTTGTGCAGATGAACCTTTTGCTCCAGACATCTGAATCTTGTGATAATCATTTGAAGGCTGTTGTGATCCTATGGAAACATTACAAGATATGTTTGATTGGTTAGTTGTGTTATGGTAACGAGGGCTTTGCCATGATAATTCTCAAGGCAAGCAATATATACTCATCACAAAATTGGTTTTCTGTAAATTACCTCAGTTATCAATGTTTTTTTTTTTGGCTTAATGGGGACATGACTTATGGTCGTTTATTTTGTCCAAAATGCCCCTGCATACTGTTTGTTTGATAAAAAAAATTATCATTTTAACAGTTTTGACCGAATTGCCCCTACATTCTATTTTTTTGGCTTAATGGGGACATGACTTATGGTCAACTTTTTGCTAATGGTGAAAACTCTGGTTTTTCTTTTCAGGTGCCAGCTAAACCGAATCACAACCTAGTTCTCTACTTTGTTGCTGATAGGCCAATAGCCAAAGACTCTTTGCTGGAAAGATTTGTTAATGGAACAAACACTTTTCATGATTCAAGATTCAAATTGATTCCAAGCATTGTGGATGTATTTATTTTTATCTATGAATGCAAATTTATACAGTGTAGATTAAATGAATGCAAATTTATATATTGTAAGAAATAGAATTGTACGACATTAAATTTTATGCAATCGATTGTATTTTTTGTATATGGTATTTTATTTCTATTATGACACATTAAATGCAAATTTAATTTAAAAATATACAAATATAAAAATATATTTTTTAAACATTTAAATTTACGATACGCAAAAATGTGTGTCATCTTCATTTATGACATGACCTTTCTTGACAGGGGTTTTAATGATACGCATTGCATGTCATAAATGTGCGTCATAAATGCATCTCGTCTATAGACGACGCGAAAAAGCGGGTCGTCTCTCGTTATGACATGGCCTTCCTTGACACGTATTTACGCGTCGTCAGAGCATTTTACGACATGCATTGCGCGTCGTAAAAGACTTTTTTTTCTAGTAGTGATAGGTGCATAGCTAGTAAGAGTTTGTTAGGTTATAAATTGAAAACTAAATAGGTACTTCTGCCTACATGAGTGGATGAATTCTCCTAAATCGGGATGAATTGGCCGCTCTTGGTCAATCTGTCGACAATAACCTAGATAGAATCAACCCTGCGCGCCATCCTTGGCAACTTCGTGATGCAATCCATGGTGATCTCCTCCCATTTCCACATGAGGGATGGGTAATGGTTGCACCTTTTTGTAGGGTCTCTGATGTTCGGTCATGACTTTTCGGTAAGTCAAGCACCGCTCTACATACCAAGCTATCTCCCTCTTAATACAGGGCCACCAATAACTAAGTCTCAGATCCCTATACATCTTTGTAGCGCCTGGATGAATCGAAAACTTTGACTTGTGGGCATCCTCAAATAATGTCTGCCTAACCCCACTAGAAGCAGGAACCCATACTCTGCCACATTGAGTCAATAAGCCCTTACTATCTCTGGAAAATAAAGGAATCTGACACCTAATCTTTTCTTTCTTCTAATTCTCTTTCTTTAATCCCCTCTACATGTTCCTCGATCAAATATAACAATGGTGAAGTGATAATCATCCTCAAAAATAGGTATCTGATAGGAGTACTGTTCGCTTTGCAACTCAAGGCATCGATCACTACGTTGGCCTTTCCAGGATATACAAAATCTCATATTCGTAATCCTTCACAACATCTAACCATCTGCGTTGCCTCATGTTTAAATTCAACTGATCCATCAAATATCTCAAACTTTTATTATCCGTGTAGGTGGTATACCGAACCCCATACAAGTAATGTCGCAAAATCTTGAGGGTGAAAATCACAACCCCCAACTATAGGTCGTGAGTAGGATAATTCGTCTCATGAGGCTTCAACTGCCTTAAAATGTAAGCGATCACGTGACCCCTCTGCATAAGCACTTCCCCCAACCCCATGATAAAAACATCATAATATACCAAAAAATCATCCACACCCTCGGGAAGGGTCAGTATGAGGGCCTCGTACAATCTCTGCCTCAAGGTCTCAAATGTCGCCTGCTGCTCAGGCCCCCACCGAAAGGTTACATTCTTCTTCGTCAACCTGGTTAAACGCACTGAAATCTTGAAGATATCATGGATAAATCTATGATAATATCCTGCTAACCCAAGGAAACTCTTAATCTCAGATGGACACCTCGGAACCTCCCACTGCATCACTACCTCGATTTAGGCCGGATCGACCAATATACTATCCTGGTTGACAAGGTGCCCTGAAAAATGCACCTCGCACAACGAGAACTTGCACTTGGAGAACTTGGGATAAAGCCTCTCCCTCCTCAAATTCTACATAACCTCTCTTAAGTGATCCTTAGTCTTATAATATACCAAATTACAATCAATGAATACAATCACAGATAGGTCCAACATCGGCGTGCACGCCCGGTTCATGAGATCCATGAATGTCGTTGGTGTGTTGGAGTGTCCAAAAGGCATCACCAAAAACTCGTAATGACCATAACAAGTCATGAAGGTCGTCTTCTACACATCCTCATCTTTGAACCTCATATAATGATAACCCGACCTCAAGTCAATCTTGGAAACCCAATATGCACCCTGCAGCTGATCGAAAAAATTGTCGATTCTTGGAAGTGGATAACAGTTCTTCACCGTTGTTGAGTCAAGAAATATTGAATTTATTGATGTGGTATTTTTGATAGATAAGTATGGTTTAGAATCCTCTCTATAAAAGGTGTTAAGAAGGTGATAGAGAAGGTGTTGAGAAGTTCATAGAGAAGTTCATATATAGTTCTCTATATCGAAGTCTATCTTACTTCGATATATCTATCTATTTTAGTGTGAACATTGAGGTTGTACTTTATGCCTTAGTCACGCTATGTATTTTGAGTCTGTTAAGGGCACTCTTATTTATAGTTTTGTAGGCTTAAGTGTTAGAAATAGAGAGTTCTTACATTTCCACATTTGTACACTTGAGATTTCCTTTCAGACTAATTGAGTTTAAAGAGAATTATTTACACCTTGTGTTGATTTCCTTATCATTTGATTTATGTTTGATGTTTTTAATCCCTCAATGTCATTTCCATGTGATCCTACATGTGGTATCAGAGTTTAATCTTGGAGGTTTAAACAACTATTTAAAGAAAACGATCCTAAATGAGAATTTGATCTCGTGAATCTTACATCGTTCTTCAAATGTTGTAAGTATTCTGTTTTGGAAGGAATTCTTGTTCTAGAAATCGAATTTTATTCTTTGATTCATTCAGATTCGTTTTTTTCTCTCTAGAACATTATTCAAATCTTATTTCTTATTCGGAAATATGTTCATATATGTTATTTATTCGTTTTTTAGAAGTGATTTTGTTGAAAATATTCATATTTTGTTCATAGATTCGATGTAGATCTCTTAAAAATTCATTTCATGTCTACTTTCTCTCTCTAGAATTCTGTTGAGATCTATCTTCTCTCTCTTGAAATATCTAATATTTGGTGATCTTTTTGGTATTTGATAAAAAATGGTGAATTTGGAGTATGATTCTTTGATAGTGATGATTGAAAATGTGAAGTACAAAGTCAATAAGGAGCAATATTATGGATTTATGTTCAAATATTCGAAAGATGGTAGATTCGATTGAAGCATTCCAATTTCTTATGGAAAGAAAGATAGTTCTGGAAAGTTGATATTTCAACCTCTTTCTCATAGTTTGAATTTACGTATGATTAAAGAAACGATGAATCTTTCAAGAGCTTACGATAAAGAACCTAAGGAATTGGAAATGTATATCAGGAAATATGTTTCTCTGATTGAAGATCAAAGTGTTCTTAGTGGTCTTGAATTTGTTAAAGATGTTCATGAAGTTCATAATGGTGTTATTGAAGATGTTCATAGCTTTCATCATGTTCTTGAGGTTCCAAAAAATGAGATAACTCCAAATGCTCATGTTGAGGGGGAGTTAGGTGTTTTGTGTAATTCTTGTGATTCAGAAGATTTACACTCCAAATTTGATGTGTCAAATGAAGAATTTAACAATAGATCCCCTAAGGTTGTGAAAGTATTTTGTTCTATTGGAACTCAAATTGATGATTCTTCATGTTCTTGCAATTCATTTAAAGGAATGGTGTCTTACAGAAAACCCAGAATTCAAGATGTTCAGATGTATTAAACACCAAATGATATGGTACAAATGTGTAATGTTAAAGTTGTGAAGGAAGATGTTGAGTCTCTTGATTGCAAAACTTCAAGCTCGAAAAAGATGAAAAAGAAGAAGAAGAGGAAGAGTAAATCCAAGAAAATTTGGGTTCCTAAGAAAAAGTCTTCAAATGTTGTTATGACTTCGAATTTCAAATCCAAAAATGTTGAAGGTTCTCAAATTCGACATGATGACGAAGTTCGATACTGGAGAAGTGAGAAAAGTGACATGGATGGTACAGTGTGATGTTTAATAATTCTTATGTGCCTACCAAAGAGCCTAGAAGTTCATTTTATTCTCAGAAGAATGATATTGGATCTTCTATATTCGATCCATATTTTTTGAAAGAGCAACGAATTTACAAGGCATTTTCTCCAATTCTCAATTTCAAGTGGATTTCTAAAAATCTTGATAATTGATAAAGCTTATTTTGAGAGTGAGCCAATTAAATATTTGAGGCCGTTCTATAAAGGGAAAAGTTTGATATCTAAATTTGGAGATATTGCTTCGACAAATACATGAATTCAATTTGGAAGATATTAACGACATGGGTGAATTGATTTTTTTTAAAATCAATATGATATTGGTGGTCAAATATTGAAGCTTTGATATTGTTATGGATTGTTGATAAGTTGGTGGACATATCAAATTTTATATCTTGGTGGCCTTATCAAAAATTGATAACTTGGTATTCTTATCATGAATTAAATATCAAGAGTTGTGATATATGTATTCCACCTATCAAAATGAATTTTTGAATATGCAAAGAGTACAGGTCAACATTGTTGGAAAGAAAAATCATCTAGGAGGTCATTGAATATGCATAGAGTTGTTCCTAAAAGCTGAAATTATGTTGTCACACCCCCGAACCGGGATGACGGAAACGTCCGGGGGTGGATGACTTCATGTACAATATCATAACAATTGAATATGAATGAAACATAGCAATCAAACATCACACATTGGAAATACCCACTCACTTAGTTTACATATTGAACTTGCTCATCAGTTACACAAAAGTAAGAAAGTAAAATTTCTTGAAGTCGTACCACTTGATCTTATAGCCGAGCTTATTACCTGCTACCGGAATTCCTGAGAATACAAGTTGTTTTGAAAAGTGTCAACTAAAAAGTTGGTGAGTTCATAAGCAGTTTTGAATAAAAATGTTTTTTGTGCTTGTTTAGAATAGTTTTCATAGTGCTTTAAAAAATCCGATATTTTCTAAAAAGAAATGGTTTGAAATATTTGTGTCCGATCTTATATTAATGAATGTGTGTTAATGTTTGCGAAAATAGAAAAAGAATGATTCCAGACAACCTGATGTTGTCTGCGATAGATAATGTTGGAATCTCAACCCCCATGGTTGAGTACTGATGCGTATAGATTGTCGTTTTATCAAAAGAAGGTTTCCTGTTTTATCCCAAAAAGAAAATAGAATGGTTTCTGTAAATCTTATAATGTTAATTCTTCTAAGTGAGCCATTATAACCATACTAAATAATGACAATTTCGTCTGTCTTGGCGTCTTTGGGACACCGACGGAACAAGGTACGGTCTGTCACCCCAGATTGGCTGAGTCTAACTATAGCGAACAGCTCAGGTGTGGGGCGTCACCCCCGTATAGATCTATACACAAACTCACGCTCTCCTTCCAAGAGACTCTGGTTATAACTACATGCTACGATCATACACTCAATAGGTGTCAACCGACATGTCTCACTAGATCCTTAATCAAAGTTTATGCGAGAAAAGAAGAAAAACATATAAAACTCATTCCCAGGCCTAATGAACCATGTAAGTGAACCACTAAGGCATCACTAAGCATGTAAGTCATTTGAAGGCCCGATAGGAATGTGATTATATAACATGGGCCCAAAATATATGTAAAAGGACTACTAAGGCCCATTTCACATGTAAGGTATTTACAGGCCCAAATAACACGCAAATAGAATCCAAGGTCCGTCGTACATGTTAATGGGTCAATGATGCTCAATAAACATATAAATAGTATTCAGGACCTATCAAACATATTAATGGGTTACTAAGGCCCAATAAACATGAAAATAACCTAATTAGCCCGTTTATTATTATATTGCTAGTTTTAGCTCGATTATTTACCAAATTGATATAAAAAGCCAACTTTTAGTAAAAACAACACTTTAGTCCCCCTTTTGTTAAAAACTTGTATTTATGGCTAGTTTTTGGTAAAGATAGCATTTTAACCCATTTTTATCAAAAATATCATTTTTGGCTTGATTTTTGTGAAAATACACATTTTTCTGGTTTTTTACTTTTCTGACCCGGTTATTGGAAAATTTGTAGAAAATCATCGTAAGTCGAAATTTGGATCCGTAAACTCTGGAAGTTTGGAAATTTTATCTAATTTGTTCACTATTTTTATCATAATTGTTAATGTCCTCAAACAAGTGTGAAATTGCTGACCTTCACAGGCTGGTCTGAGATTATTTCAAATATGATAGCTAGTTTTGTAAAATTCCCCAAAAATTGTAGAAAAATCGTATGAAAACGTGAGAGTAGTCATATTAAAGGTAATAACCTGAAATGTTTTCATTTAAAACATTTTTGAAAAATATTACCATTAAGGGGGTCAAAACAGTCCAAGATTAGACTAAAACGTTTCTGTCAAAGGCTGATTTTTGAGTTTAAGTTATCCATGTTGGTTCACAACACTTGTTTTTGGCTATTTTAAGTGTATAAATCCCAGATCTACAAGTTTACATGTATTATATGTGATAGCACATACTTTTCTCAAGGCTTTTTTGAAGATCCAAGTGATAAACTTCATGTTCAAGTAAAGATCTAAAAGTTAAACACATATACATAGATCTAACACAAAAGCACTTGTATCCTCCCCCAAAAACATTATAAAACCGAAAATAAGGGGGTATAAAATCACCTTTTGGTTTTTGAGATGTAGATGAAGAAGAAGAAGAATCTTTGAACCTAACTTGAGTTTTTGGAGAGTTTTTCTAAAAGTTTTACACACAACAAAAGGTGTAAATTGAAAGTTCTAAGCATATATATGAAGCAAAAACACTTGGATCAAACATGGACTTACCAAGAAGCTTAGAATCCAACTCTTTATGAGGATGTACTCAAGATTTTTGGAGAGGATGAGGATATTCCTTGAGTGTTGAGTGAGGAGTTTGAAGTTTGTGAAGTGTTTATGTGTATGGATATGGGCCGAGAGGTAGAGAAGAGAGGGGAGAAAAAGGGATGGGCTCTTGATGAATGGATGGGAGATGTTCTTGAGAGCAAAAGAGTAAGAAAAATGAATTTTTGTGTAGTGTGTGTGTGTGTGTTCGGTTTTATAAAAAAGGAAGAGGAGAGATTAGTGCATTGATGTTTGTTGGGCAATTAATCTTTTTCTAGATGTATGCTAGACGATAAGCATGGTTATTTGCCATGTAAAACTGAGGTGTCAAACTTGGATTAATTCATTCCCTCTTTTTTTTTTTTATTAATCCAAAAATATTAATTCTTGGCCCAACTAAAGATGATAAATAAAAGTTTTTCAGCCCAAATAGAAAATCCAATAACAAATTGTGGTCCATTAATGCTAAAATAAGGTTTTTCAGCCCATTAAAGCCCAAAGGAGGGGTTGTCGGCCTATTTGGGCCCAATAAGAGATTTCTGGTCCCTTAAGGGTTTTAATTTGAGATTAAGGCCAAAAAATTATTGGTCTTAGCTTATTGGATCGATTTTCGGGTTTATATGAGATTGTTTTGACCTAAATGTCAATGTATAAAAGTAGAATTTTAATGGTATTGAAGTTTTGAAGTTCGCTAGATGAGATGTTGTAAGGTTACACAAGGAGGTTATATTGTACATGAATTCACATTTTAACCTAATTTTTCCAATTATGACATGTGTGAATTGATTGTTCAAGCAACGTCTAGCAAGCGTGATGTTCAAGCTGAAAATGTTGTTTGTCTAATAGCGTGATGTTCAAGCTGAAAAAGTTGTTTTTCTAATAGCATGTGAGAGCTGTGTCAATATTAGGCCATCTGTAGTACATAGGACGAACAACAAACCACAAGGACCATCATGAACCATGGACCGGTGTTCGTGTACCGGGGACGACCACGAACAGAAAGTACAAGAGAAGATAGAAGAGAGAGAGAGAGAGAGAGGAAGAGAAAGAGACAGAGATAAGAAGAAAAAGAAAAAGAATAATAATAATAATAATAATAATAATAATAATAATAATAATAATAAGTTTGAGGCATGAGAGAGAAGAAGAAGCGATTTGTCGTTGTCATGCGTTTTCCCCGCCACTAACCACCATGAAAATGATGGACCACGATAGGTCAGGGTGGTGTGCATGGATAATGCTCGTGGCCTCATAGACCATGAGCCTCTTCGTCATTTGTATATCGGAAGGTCTTAAAAGCTCATGGGGGAATGGAAAAGTTGTGGTGCATTTAATAGTCTTGAGAATAGTATTGACAACTCATTTGTCTTGAAGAATGTGTGTAGTTGTTGACTTTCAACATATCAGAAATAACATGTGAGATGTGTATGAGCTGTAAAGGAGCATTGGATACTATGTTTTGTTGGAAAGCGGGTCTATACAGCTAAAATGAGTTTGGGAAATGTGTATGAGCTGTTAACGAGTTGGGTTTTTGTTCAAGCTTTGTTTTGTATGGTGAGTAAATTGAAGTCTTCCATCAAGGGTTTTCATATTGAATTTTATTTATCAACATCATAGTGCAAATCAAACCTATCAGGAAGGTTGGGAAGGTGTGTATGGGAAGGCATAAAAACCTTTGATTCAGATATCAAAGTTTAACCTTCGCCTCTGACCTTCGATTTTGATAGTCAAGCTTTATGAAAGAACATTTCCTCCATCTTAACTTTGTTTCTTAACTTTTCTTTTGGTCTGATTTTCAAGAAAATAAAAAAACATAAAAAGATTTTCGTCTTTGTTCTTTGAAGCCTCAAAAAAACTCTGAAAACTCAAAAAGATTTTTGTTTTGTTCATTTTTTGTTTGAATCCTCAAAAAAACACAAAAAACTAAAATATTATGTTTCAGTTTGTTCTTGGCAACTTAATCAAAGTTTAACCTTCGCCTTTGACCTTCGATTTTGATAGCGAAGCTTTCTCAAAGAACATTTCATCCATCTTAATTTTATTTCTTATCTTTTCTTTTGGTCTGATTTTCAAGAAAATTGAATAACACAAAAAGATTTTCATCTTTGTTATTTGAAGCCTCAAAAACCCTGAAAATTCAAAAAGATCTTTGTTTTGTTTGTTTTTTGTTTGAATCCTCAGAAAAACACGAAAAACCAAAAAAATTATGTTTCAGTTTGTTCTTTGCGATTCGAGATATGAAGCTTGCTCAAAGATCTTGCTTCCATAGCTTGCTCAAACGTCTTACTTGCGAAGTTTGAGTGTCGAAGCGTTGAAGACCTAAAAATCGAAACTTTTAAGACCTGAAAATCGAAGCTTTGAAAGCCTAAAAATCAAAGCTCTGAAGACTTAAGTGTCAAAGTGGAGAAGGTAGTGTTCCTACTTTGCTTTTCATGTTGATAGCTAAATTGAAGCTTTGATATGCTTTGCATCTTCACATTTGACATCAAATTCAAAGCTTTTAGATCTGAGAAATTTTTCAAGATTTTTTCTTCAAAAGGTAGTGTTGTTTGTTCAAGGGGGGTTTGAATTTTCCGATCTATGTGTTTTGATGGTGACATTTTTTCAGATTTGTTCCTTTCTCTTATACATTCTCAGATGTTGATGCTTCTCACACTTTAAGGGGGGAATTGTCATAGGATAAAAGCGTGTTCCTCACTAGATCCAACATTTAAGGGGAGAATTTTGAGTCAAGAAATATTGAATATGATGATGTGGAATTTCTGATAGAGAAGTCTAATGTAGAAGCTTCTCTATAGAAGGTGTTGAGAAGGTGATAGAGAAAGTAATAGAGAAGGTTATAGAGAAGGTGATAGAAAAGGTCACAGATATTTATCTATATCGAAGTCTATATTACTCTGATATATCTATATATCTAGTGTGAACATTGAGGTTATACTTTATACTTTAGTCAAACTATGTATTTTGAGTCTGTTGAGGGCACTAATGTATATAGTGTTGTAGTAGTCGTAAGTGTTAGGGATAGAGAGTTCTTACATTTCCCCAGTATGGCTCAAACAACCCTTGTTCATAATACTCTTTGTCCCACACAGTGAAATAGGGACCAAATTTATCAAATACATCTCGCGAAACAACTCGAGGACACAACCTTGGTGAACTCTCGGAGCACTAACGGTACAATCATCATCAATCTCCACCTCCAACAGGTAGTCCAACGCTCCCAGAGTGTCACTAAACTTCTTGCTAAATGCAATAGATACGAAAGATTGGGTAGCCCCTGAATCGAAAAGAACATGAGCAATTACACCATTGACTAAAAACATCCCTAATCACAATCAAATAAGACATAAGCATAAATAATAAAAACTGGAATAGATATAAGAGTGAAACATCCCAAAAATATAGTCCAAAAAATTCATTTTAAATCATTAAAGAAAAACCCATAACTCATAGAACAACATAATAAAATCACATGTCGTGTATCTCAAACATCATATCAAAAATATTGTATCAAAATCATGTAGCAAATATCAGAGTCTAAAACAACTCAGGCTGAAGATTGTGGTGTGTGCCATGCGATCATCCCGAGCCCTTCCCTTTACTAGCAGAAGTACCTGAAACCAAAATTGCAAATTGTAAGCAAGAAGCTTAGTGAGCTTCCCCAAACTACCACATACCATATAATAACACATGATAGCACATACTGGGCCTTACCCACTACATCGGGCCCCGCCCGGCATCGGACGAATCCGGCATCGGGCTCCGCCCGACATCGGACCGAAATCTGGCATCGGGCCCCGCCCGACATCGGACCAAATTCTGGTATACATATACCATAACAACAACACATAACACATAAACATATAACATGTAAAGCTTCCTCGGGCTTGCCCTGACATTGGATCGAAGTCCTAACACATAACACATAACATATAAGCTAAATCTTCATCGGGCTTTCCCCGGCATCAAACTGAAGTCTTGAACATACAAACAAGTACATGCAAGAATCATAAAGAAATCAAGAATACAACATTCCTTGGGCTTGCCCCAACATCGGACCGGAGACCGGAACATATAAACTGCATCGGGCTATCCTCGGCATCGGACCTAAGTCCGACATACAATAACATACATGAATGGGCCGACATTGGTGCCTTCGAACCGTTCCTACTAGAGGAATACTCACCTCTCAAACTGGATGCTGATCTCGTGAGTGAGGAATCTCTATTGGCTGCTCCCACGACACCCCGGCTAACTCTTTACAACAATACTTAGTCAGAAAACTGGAAATCCATCTAAGGGTAAAATGACCATTTTACCTCTGGTCGAAGTCAACGCTTTGGTTAAGCTCAACATTATGGGTTGACCAACTCGCCGAGTCAACCTTTCAATTCGCCGAGTTCTATAACACAGAAATCCTGGAATCGCGACTCAACTCGCCTAGTCGTCCTCTGACTCGTCGAGTCCTATCGAGCTACTCATAGTTGCGACTTGGCGAATCAAGTCATCGAGTTCCTCTACAGACTCATCAAGTTCTACCATAAACTAGAACAGGACAACATGACCCGACTCGTCGAGCTCCCTCATGGGCTCGACGAGTCCGTCTGTCTGTTTGGACATCTTAACAGATTAAGCCTTTGTTCTGTAGATGTAACATCTGGGATCCCAGGTATATTATCCTTTTATTTATTTATTTTGAGATCTATTGAGCAACTCGACGTGTTGGTGCCTAAACTCGTCGAGTAGAGACAGATTGACCACGTGGGTCTAAAAACTGACTCGACGAGTCAGAGAGCTGACTCGCCAAGTAAGCGCTGCGAGATAAAACCCTAAATCCCTGGGTTTGGGTTTATTTAAGGGAACTTATGTCCTCATTTCCGCCTCACCAACTGCCCAACTCCCCTGTGTGAAACCCTAATCGACCATACAGCTAAGAGAGAGTGTGTGAGCTAATATTGAGTGTTTTGGTGGATCTTTTGGAAGGAAATGAGTGAGATACAAGCAAGGAACAATGAGAGGTTGTGGCATCTAGCATTCTTTCACTTCGAGCTTCTATGGAAGGTAAAAAGCTTACATCTGTCTCATCTTATTAGTTGGATATCTTGAGTATGGAAGTTAAGGCTTTTACCACCTTTTGTTGGGACAATGAGTGCATGGAGTCTATTAGGAGGTCTAGACTTCAGATTTGGACCTTGTGAGGTCCAGAGAGTCCAAAGGTTCCATCTTTATTCAACCATATAAGAGTTATTATGCTTAAACGCCCTTGTTAGAGTTGTATTGGCATTTTGGAGCAAACTATGTCATGCATGAACGTAAAAATCGAAACTTTACGTGACAATTAGGCCTTGGGAGCCTAGATCTAGGGTTTGGAGTGGTAGGTCTGCCTTAAAACGTCTGAATGAGAAACTGACTGAAGTGACTCGCCGAGTTAGTGAGCTGACTCGACGAGTCAGCTAGGGTTTTCCCCGATGAGTCTGGACATGGGTAACTCGGCGAGTTGATGTGACAACTCGACGAGTTAAACTGGATATTCATGATATTTCAGAAGAAGCAAGGGGACTCGACGAGTCACATAGATGCACTCGGCGAGTCAGGTCAACATAGACTGTTGACTTGAGTGTTGGCTTCTATTGACTTTAGGGTTTGGTCAAGACAGGGATTATGGGGACAATGGAGGCGTAAAATGGTCTTTTACCCATTCCAAGAGTTAGAGAGAGAGAGAACAAACCTTGGTTTATTTAGAGTTATGAATAGAGTGTTAATTAGAGCTAATTATTCTATGTGTTAAGCGGAGGCTAGTTCGAGATTCGTGTATGAGGTTATTACGTGCTTGCTTACGAGGTGAGTCTTCTCACTATACTTACCATGAGTGGTATCTATGTGTGACCGGAGGGTCTTCTGTGCTTATTTGAGTTACGCAATATTATGCATTTTGTTTGTGTGATATATATGCTATATTCTATGTTTTACTAAGATCGGACTGGAGGGTCCAACTCGAGTTGTGGGACAGGAGGGTTTCCACTAAGATAGGACCAGAGGGTCCTCACTGAGACACATGACCAGAGGGTCCACACCGAGTCGCATGAGACTGGAAGGTCCATGCCGAGTTATAGCCATGAATGGCTTATTGTTATTTGTGTATGTGGTATTTTGGGGAACTCACTAAGCTTTGTGCTTACCGTGTTGTGTGATATGTGTTTCAGGTGCTTCTCAGGACCACGGGAAGGCACTGACCTGATTGTACACACTTGTTCGAGATTATGTTGAGGATTCTGGGATGTGACTGTTGTTTGTGGATTATGTTGACATTTGAGACACTTATGGTTTTTATGAAATGTAATTTATGAGTTTTATATGTTTTAAAAATGAAAATTTTGGTTTGAAAATTTACGGTGTTACACTAGATCTAAAACCCATACTTCGATTGTTCACTAGAAATGACCTTTCTAAGGTTAAAGTTTCCAACTTTACCCGTTGATAACCCTTTTTGAGGGGTTTAACTAAAACCCTAATTCCTTTAGGACATAGATATTGTCCAAACAGCCTTAGTATCCCTAACTAAAGCATGAAAACCTAGATCTAGGGCCTAGATACCAGATAACCACATAAAGTCTTGAGCTAGCTTCCCTGCATAGCCCCTTTGGGTTTTAAAACGCCATGACAACATCCTTAGGGTTTGCATGAGACTCAAATGACATAAAGTATGCACCTTTATGCCTTTACAACCTTAAATGACTCCCGATCTGAAAGTATAAGCAACTTGGGACATCCATGACTCATAAGTCATGCATCTTGGACAAAAACCCCATAAAAGTGACCACAAAGAGATCTAGTGAACTATAAGGAAAGTTGAGAGCTTGATTACTAGAAAGTGAAGAGGATGGAACGAAATCCCTGGATCTATAACCTTCTCCTTGAACCTTCAAGCTTCTTCTTCTTCTTCTAGGCTTCAAAACACACAAAACCACTCAAAAATGGATCACACACTCCCAAAATGCTCTAGGGTTTCATAGATTAGGGTTTAGGACAAGGAGGTTGTAAATGAGGCCAATGGGTGGGAATTAGGATGCTTAAATAGGGTGAAAATCCCCGAAATTAGGGTTTCACCTTGGTCGGGATACTTGTTGAGTCAGGGACTTGACTCGCCGAGTAGATAGCTTAAACCTTGCGCATAGTCTGCCCTCTACTCGACGAGTTAGGGCCACTAAATCATCGAGTCCTTCTTTCAAAATGAATAAATAATTAAATTAAATACATACCAGGAAACCAGGCGTTACAAAGAGGGATAAATATCAGTGAAAACATCCAGAGCTGCTCGGGCCTCCTCGACCATCAAATGAAAAGCTCTACTCTTCACCACAGAATCATCTTCCTTGACCTCACAACCATCGGTAATCCTCATCATAGTTGGAGTGGGCGCCCTCATTACTCCTCCTGATTGTCTCGGGCAATCGCCCTTCTTGTGGCCTGCCTGATTACAATGGAAGCATATGAGTGCTCCATAAGTACAATCTATGCTAATGTGTCCTATCTCACCACACTTGTAGCATCCTCCCCCTACTGCAAGGCAAACTCTCTTGTGCGATCTCCCACACTTGCCACAATGGCTCCGAATCTGTTGGCCCCTAGATCGAGAGTCATAAGTTTTAGGCTTCTTCGTTGATCCCTCTGTCTTCTAAATTGGATTTGCCTTTCGCTTTGTTCGAATCTCCAGCTCAATCTCCTACTCTCGGGCTCTGTCAATCATATCCTCCAATTTTCTGCATCCCGATATGCTAACAAAGTCTTAGATGCCATCCCTCAACATATCGTGGTATCTCGTCTTCTTCATCTCGTCATCTGCACCATAATGTAGAATCAGTAGAGCTCTCTCCCTAAACATAACGGTGATATTTGCAACAATATCAAGCATCTTACGAAGGTCCTAAGACTCCCTTGCTAGTTTTTGCACCTTAATAGCTGGTTCAAACTTAGATCTAACCCTGGTAACGAAGTCTATCTAGGTCATGGAATCGACGACCTCTACTCCCAAGGCATGACCAATCTACTCCCACCAGTCACAATCTCATTCTCCTAGAAGGAAAGCTACAAACCTCAACTCCGACCCATCAGACCAAAATCTTGTCCGTTGAGCACTCTCCATGTCTACAATCCATCGTCTGCTGGCAATGGGGTCCTTCTTCCCAAAGAACCCTGGAGTTCCACAAGATTTAAACTCCCAAAAGGCGAGAATCCATACCCCTAACTGAACAGTTGCAATCTCTACACGAAAGGCCCCTAGCCGCTCATCAACGGTACCTCCAAATTCTCTTCCCTTATAGTATCAAACATCACAGGGGTCACATCCAAGACACCACGCATGATCTCTGATGTTATAAACTAGTGTATCCTCTCATCAATTGGTTCAACATCAGCGCCTGGACTAGAACCAAAACCAGAACCTTGGGTATTCACCACCATACTGAAACGCAATTATACAATAGATTACAACATACCCAAAGAATTTCTCACATTATAAGTTCCTTATAATTTCTGTGACTTTTGTTTATTCGAGTATGGATCCTGTGCTTTCAGTAGTATAAGCCTAATATCACCTTCCATAACTATCCATACTTTCCTCAAGAATATTCATGAATCCTCTAAGTCACTCCCCTATGACTACACTCATAGGTCCTCACGTTAAATAGCGTACTCAACATTCTAACATACTTCCTAGGCTCTCCTAGGATTCCACTTCCCATAAGCACTTTCTAACACTATTCCTATCCTACGAGGAACCCTACCTCACCTTACTCTCGGCCATAAGGAAACTTCTACCAATATCAACTAACTATCTCACGAATAAAATCTTATGCAACAAAAGTTAAATAATCTTTCGACTGAAAGATCCTGCACTACAACGGTTGGACTCAAACAAGAGTTGCGTAATAGAGCCAAATCAGACATTCTAAAACTATTTAATCCATGTGGCATGCAATCTAACGTACTCGTGTAATAGTTAGTCAACATTAATAGAAGCCTCACATAACACAAAGCAAGCAACATACTAGCAGCAAAATCAAATGGCAATAAGGTATCATAAAGATCAGGTAATTCCTAACACATAATTCCTGAAGGTCCTTAGCCTACTCATTATTATGCATCTCTAATGACTCACATATCAGGCATATAAAAGGCATCTCTCCTAACTAACATTCTATCATGCAATCTTGAGCAGATCCTTATCCCTAATCTACCATGCAACTCAAACCATAACATACTAAAGCATAACATTGATGTATGTGTATTTTGGGAATTACTTGAGCTCAGCTGATTGCATGCATCGTACCCATTTATTTGTAAAATCAGTTTTAGAAAATTGTTTTCCTTTTCAAAAGATTTTATTAATTCCTTAGTTTGAGTTCAGACACACCCAAGGGTGTGCCCGAATCCCTCAAACCAAGGCTCTGATACCAACTTGTAACATCCCAAAATACAAGGTAAAAATTTTCATTTTTAAATCAACCAAATCATTCGTCCATTACTTTCAAAAGATAGTCAGAGTGTCAATAAGTGTTTCAAAATAACATCAGAGTGATAACAAAATCATAAGTGCGAAATCTCCAGTAGATGCGATGAAATTATGTTGGTCCCTTCCCTATGGAACCAACAATACATGAAACAATTAAACATAAACTGTAAGCACAAAGATTAGTGAGTTCCCTATGATATCACATACCATACATAACTATAAACTTGCAACACGGCCTATTAAGCTATCAGGCCAATTTCATCCCAAGTGAAATCCTATGGGCAAATCATAGACTTACAATCACTCCTGCAACGACCTATTTTAGCCAATGGACCCATTTCATCCCAAGTGAAGGCTAAAGACAAAATTTGTAGTCTTACATCACTCCTACAATTTCCATGGTCTCCCCATGGTCTTTCATACAACTACCAGGAGCCAAATCCTGGTCTTCCATGCAAGTATCATGAAGACAACTAGCATCCTACATAGTATACTGAGAAGATTCACCTCACAAACGCATTCGACAACTAAATAGCTCCCATAGTCGAAAAGAGGGTGCTACATACCTCCTACTGAATCATATAAGGTAAATCCTTAGTCTACATTCTAAAACTAGCAATTGACCAAAAGTCAAACCTGGTAAAAAAAGTCAACGATTAAAGTCAACGGTCAGCTGACCTCCATGTTGTGGCTACCCATCTCAGTCGCGAGAATTTGTTGCCATACCGTGGCAGAGTCCCGACAAAGCAATCGTCAAACCTTTCTTTGCTACGCCATCTCACCCTCCTTACCACATCGTGGTTGCTGCAATTTGGACCATTTAATGGATTAGTCCGTAATCTACTAATCCACTTGCACTTTCTAATAAGCTTCTTGGGAGCCTAATGGTTCATAAAAACCTAAACATTATGGACATGCATGACCCATGCATGTCCTTCACCCAACTTGGTCAAAATATGGGGAAAATGACCTAAAACACATGCATGACTCTAAAAACTCAACCATCTTCTAGATCCAGAAGGTACTATGCTCAAGGGGTCTTCGTAAGTCATAAAGTTACAAACTTTATCTCATAGAACCATCCCAACCACGGCTATGAACCCAAAAATTCAAACCAAACCAAGATCTGCTAAGAAGGAATAAAAAAGATTAAGTCTTGAAGTTTTATAAATGGTCTAGAGAGTGATACCAAATATTGGGAGGAGTTGCTCACTTGATCCTTACACCAAAACCTACTTCTTCTTCCTTCAAAGTGCACCAAGGACACTAAAATAAGCCAAGAAATTCAAAGGGAGGCTAGGGTTACTCAAAGTTTCTTTAGGAGGCGATGAAGGCTAGGGGTGGAGGAAACCCTAGCCATCGCTTCCTTTAAATAGGACCTTAAGTGTAACATCCCAAAAATCAAGGTAAAATTTTTCATTTTTCAAAACCAAACCACAAACCATAAATGTTTACAATTTTATTTTCCAAAATTCAAAATACAAATCAGAGTATCCCAAAATCAATTCTCATAAAATCTGAAGGATGTGCATGATCAAGCCTTCGCCTTGCCCCGATCATCTGAAGTACCTGGAACATAAAACTAAAATTGTAAGCTAAAGCTTAGTGAATTCCCCCAAAATACCACAACACAAACAACAACATTCATACTGGGCCCACAACCATTGGGCTGGATTACTCCTGAGCCCACAACATGAGTCTAGCTTGCCTTTCTGGCCCAAAGCCTATGTATTGATAACTCCTGAGCCCACAACATAAGGTTGGCTTGCCTTATCAGCCCTCAACTTATGTCTGGCTTGATCCTAAGCCACACCATAAGTCTAGCTTGCCTTTCCGGCCCTCAGCATATGTCTGGCTTGATCCCGAGTTTGTTAACTTCTGCACATAGTAGTATTGCCTCAGCCCAACCGCGCTATGTCGGCATATATATAACATATAACATATATCCAGTAAACAGATAATCATATAACTAGTCAACAAACAAAAAAATATAGATCTGCAGATCATTACCGCATAACAACATCCTGTATACCAGGACACAAATCTAACAGACTAATACAACATAACAACATCCTCTATACCAGGATACATAACCAAGTAGGTCTGCATTGGTGCCTTTGACCCACAAGTATAGTGAGGAAAACTCACCTCACAGTCTGAAAAGATAGTTGGACCAAACTTTGCTCTGTTATTGCCTCTACTGATCTCCTACACAAAAACCAGGGCCTTAAACTCAAACTACCACTCAAAATACCCAAAATTCCCCTATATCACATTTGGTCAAAATCCCGGTCAACGGTCAAAGCAGAAAGTCAAAAAAGTTAATGGAAGTTCAAGCTGGCTGAGTGCGCCCTGCGTCTCAACTACTACGTCGGGCTTAGTCACATCTTATTTAAAACCACGAGACTCTAACCCAATACGCGCAGCGTACCCATTGGTACACCCAACGTACTCCACCTGAATCCAAAACCTCATATTAAGAACTGATTCCTTAAGGACCTCTCGTCTAAACTCATATATAGACCCATAACATCTTTCTAAGTCCTAAAGTTTCCACCTTTATGACTTTCCATGGCTAGACAAGGCCCAAAAGCTAAAACCCTAACTTAATAATCCATTAAGACATCTTGACTCTTGCATGGAAGGGATATATGGACCAATATCTCATTTTTATGGTTCTTAATAGCTCCATAATGGATAAAGTTTCCAACTTTATCCATTAGGATGGTCCAAAACAACCAAGATCTAGTCTTTAAGTCTCAAAGGGACCAAAAATGCATATTTCTCAACTGAATCCATTAAGCCCAAGTCCCCAACCTTCAGATCTGAATCAATATGATGTTTAGATAGATAAAGTTTCCAACTTTATGCATAACAAGGTCATAAACTTTCAAGATCTAAAATTATGCACCAAAGTGACCAAAATTGACAAATATGAAAATTAACAAGATCTATGAAACTAATGAGCAACTTTGAAGCTTTTTACTCACAATGGTCCAAAAATGATGTAATATTGCTGGATCTATGCTTGAATCCTTCTTCCATACACTTTTACACTACCTTGTTCTTCAAGATTCCACCTCCTAATGGAGAAATAAGCTCGGAAATGATGCCAAGGCTCAAAATAAGTGAGAGGAGGCTAGGGTTTTAAGTTAGAGAGGCTTAAGAGGGTAGAGGCTCATGATAGGAAGGACCCCCAAGGGGTTAGAGACCTTAAATAGGGATCAAAACCATGAAAATAGGATTTTTACTCTGCGGCAGTACGCCCAACGTACATAAATTTGCGCCTAATATAATGCCCTAAAAACACGTTCTTCAGCCTAGTACACCCAACGTACTGCCAGACTCCCTATTTCCAGCTTAACTTCAAACAACCATAACTTCTTCATTTCAACTCCACTTTCGATGATCTTTATACGCACAGAAATGATTGAAGAGCCCCACAATCCTATCTAATTTCTTTTAACTTAAACATACCGAACTAAAATCCTTATTCCAAGAAAAAAGTCTAAAACATCACTTTTCCCATTTTACCCTTTGACTCCAAAGCACAAACCAAGGGCTTGGATTACATAACCAATATTATCAACATCCAATAGGGTCGAAACCCTGTTCCCTTGATGTCCAAGGCCTTTACTTGATCCATTTATTGTCCAAAATCCCGAAATAAGATATTTCTTGAGACAGGATGTTACATTAATCCCGAAAATTAGGGTTTTTGCACATCAGTCATCACGACGTTGTGGCAAGCATGTTGCCACATCGTGGTGACTTTAATGAAAATGTGTGTTCCCTGCAGTATGTCATATAGTGGTGATCCTTTCACCTCCGTGGATAACCGCATTCCTCAAAAATTACAAAGTGAAATACATACCTGGAACCGTGTGTTACAGGGAGTATGGGTGGGGTAGGATGTGTTGTGTGGTTGTGGGTGCGGGGATGAGGTGGGTAGGGCAAATGTAGGGAGTATGGTGGATGGTCGTATGTGTGTAAGTATGGGATGAGTGAGTGTAATTGGGTGTCGGTGTAGATGTAGGTGTGTGTTGGGTTGGTATTGTGTAGTGTAGTTAGGGTGAAGGAGGGGTAGGGTTAGGTGTATGGGTTGGATGTGTGAGATATAATGATAATTTGTTTTCATTTGACAAATCATGGTTAAAATTAAGAGGATGTAGGAGAACATTTTTGTCTTATTTACAAAAAATAAATAATGGAATCTAAAAATCTTTATCCTTAGCAAAACAATAACCAATTCTTTTAAGCATAAAACTTAATGGAAGTTAGGAGAATTCCAATTTCATTGATTTATTCAGCCAAACGTAATTTTTACTGGAATTTAATTTCGAGGTTCAAATTCTTTTGAAATTCGTGAACCAAACATGTTGAAATGTTACAATCCGGTACAATGAATGTTATACAAAATAGTACTCACCAAGATTGACATTTAATTTAATAAAAAATCTATTAAAAACAATTTCAATCACGTTTATGAAAATATCTTAAAGTAAACTAAACATGTTTCGTATAGAACCACTCCAAGATTTCACGTTATGAGGTCCATTTTTATATTACTAACATTTGCTTTTTATAAAAGGTTAATCACAAAACAAAACAGACCTAATATATGGCGTTTTTTCATATTAAATCTCAATTTTATTTTATTTCCTAAAAAAACTCTTACATATTTTCTACGTCTCCATACTTAGCCCTTACAATTTTTTTTAGATTTACCCTTTATATCGTCAACCAATTGACTTATATTTTTTTTCATTTTTCGGATTAAACCTCAACTTTATTTTTTTCTAAAAAAACCCTTACACCTTTATTATCTTGGAATATTTCTTGCATCAAGTTCTATAATTTCATAGCAGATGCTTCCATCTTCATGACGGTTTGGATTAGATCTAGAGAGGTCAGTGGCGGATACTTTAAGAGGCCAAGGGAGGCCATGGCCCCCCGTTTTTCACCAGATTTATGCTTTTTACCATAGATGTTGCAGAGAATTGGAGCCCAAAAGATGTAAAGATGCAAGTAATGAATATAAAGGCAAGGCTAAAGCATGATCTCTTCTTCCCTTCAACTACCATCGATTACGTATCGTACTCTCTATATCTCTTTCATTTTTTTGGTCTCTAACTTTCCCTTGCATTCCCATACACACATACCTCTGTTAAAAATGAAATATCAATTTTGTGTTGGAGCCACCTTTGTAAATGCTAAGTTCTTTCTTTTTTGGTTATGTATTTAATGTTTTTTTTTAAATTTCTTCATTTGATTTGTTTATTGCTTCAGAAAAGTGTACATTAATGTTTTTGTACCACGATTTAATTTTGTTGGAATTGAACATATGGAGTTGCATATGAAGTGTTTGTGAAAAGTCCTCAGTGAGGTTTGTTTTATGAAAATGTGTTTTGATGAACATATGAAGTTTTAAATTTTGATATGTAAGCTCTTTTTTACTTTTTCCTTCTAGAATTGATCTAAATTGTCTTTAATGTCTACGGTTTATATTATGGATCTACCTATAAAATAAGGTCTTGAAAGTTTGCATGCTAAGTTTTTGTAAAAAGTACTCTGTGAGGGTTTGGAACTGATCACAAGATGACACTCTCATGTTTACTGTATGTTGGTTGATAGGAATCCTAGTAAGAAAATAACGAATTATACTAATAGTTTATAGGTTTATCCATAATTTTGACTAAAATTCTTATTATGTAAATTTAGTACTTCTATACAACCATATATGTACACATCATACACATGTATAGTGTGTATAGTTATGTGTGTGTGTGTATATATATATATACACACACACACACACACACATGAATGGAAGGAGATACATACAAGGTACAACTATAACCTTACTTTTACTATGTATTTTTTACTTGGTATATATTTGCCATACTTACAAGATTTTGTTTCACTGGTTAGGCATTATACAAGTGACTTACTTGCTATGTCATTTTATACCATACTAGATGTAGTGTGTGTTGTAACTATGGCTAATATACTTACAATTTATGATCATTCAAAAAAAACATTTAACAAAGTTTTGGTTTCGCTCCCTAGTTCTATAATCCGTGTTCCGCCCCTGAGAGAGGTGGTCATGTAAGTCAATTGGTTGACGATTGGTCAAGAACATTGTAAGTTCATGTAATGATATAGAAAAGTTCAACCCAAGATGCGCAACGACTATCAGTTTAATCATGAGTTATCTACATTGAGTTGTTTTTTTTATGTTGGTATGGCGAAGGAAGGGTAAAAGTTGTTCTTGTCGTCTTTTTATTCTCATTAGGGACACATAGCGTTCTATGATGGATGATGAGAAAAACAAGAAGAGAAGAGGGATTGCATTTGTTGGCGAGAAGAGGAATAGGGGTAGGGGTTGTTCTTCTTCCATCATCGAATCCTAAGGCTCCTAATGAATATAACCATTCATCATATCGATGATTGTTACGTATATTGAGTTGAACTTTTCTAGATGATTACATTCACATACACCGTTCTTCACCATATCGATGAGTTCACATGGAAGAGTATTTATGCAATCATCAAGCAATGGAGTTAACACAATTTCTCTAGATTACTCCAAACTATTATGAAGTTGAGAGCATGTGTCATGGAATTATGGAACCGAATGCAAGAAAACTTTCAAGATAACAAAGATGTAAATATTTTTTTTTTAGAAAAAAATAAAGTTGAGGTTTAATCCGAAAAATTGAAAAATATAGAGTCTAAATCGAGAAAAAAATGTACCGGCTAAATCGAAAAAATAAAAATTGTAAGGTCTAATCGGAAAAAATAGAAAAAATACAAGGGTTTTTCAGGAAGAAAAAAGTTAAGATTTGATAGGAGGAAAAAAAACTCTACAATATAAGATTTTTTTTTCTTTTTCTTTTTTATGATTATCTATTTATAAAAATTTCCATGACCAACTGAATAATTGATAAATTATAATCAAGTATTTTAGTGCGTTGGGTGTGGACAACTAGTCATAACACCATTTTAGTGCCACATCATCAATGGTGTTATAACATCAAATGGGGAAATGGTCACCATATTGTATCTTGTTATGACACCAACTTTTTTTTTCCATTTCTTAATTTATTTTTTGTTTTTTTGAAATTCTTTTTTATTTTTAATTTAGACAAAAAAAATTTAATATAACATAATAAATAAAACATAATGTTTAAAAATTATAAATAACATATAATAGTTTTTAAATATTAAAATTAACATAGATATTAAATTACACATAACATCCAAATTTTAAAAAAATAAAAAAAAATAACATCCAGATTCAAAAAAAAATACAACGCTATTCGTTATCATTATTGTTACCATACAAGATATAATCCGCTAAGTCTTCTCGAAGTTGTAACGACCGAAAAATTCCAAACAATTTAAATTTTTCAAAAACAACCCGATTTCATTAAATTATTACAAAAAGGTTTTCAATACAATTTATTTAGAGTATTCCCAGAATCTCAGCACAACATAAACATGAGGAGCGGTATGATCACGCCTTCGCCTTGCCACGGTCTCCTGAAGTACCTGAAAAACATAAACCACAACTGTAAGCCCGAAAGCTTAGTGAGATATCCCCAAAATACCAACCGCATATACCATACACACATAACATGCCATATCATATTCGATCACGGAACAACCATGCACTTCGGGTTTACTATGTGACTGGTCCGCAGCACCGGCCAACAGTCCACCTGGGCCACCCTCCGAGTCTAGCCATATACATCGAGTCTGCAGCGTGATTGGTCCGCCCGCACCGGGCCTTTAATCCACCTAGTCCACTCTCTGAGTCTATAGTATGACTGGTCCGCCCGCACCGGGCCTTCAGTAGGCCTGGTCCACTCTCCGAGCCTCGGCACGTCTAGTCCGCCCTCTTGGGGCCTACAGCCTATCCGGACCGCTCGCTGGGTCTTCGGGACAACCGGTCCGCCCTGGGTATCTTGGCCTACAGCACAAAGCAGGACCCGCCTCAACCCAACTCCAATCCAAACAACCATGTGCACATAAACATACAATCATATAACAATTCACAGTCAACAAACCGATCAAACAGATCACATAACATATCATCATCCTAACCAGGATACCGACCTAACCGGTCTCTAGCATAGCATCACCCTATATCTCAAGATACCGACCTCAACTAGGTCTCTAAAAAATACCACCCTAGCTACCAGGATGCAACATATCAAAGCAATATCATAACAACAAATACCCGGATCTCAATCCGATAAAGGGCCGACCTTGGTGCCTTAGACCCTGTTGATATAGTGAGGATAACTCACCTCGAAACTGCCGACTGAACAGATAACCCAAGTTGCTCTGATCACTGATACGATCTCCACCACTGGCCAACCACCAAAACACTGAACTCAAAACAGTACCCAACAATTACCAAAATGCCCCTGGAAGTCAACTGGTCAACCCTTGGTCAAAGTCAAAGTCAACCCCTGACTGACTCTACTCGCCGAGTTAATCCAATGACTCGACGAGTCCTCATGTTCAGAACTTTCCCCAATCCGCGACTCAACTCGCCGAGTCACCCCGAGACTCGCCGAGTCCAACAACTCTGAGTCCTTTCACACTCGACTCACCGAGTCATCCCTTGACTCACTGATTCACAGCTCAACCAGAAGAAAGGATAGGACCTCACGACCAGACTCATCGAGTCCCAGAACAGACTCGCCGAGTCCAAGGCTATCTTCAACCTACTCGCCGAGTTGTTCTTCCAACTCGCCGAGTTCTAGACCATCTTCAAGCAACTCGCCGAGTACACCCTTGTGACTCGCCGAGTGCCTCTAGATCTCATTCCAAACAGAACCTTCCAGGCCATGCAATTGATCCAAAACGAAGATCTAGCCTCCTACAACCCATCCATCACGTAAAGTGGCGAACTTTACGTGAATCCAAAGAGATCTAGGCATTTTACACTTTGGGGTTTGGGTTTTGGGACAAGATAGCTTCACCAATCACTCAGGAACAGGGACTTATGCATTTTTTGGATCATCACTACTCCAGATCTGAGGTAGCATCCTCAGATCCGTCTTCCAATCCAGAAATAACTCATGAAATACTCCAAAAACCCCAAAGCAACCACCATGGATGACAATAAGGGAAAAAGGGCTCAAGACAGAGGATTCTTACCCCAAAGATGAGCCTAAACTGATGTAGACTTCAGATCCACAAGCCCCCTTGGTGCTATCCTCGAATTCCTCCAACTTCTCTTCACAAATTCCTTCTTCCAAGCTTCAATCCTCTCAACAATGGAGTTTCTCACGATTAGGGTTTTCTCTGGAACACTCAAGGAAATAGAGGCTGAAAAGAAGGCATATCATTCTTTAAATAGGGTGCAAACCCCGAAGATTAGGGTTTTCTTCACCCAACACCAACTCGCCAAGTCCAGCCGCCGACTCGCCGAGTTGTCCACTTAACACGCGACCAGAATCGCGACTCTACTCGTCGAGTCCACCCATGGACTCGCCGAGTTGCCCTTATACATTTTCACTTTGAACCCTGAACTTGCACTCCTGAACTCGGGATGTTACAGAAGTTATCTGTGTTTATTTGCGTCCTGAATGTCAACAATGCGATGCAAATATTCTGTTGTTCCTGGTTGAAACTGAACGTATTTGGGCTCCGTTGGGATATAGTGTGCAATATTTCGCCCTTTATCTTCTACTACCATGTTATGCATTATGATACATGCATACATGATATATCATAGAGTTTCTAAATCCAATGGTCGTGCTGCATGTTCGACTATATGCCACTTCGCCTTCAGCAATCCAAAAGCACATTCCACATCCTTACGTGCTCCTTCTTGTCTTCTTTTAAAAAAATTGTCTCGTTCTTCAACCGGGTGGCAGAATGCCTTCATGAATGTGGAATACTAAGGATATATTCCATCTGTAAGGTAATACCCATATTTGTATTCGTTTCCATTCACCGTGAAAGGAGCATTCGGGCCTTTCCATTCAAAAGATCGTCGAATATTGGCGACTGATCAAGAACGTTGACGTCGTTGTTGGAACCCGCAACCCCAAAAAATGCATGCCAAATCCATAAATCTTGAGAAGCAACAGCCTCTAGAACTAGCGAAGGTGATCCATGATGACCACTTGCGTATTGCCCTTTCCATGCTACCGGACAATTTTTCCATTTCCAGTGTGTGCAATCAATGCTTCTGATCATTCTGGGAAACCCATGACGTTCTTCATGCGCCGCATACAATTCTTGCAAATAATGCAACGAAGGTTTCCGCAAATACACTTCTCCAAATGTTTCAACAACACCCCTTGACAATGTATACAAACTCTCCCTTGCAGTTCTTTCGAACATTCTCATATAGTCGTCCATGATGTCGGGTGACTCCCCCATAGCCATCAAACGAATGGTCGCAACACATTTCTGCAACGTTGTAAACCCTCGTCTACCTCTAGCATCATATCTTAATTGAAAAAATTCATACCTAAACATAAATTAACTATAGTTTAAAAATATATTGCATATGTTGTAAAATTAAAGAAACATGTAGTACAATTTTATTTATTTTGTAAAAAAGTATAGTAACGATACCGGCTGTCCAAGGTGTTGGTGATTCGTAAGAACACATCTCTACTCAAACGAAATCTTCTTTTGAAGTCCTTCGCCCCGTATACAAAATTATCTGCAAAGTAATCGCGATACAGATGTTCGTGTCCTTCCTCGCGATTTCTGTTTAATATCGCACGTCTTGTTAGTAGCGGGGCTGGGTCTGGTTGCAGCAAGTCGGTAGTGTAATACTGATACATCAGCTTGAAGAAAATATCGTCATCTGAATCATCGACGAGTCGAAAGGCTCCATATTTTTTTTGAAGATAATTGAAACTATGTAGAGAGAAGAAGAGAAATTGTGTAAATTTTTTTATAAAAAAGATAGGTATTTATAAGGTAAATGGTTTTTTTAATAGTTTTTTTTTATACCGTTGCAATTAAAACGTTTGCAACGGACCCATTTTCTGCGTTTCATCTGGTCGTGACGCCAACGAGATCCAATCTCGACGAGCTGCAACGAGCAGGGGGACGGTGTTCCCCCCGTCAAGACGCCGTTGTCAACGGCCACATCACTCGCGTCGTTTTTCGTTTGGCCCATAACACATCGTCTTAAACATGTCACTAAAATTTTCAATTTGTTATTAATGTTGTCATATCTCGTTAGGGCCATATTGTAAAAAGTTTTTGCTCGTTTAGATTTGGCCGTAATTCCATTGAAAATCACTTTTATAACATTTGCATTTACGGCATCATTGCCCATTCTTATTAAATTCAATTTAGAAATTATTTATAATGGTTTATGCATTTTTAGTTTTCTGGTGTACATTCAAATAGACAATATACAATAATTATATATATTTGCTGTTGTATCATCATTCATTTTCACTTATCGTATATAATAAGATGAAATGAATAGTCATCAAGACACAAATGGCTGAAAATAAATTAATCATCTCAATAGTTATTGAGAATAGCTATTTATTTCAAATTGAACAAGATACGTGTATTTAATCTGATTTCACAGATATATAAGTATGTGGATAATGAAAAGTTTTATATGCTTAACTAAAAGATAAAGAAATAAAAACATTTTTATATACGTAGCTATCTAACTTTCCTTTTCCAGTTTCAATATTATTATAAAAGTAGACTTCTTTAATTAACTAAAACCATACTTCAAACCTTGTAAAGTATTTTAAAACCGTCTATTTTATACTTATATTACTTCATTCATTTTGACACTCAAGCGTTTACGTATTTAGTTGATCTAGACTTGTATTTCATAATTTCTTTATCCATGGTGTCTATACATTATTTACTAGAAATAATGTTAGTATAAGACCCCTTTGGTTTTAAATGGTTTTATCATTTTTTTGTGCATTACAAGGGTACGAACCAAAAAATAGCTTATAATTTAGCTTTTAAATTAGCTTTAAAAAAACAATTTATACTAACTTTTTTAAAATTTTCCAAACATACCCTTAATCAGTGTTGCAAAAGGCGTTTGACGTTTCCAGGTCAGTTGACTATCAAATAACAAATAATTAGTCTAGATAGGGAGTACTCAGATTCGGTAATTATAAAGAAATTATCTGGGAAAATTTCATATATAAAAATCACATAAGTTAACAAAAATTTATAACAAAATAAATGAATATTAATAACAGTTATAGTTTTTTATTTATTTATTAAAAAAGAAAGTCAAACATCTTGAGTCTGACCGAGTTTAACCGAGTTTTTTTGAGTTGACTGAGTTGACTGCCTCGACATATACTTGATTCCGAGTACTCAGGCGAGTAATCGTCCGAATAGGCTGAGTTTTACAACACTGCCCTTAATTAATTATAAAATAAATATTCTTTTAAATGTCATTTTATATGTTTCAAGTAGTTTATCATTTAGGTTTTATCAAACGTCATTTTTTATCAGGTAGTTTTTCAACTAGCGGATAACATTTTAACTAGCAGCTAGCTTTTAGCTAGCAACTAGCTTTTCGGCTATAAGCTAGCTTTTTCAGCTAGTACGTCAGACATAGCCTAAAACTTGATATATATCATTTGTTTAAAGGAACGATTCCAATGTCGTAAACTCTTCATCGAGGAAGAATACACTGGAAAATCATCAAAGTCATAGGTTTTTTTTTGTTCATTCAAAGGAGTAAGTACCCCAACTTAGCTTACACAATCTCATTAAATATTTTCTATAATAAAAAAAATCATTGCTAGTAGCTAGTTCTAGAGTATCATTTTTTGTTAAATGTAAAGATTTTCTTTGTAGAATATTGATGCTATTAAATGATAAGAATGGGATCATGTATATCTGAAAGTTAAACTTAATTTAAGGGGTTTTGTAAGGTGTCCCTTCTCATATTTTGGTGATAGCAAGTTTATATTAAATGATGTTGACATTTTTGGAATGGATTTGTATGAGTATGTAACTTTCCTGAGAAGGTTCATGCAAGACGAATGTGAGAAACAATGTTATATGTGTCCCCAATGAAACTCTTCATTCAAGTCTTAGATATATGAAATACGGTTTGGCTTATGCAATCTTCTTGGAAACTACATACACTAAGGAGCTCATATATATATATATATATATATATATATATATATATATATATATATATGTGTGTGTGTGTGTGTGTGTGTGTGTGTAGACCCTTTTGGTGATGAATAAGAGGAATGGTTTAAGGAGAACAAATAATAGTAGAGAGTGTGGAAGAAAATAATTCAAGGTCGCATGAATATATGTTATCAATCAATTCTCAGATGATCTTATATTGAAGATGAAATTACTTGCATGAACAAGACCAATATAGATGCATTATTAAGTAAGTTATATAGTGACGAAAACAAAGGTGTTAGGGAGGAACCAAAACCCTGGTACTTATGAGGTCATTAAAGATGATTTTGAGCCTACGTGTCAATCACATGTAATTTTTTATGAGTCTTTACAATGGAAAAAAAATCAAAAACCATAATGGGGATGAGATTTGAGAACCTAAAACAACTCAAGCTTGTATTTTGAAATTATATAGTTGCCAATGGATACCCAACTATGCTACAAAAATATGATAATAAAAGATTCCTAGCTAAGTTTTGTAAACGAGAATGCAGTTTTAGACTTTAGGGTTATAGATGAGTGATGAACACTAATTCTGGATTAAATATTTGAACAGTGGTCATAATTGTTCTAAGAACTTTTAGTTGGGTCCAACTGTTACATATTCCTAAATTAGATGTCACTACACAAAAGATATATTATATAGACAAAAACTAAGTATTAAGAATCTAAGGTTAAAGGTTATTATTTTTTTGGAATTAACGTGGGTGTAGGGCAATGTAGGAGGACCGGAAAATATGTATTAACCTTATCTAGGGTACACTAGTGGAACACCATACAAAACTTTGGTCTTATGTTGAAGAAGTTGTAACAAACCCTGGTTCTACTGTGAAATTGGATGTCTTGCCAATACCATATGGTGGAAATTATTTTAGTAAATTTAATTTTTATTTTGATGGGGTTAAAAAAGGTGGATGCAAGGTTTATTAGTCTAGATTTTCTTGGAATCAAAATGTACATCTCATAAAAAGATTACCATTAAGACATTAACAACATTATGATATAATTAGTGCATAAATGTTGTTTTATATTAACATTGTGTTATGAGTAACATTTGGATCATGGTATGAATATTGTACATATATGTATATGAAATATCTTTATGCCCAAGAGTCATTATAGAATGATATTTGCTAATGACATGTGATCCTATATGGTTATACATTATAGCAAGTTACTACTAATTTATTAATCATTAAAGTAATTTGATTATTAATAGATATAATCAACACTTGTATTTAATTGCAAAAAACATTACTTTATGAAAGTAATATTTTACCAACATATTGGGAATTATTGTTTATAGGATATAGTAAAATAAGAGAACAAAAACTAGTTATATTCATAAAATATGAATATAAATTTCATATACAAATAAGTGGGCACTTTGAGTAACCATTTAGGTTCAATGTAACTACTAGTTAGGAGATTTTGAAAATGACACTCAACTTTGACTCTAAAAAGAGTCAAAGTTGTAGGTTTGGAAGGGTATGGGAAGTTTAAGTGTTAGACTTCTATCTTCCATCCCATACTCTCTTAAACTTTAAGTACTTGGACACTTAATGAGGTATGATGCTTCACTTGAATGTTTAAGTATATAAAGGAGTCTAAAGACCAAAAACTTGCTAGTTATTTATCACTCTTTCTCTTCCTCTTTGGTTGCCAAAACTGTAACCATTCTCTCCCACTCCCATCTCCTCTCTTGAATTGTGTAGTGTAGAGTAAAGGCTCTTGGTTGCTTCTCCTTTGATGATGTATTTATTATAAACTTCTAAGTCTTAAGAACAACTAAAATACAAATGAAGACTAGCATCTTGAAGTGGTTTACTCTTTCTTAGTGGATACTTCTAGAGAGCTTCATGTCATCTTCATCAACTTCTAATATCCCATAAGAATCAAAGATTTTAAAGGTTTTAATACTTTCATGTGACAACCGTCAATTTCCGATCAAATCAAAGTCAAATAAAGTCAACAGGTCAGACCGGTCAGATCATATAACCCTTGTTTATAAGGGTTTACATTATGTTACTATCGTACAACTCACTATTTTAATAAAAAGTCATCACATGGAAAGTTCATTCGTTCAGAAATTCTAAACCCTAATCGGGGTAAGTAATGAAACTATTCGATAAAACGTTATTCCATACCCTTCGGGGATGTATAATACTCTTAAACATGGCTTAACGGGGTTTACAAACCTTGACTTACGAAGTTAAACACTCACAAAGGTCGCAAACGAAGCCTCTCCCAAATCTCTCTAAGTATGTGAAATCTCTACCAAATCTCTCTAAGTATGTCAAATCTCTCCCAAATCTCTCCAAGTATGTGAAATCTCTCCCAAATCTCTCTCAACTTTTTTATAGTCATCCGGGTCATCCTGACCCTTAACTTGGTCAAAAACCACTCAAAACGAGAAGAAATCACGAAAAAGAGCCTCTTAGAGTCGAAACCCTCTTAGGAGTCGAACCTTCTTAGGGTCAAAACCCTAAGAAGCGAAACCCCTAAGAAGCCGAGACCATAGAGCCGAAGCTGCTTGAGAACCGCAGTTGGAGGAACCGAAACTAGATTAGGAGCTGAACCTTCTTATGGCCGAAACCCTAAGAAGCGAAACCCCTAAGAAGCCGAGACCATAGAGCCGAAGCTGTGACATCCCCAATTTAACGGCCAGAAAAGACTGATTTGTTTATGTTTTGTTTTATAAATCAGAGTAATCGTTTAAAGAAAACGGTTGCGGAATTTGTTCCCAAAACAAAATGTGATAAGACTTTATCAAAGCATTTCTTTAAAGAAATGTATTTTCATTAAATAAGAAAATCTCGGGATGTCATGTTCCGATACAAACCAAAAGCATAAACAATATAAAATATACCTTACAACAGTTATTTATAACTACTGATCTATAATCCAAAATCTCTCGTCAAGTCCACCAACTTATACTCTTGTGCCATTACCTGTAATGCAAAGAAAACTGAGTGGGTCAGGCTTGGGAGCCTGGTGAGCATATAGGGTTTTCAACCCACAATAATATATTTATTATATTTAATCATCAAACAATCAACCCAATTACCCATCCCCATTATCTCCATTTATCTTAAGGATCTACCCTAAGAATCATCTATCCTTCATTCTTAAGGATTGACCTGAGGTATAGGCACGAAGTCACATCGTTGCCAGGGTTTACTCAATAGGCGCTAACTCCATAGTCACCAAGGTTTATACAATAGGCGCTAACTCCATAGTCACCAAGGCTTATACAATAGGCGCTAACTCCATAGTCACCAAGGCTTATACAATAGGCGCTAACTCCATAGTCACCAAGGTTTACTTAACAGTAGGCGCTAACTCCATAGTCACCAAGGTTTATACAATAGGCGCTAACTCCATAGTCACCCACTATCCCATCTACCCATGTTCTACCCAACATTTTCGTAGATATAAATATACACTTTTATACATAGTTTAAAACCTGTATAACATGTTCATCCAATACACATTCCAAATAATAGATGAGACACATACACATAACACGTATCTCATAGAGAATAACTCCTATCTATGAGTTAGAAGAAAGTAACTACACACTCACACAAAACATATACTTAATACATTAAAACAATACTTATATTAAAAACGTGTTTGTGAAAGAGACTATACACTCACTTGATCAGAAGATGATCAGACAGCACTATGACTTGCAGAAGTAGTATTCTTCGGTAGATCTGGAAGGTCTTCACAAAAAACCGGGCTCCTCGCGGGCAGAGCTTCGGCTCGGGAATTGCACTTCTCGGGATCTTCAGGCTTCGGGACTCGCTTCGGGTCTCGGGATGATACCGGGGCTTCGGGGGTACTTCTTTACACATAAATTGAGGTAATATGGTTGAGAGATGAGAGAATGAGCAACCAAACTCGGCTGGCCCTTCAAATCTATTTATAGGGCAAAAATTGGCCCTTGCCACGTCGTGGCACCTTTTTCCACGTCGTGGGCTTGGTCGTCACTGCATGCGTCATCGCAAGTTGCATCTGGGGGAATCCCGGAGGTGTTAGAAGACTGGCCACGTCGTGGTATCTGACAGTTTTGGGGTTTCGCGCCCCGAACTTCAGAAATTCATAACTTTCGCATACGAACTCCGTTTTTGACGTTTTTTATATCGACGCGAAGGTGAGATTATGCTCTACAACTCTCGTTTAGATTCCATTGGCTAATTTTGAATTTATTTTTAATATATTATAATTATATTACTTATATATTATTTTTAGTAGGCCGGGACAGGAAAACTCCGTTATAAACTCATAACTCCTTTGTTTGACGTCCGTTTTCGTCCGTCTTTCCGTCGTTGCACTACTATCAATGAGATATTCAATTCTCATTTAGATTGTTTTGGATAAATATCGCTCTAATGTAAATTCACTATTTACGTCGCGCTGTGTCGTGCCGGTTCTGTCGCGAAACTTCGACAGGTCATAACTTCTTCGTTATAACTCGGATTTCGACGTTCTTTATATATCCGGAAACCTCGTAAAATAAACTACATCTTATTTAAGATTAATCCTTCTAAATAATCTTTCACAAAAAAGTCATTTTTGACGCTTATCATCTCTACATTGACTAGCCCTGATCTACAGGCGTTACAATTATCTCCCCCTTGGATGATTACGTCCCGGAATCATCAACAAAATAGGATTCGTATACTGACTCCATAAGTTATCTCTCCATCCTAAGTAATAACCTTCATGCTCAATCCTGCATCTGCTCTTCGTACTATGTTGGACTTTCAATCATAACCTTCGAGTTACAAAATAAATCCTTTTTGAGGACTCCTTCTTCTTAGGATAAGTACATTCCCTTATCTATTGTAACAGACCGATGGGGTCGTGTCTCGATGACCTCTCATCGTAGTCGGACTCAATTTGATATGACCACTAGGGTCAGAATAACAATCATCACAATAGTCATTACCGAAACAATGGTAACGAGATACTTGAATAAAATGAGACCAATCACTAGCTTCTTGGTAACCTTGTGACTTTCCCTGATCCAAGCATGAGTCCTGTGCTTCCAGTAGTATAGATCTCTACTACCATTCACACCTACTCATACTCATCCCAAGTATTGTCCCTCAGTCGACCAAGTAACCAAACATAAATAATACAATCATTCAACACATCGGATAACCAGGGTTTATATTATTTCTTGAAATGATTACACAAAAGTTCAAGTTCACCCTATACTATGCCTCTAACATGCTATGCTTCCAGATACAGACTTTATATATTAATATGAAGTCTTCATCTTTTAATCATCCCATCGTTTTCTGCTTCGTCGAGGAGCATGTGGAATGCCCTCGGCTGTGGCGGTGTGTCTTTCTTTGGGAAGTCTTTAGAAATACGCCCTTCTTCATTACATATGTAGCACACCTTCTTGATAGGCGCACACTTGTTGGCATAATGCCCTGTCTTGCCACATTTGTAGCAGGTCATCTCCTCACTACATTTCCCGAAGTGTTTCTTTTTACACTTCTCACACCACTTAGCTTCATCTCTTCCTCCAGATTTCGAGAATTTGGTTTTTTTGTTGATCATTGAAGATCCTTCATGTTTCCTTTTCTCTCCAACTTCAGCTCTCTCCAAAACCTTTTCTTTTATTTGGGTCTCCACATTTTTGGCTGCCCAGATGGCGGCTTTCAGAGTGGTTGGTTGCTTGAATATTGGACCAAAGTCTGCTGGTAATCCATTGGCAAACTTGTTGACCTTGGAAAGTTCAGTCGGAATTAGGTATGGAATAAGCTTCATCTTCTCTGTAAAGCTTGTAGCGTATTTAGTGACGCTCAATTTTCCCTTCTTCGGATTTTGGAACTCATTGTTGATTTCCAGAAGATCCTGCTCAGAGCAATATTGCATTTTCAGTTGCACCACGAACTCTTCCCAAGACATCTTGATAGCTTCCTCCTTGGGCATCGAACCAGCTAGCAACTTCCATCAACTCAATACCCCAGATTTTAACAGAGGAATTGCAAGAGCGGTCTTCTGCCTGTTGCTACACTCGCAACTTTCAAACATTGTCTCCATCTCGGAGATCCAGTCCATAACTCCTACTGGTGTCGGGCTTCCAGATAGACACGGTGGTTTGGATGCCATGAAATCCTTATACTTGCATCCGCGACCATCGTTTCCCCCATCCTGGTTGATCTGCCTAACAATCGGTGGGTTGGCTTAACCAACAACCCCACTGAAGTTACCTCCTTCCGAGTGTCCTCCATTCACCTCAGGCTCTTCCACGTGAAGTGACAGTTCTTCACGATTTTGCCGAAGCAGACGCCTCGTCTCCTCCATCTGATGATCCAACATCGTCTAAATCATCATTTTCACTCCAGTCATCGTCATTGGCTCAGGTGCTACTGCTACAACAGGTATCTGCTCGATTACAGGTGGTTGATTCATGTTTTCATTCATGTTTCCAACTCCGCTTCTTGTTCTTGCCATTCTTGATCTATACACCGAATACGGTGAATTTACATCCTCAATTACGATAGAAATCAAATCATCCTTATCACTCCGAAACGTTTACATGCTAGTTCTAATATCGTAGTCGTACGCTTAGAATCCTAAACACATAAGGTTTCCAGATCCGGTCGGCAACAGACCATAGATCCGAACAAACAATTCCATACATGACAAACATATAGCATTTAACACATAAAAGCATTTTAGGCATCTTTCCTAAAGTATACTAGTGCTCGTGTCTAAAATACGGTAGACACTCATCTCACGATCATCACTTAGCATTCTAAGTTTAGGTCTAGAAATCCTACAAATTCCTAGTTCGCTTAAACTAATGCTCTGATACTAACTGTGACATCCCCAATTTCACGACCAGAAAAGACCGATTTGTTTATGCTTTGTTTTATAAATCAGAGTAATCGTTTAAAAAAACGGTTGCGGAATTTGTTCCCAAAACAAAATGGATAAGAATTTATCAAAGCATTTCTTTAAAGAAATGTATTTTCATTAAATAAGAAAATCTCCGGATGTCATGTTCCGATACAGACCAAAAGCATAAACAGTATAAAATAGACCTTACAACAGTTATTTATAACTACTGATCTATAATCCAAAATCTCTCGTCAAGTCCACCAACTTATACTCTTGTGCCATTACCTGTAATGCAAAGAAAACTGAGTGGGTCAGGCTTGGGAGCCTGGTGAGCATATAGGGTTTTCAACCCACAATAATATATTTATTATATTTAATCATCAAACAATCAACCCAATTACCCATCCCCATTATCTCCATTTATCTTAAGGATCTACCCTAAGAATCATCTATCCTTCATTCTTAAGGATTGACCTGAGGTATAGGCACAAAGTCACATCGTTGCCAGGGTTTACTCAATAGGCGCTAACTCCATAGTCACCAAGGTTTATACAATAGGCGCTAACTCCATAGTCACCAAGGCTTATACAATAGGCGCTAACTCCATAGTCAGCAAGGCTTATACAATAGGCGCTAACTCCATAGTCACCAAGGCTTATACAATAGGCGCTAACTCCATAGTCACCAAGGTTTACTTAACAGTAGGTGCTAACTCCATAGTCACCAAGGTTTATACAATAGGCGCTAACTCCATAGTCACCCATTATCCCATCTACCCATGTTCTACCCAACATTTTCGTAGATATAAATATACACTTTTATACATATTTTAAAACCAGTATAACATGTTCATCCAATACACATTCCAAATAATAGATGAGACACATACACATAACACGTATCTCATAGAGAATAACTCCTATCTATGAGTTAGAAGAAAGTAACTACACACTCACACAAAACATATACTTAATACATTAAAACAATACTTGTATTAAAAACGTGTTTGTGAAAGAGACTATACACTCACTTGATCAGAAGATGATCAGACAGCACTACGACTTGCAGAAGTAGTATTCTTCGGTAGATCTGGAAGATCTTCACAAAAAACCGGGCTCCTCGCGGGCAGAGCTTCGGCTCGGGAATTGCACTTCTCGGGATCTTCAGGCTTCGGGACTCGCTTCGGGTCTCGGGATGATACCGGGGCTTCGGGGGTACTTCTTTACACATAAATTGAGGTAATATGGTTGAGAGATGAGAGAATGAGCAACCAAACTCGGCTGGCCCTTCAAATCTATTTATAGGGCAAAAATGGCCCTTGCCACGTCATGGGCTTGGTCGTCACTGCATGCGTCATTGTAAGTTGCATCTGGGGGAATCCCGGAGGTGTTAGAAGACTGGCCACGTCGTGGCACTGCTTGCCACGTCGTGGTATCTGACAGTTTTGGGGTTTCGCGCCCCGAACTTCAGAAATTCATAACTTTCGCATACGAACTCCGTTTTTGACATTTTTTATATCGACGCGAAGGTGAGATTATGCTCTACAACTCTCGTTTAGATTCCATTGGATAATTTTGAATTTATTTTTAATATATTATAATTATATTACTTATATATTATTTTTAGTAGGCCGGGATAGGAAAACTCCGTTATAAACTCATAACTCCTTTGTTTGACGTCCGTTTTCGTCCGTCTTTCCGTCGTTGCACTACTATCAATGAGATCTTCAATTCTCATTTAGATTGTTTTGGATAAATATCGCTCTAATGTAAGTTCACTATTTACGTCGCGCTGTGTCGTGCCGGTTCTGTCGCGAAACTTCGACAGGTCATAACTCGGATTTCGACGTTCTTTGTATATCCGGAAACCTCGTAACATAAACTACATCTTATTTAAGATTATTCCTTCTAAATAATCTTTCCCAAAAATGTCATTTTTGACGCTTATCGTCTCTAAATTGACTAGCCCTGATCTACGGGTGTTACAGAAGCTGCTTGAGAACCGAAGTTGGAGGAACTGAACCATAAGGACCGAACCTGTTAAGACCGAAACTACCTTCAGGACCGAGCTTCAGTCTATTTCGCTTCCTTACCAAGTTCGCATGCAAGACCCGCCAAGGACCGAACCCTTCTCTCAGTTCTTCTCCAACGACCGAACCCTCCTCTCGGCTCCCATCCACTTTCGGTTCTAAGCACCAAGGACCGAACCTCCGGCCCAGACTTTGGATATTCGCAACTTTTACCCGGTTTTCAATACTTTTAGCGTTTAAGGCCCGTTTTTTTTCATTATTTTAACGCGGGATTTTCACCCAAACTTATATTTTGCCATATAAGACCCCATATTTCCATAATCTAATCAGTTTTGAGGGAAAATCATTGCCTAAGAATAAAATCTAGTTAGTAAGATATATGGGTGGAGTGTTGACTTTACCTATAAGTTATGACACAAGCAACCTCCCACACTCACTCCAGGGCCATACCCAACCACTATTCCCCCATACCTAGTCAATCATTGTCATTTTCCTACCATTTTCCAGTCACACTCTTGATCAAAGGCTGAAAAACTCTTATCTCTCCTCCCATTACACTCATTCTCCACCAAGAAGCAAAAACTCATTCTCTCTCACCATCCCTCTCTAATCTCGAAAATTCAAGGCTAATCACAAGCTCTTCATCTACTACTAGTAAGGATTATCACTCCTCACATGATTATTCCTCTTTTCTTTCTACTTAAATCATGGATATCTTACACCAACATCATCATAATTGTGTTAGATCTTTGAATCTTCAAGCAATCTTCTAAGTGTTCTTGAGTTGAAAACTTCTTTTCTTCATCATCCATCTACTGAAATCACTCAAGGTGAGTTCATACCCCTATATTTTCATGTTTTCCTTAGGTTTTAGGGGGGGGGGGGGGGGGAATACAAGTTAAAACACCAAGAACATAACTAAACTCATCCAACAGCTTTCATCAGAAAAGTTTAACTCCATTCACGGACTGTTTTGGTCAACTTAAACATTTTAGTTTTCAAAACTATATTCGATGCAAATATTTCAGGTCTATACCTTCAAAATGACTACTTGCACATGTCTATACAAATTTTCTACAATTTATGGCGATTTTTACAAAACTGCCTATCACTGTAGCTACGAATTCGGACCAGTCTGTGAATATGGACACTTTCACACAAGTTAGAGACATCTAAAAATCATAATAAAATTTATGAACAAACTAGACACATTTTCTAAACTCTAAGACTTCACGGATCTAGTTTTTCATCTCGTATGAATTGCCTGTGATTTTTCTAAATCAGTGCAGAAATGGTAAAAACAAGCTCACATATTACAACTTTATTAACACTTTGTAACATGTTGAGCAAAGTGTAAAACCTTGATGTCTTTATATTTTGCATGAGTTTTCTGTTTGGATACATTATGTTACAAAAAATTTTCACTAAATTGTAAGAATTCTTTATCATTACAATTAATGCATTATGAAGCATGGAAAACATAGAATCATTTTGCTATATACATTCTACTTACATAGAAAGTGAATACTACACACTACAGACATTTGGTTAAACTATAATAGGTATGGTTTATGTTACATATACAATATAAAAGAATGCATTTCTACAAAAAGGGGTTTTCATTATCACATTACGTAAATGTGTTAATGAATAAATTTGTGAGACATTCGTTTCGCGTTACTTCCAAGTAGCATAACAAAAGTCCTTTAATTATAACCAGAATCTCTTGTAGGAAGAACATGATAGTTGTGTATAGATCTATATTGGGTTTGACAAACTCACACCTTAGTTTCATGCAACAGCTAGATCGGCAGGTCTGGGGTGATAAATGTCATTACATTCCGACACCTGAAGAACATCGTATATAAGGCCAACTAAGTCATAGTATGGTTATAATAACTCACATGGGGTATTAACAAACATAAGATTTATGTGATTTCCATTTAAACTAACAAGTTTATGCCGATTTAAACTTGCATGATTCAAATTTTAAATGGAAAAATACTAGCATACTATTAGTCTTGGCATTTTAGACTACAATACATTTTAGAGAGAAAATATGGGATTTTCTGGAACAAACACTACTTTTACAAGAAAGGATTTCAAAATTTCATTCTAAAAGCTTATAAACTCAACAACTTAATTGTTGACACTTTTTAAAAACTACTTGTATTCTCAGGGAATCCGTAAATCAGGTCAACAACGGCTTTGGAGGATGGAACGCTAAGGTGTCAAACATTGTATTTTTGTCATCATAATGTAATTGATTTAGAAACATGTAAAATTTGATTATGATGTAACTTTTTCAATTATAATTATGTTGGTTGTTTGTACTTTGAGCACTATTATACTCGTTGTTGTGATACTATACATGAAGTCCTCCACCCCTGTACGTTTCCGCCATCCTTGGTTTAGGGATGTGACATTTCAGTTCTATGGTTGATATAATCTTTCCATGATTGCAAAAAGATCCTTGATGGAATAAAAAAGAGTTTTAATTTTATTCTATTTTTAAGCTTTCATTGTCGTTATAAATGTTTTTGGGAAAATGATTTTCAATAAAACCCAACAATTGGTATCAGAGTCATTTTTGCAAGCTTGGTTAGATTATTAGATTATTTGGTATAATCTTTGTTTTTGGAAAACATGGATGATTTTATTTTTGTAAGAAAATTCATACATATTTTCTATGACGACTCTATAATTGATATTTTTTAGCGACAAAAGTTTATATGCATTTTTTATCACCAAAATCGTCTTAGAAAAACAAAGTGTTTTTTTATATAATTGTGTGTGTGCATGTGTGTGTGTGTGTGTGTGTATATATATATATATATATATATATATATATATATATATATATATATATATGGTTAGGTTATAATGTGGATGGTATATACTGTGTGGATGTAGGTTTGAATGTAAGCCAATTGTTTTACTTATTATTAGAAAGTGAGGTATTCTAAAGGTTAAGAATGTAATTTTACATCAATAATAAATATGGGAACACCTGATATTTTGGGATAACTGATCGAAAGCGATCTGCCAAGAATAAAGGGTGACCACGAAGCATTGGTTAACTTACGAGAATACAAACAAGTATTCGACTTTTGAGGATACACAATATATTAACAATTACAAACAAGTGGACTACAATATGCTGAAAGAATGATGTATCAAAGATCAAGTTCATGATTTGAGGAGTATAATTTTACTATTTCCGATGGAATGGATTGTATTCTTGTAGAATATTTCTTGCAGAATGTATTTGTGTTTGTGTTATGATAGAATAAAGATTGTAAATTGAAGGATTATAGTTTTTTGTTACAGGGTAATTAATGGAATCGGTATTTAGGTTTAATTTTTGTTCTTAGTGTAGCAATTCTAATAGTGTTTTTCTTTAGGATCTGGAGGTCGAAGAAGATCCATATACATAAAGTAAATATCGATTCTCTTGAATTCATTCACACTTGGATTTTTATTTGGTTATGTTTTCAATGATATAATTTGAATCCAAAAGGGTTTTACTTGTTTTCCAAAAGATTTTCAATTATATGCGTGAATTTCAAATGGGGTTTGCAAGTTGTTAGCTATATTGACCAATTATTTGCTTGATTTCAAGTGGGTTTTAAGAACTTATATAAAAAATTTGGCCGATTGCTGTTTCTCAAGTGGGATTTTCATGATTTATAGGAATGTGTCAATTGTATGCTTAACCTCAAGTGGGTTTTGCAAGTAGAGAAAATTATAGCTCGCATGTTATTAAATGTGGAAGACAAATGGTTAATTTATGAGTTTTTTTATCCTTTTACTTAATGGGGGTATCTTATTGGTTTAAAGTTGGAGATAATTTTGCTTTCTCGTCTAATTTTAGAGTTGTAAAATCAAAGATTATGGTTCACTTGATATAGATTCACCAAAGGCGGCAACGCTGCATTCATAATGTTATGTAATTGGTATGGACTATAGGTGACAATTACCTGAGTATTCTTAAACTATATGGTCCTAACTTAGTTATGTTACATATTAATGAAATGTGATATAGATAGAGTTGTATTGCCACCGTTTAGTGTCTAAAGTTTCACAACTGTCAACTGCTTGTGGGAGAAAACTATTTATAAAGTTACTTCTATATAGAAGAAATGGTAAGGATTCCTTACCAAACTTTTAGTTATAACATTATCTATTTCATGTAAAATGTAATTCGACTATTAAGATTGTGAACACTTGTTCTGACAAGTGATGTAACTTTGCTTTATTTTTGCAAGACTATTTAGCATCACATGTGTCACACCCCATACCGCAACTACAGAAACGTTCGGGGGCGGAGGACGTTATGTTTAGTATCACAACACGTGTATCATAGCAATCACAGTAACAAACAACCATTGTATTAATATTTAAGTGTTTACAAGTAGTGATTCACAAAAGATTGAATCCAAAAGTAAATAACAAAATAAGACATGAAGCAACTATACTTCATCTTCTGAATCCCAGCGCGCGTACCTGTCTACTAGTTTCCTGAGAATAAAAGTTAATTTGAAAGAGTAGATCAACATTTAAGCTGGTGAGTTCATAAGATTTTAGTGATGTAAAGTAAGTTGAAAGTTCTTTTAGAAGAGTTTGCCTGTTCCTCCAGAAGATCCTATATCTTCTGATATGATGAAAGTTAAGTAAAAATGACTCTACAATCCTTTCTATGAGTACTAATCGATACAAGTTATATAAATCCCAGAGTAAAAAAACAATCGGTTGTATAAATCTGCCCTAAGCCCACAACCAAACAAGGAACAGGAAATGAGGCAGAAGTCACACATCCCATTGTTTATTAGATCTTTGTTGTATATAACCCTGGCGTATTCATATGGTACTCACGGAGTTAATTGTAATAGTTCATTTATATTTAATGAAAACATTCTTTAAGAAAACCCTTATTTCTTTTAGTAAAAATGGTAACCATAATGGTTCCTTCTATACTCACTTAGTTTATACTAGCTATATATAATCTAATATCGAACAGGAACAGGAAGTAAGGCGGAAAGCACACATCCAACTGCCTTTCAGATATTAATCATGTATAACCCTGACGTATAAACTAAGGTATTATATAGTTAACCGTTAAAGATCCTTTAAGTTATACCGGTTTAATAAAATGGGTTAAACTCTTTTTCTGATAAGTTTCTAGTTTAGTCTACTACATGTTCTATCTAAAAAGTATGTTTTGTACTAGAATACGGTGTATTGAATTCGTATACTACGACCTGAACCATACCTGGTAATCCTCATGATTACTTGGTGTATACGGAATATATATATATATATATATATATATATATATATATATATATATATATATATATATATATATATATATATATATATATAAAACTAAAGTCGGATAGATAGTAGATTGGGTGCATCTGCTCTAAGCCCACAACCAAACAAGGAACAAGAAATGAAGTGGAAAACACACACTCTACTGTATATCTCTGATGTATGCACTAAGGAATCATAAATTTAGCATTATAGGCCTCTTTCTAAGTGAATGTACTAAGACTTGATTGTACTGTTTGTCTTTTGTAATAATGAACGTATACAGTAGTATTTTAAAGTGACTACTGAAGTACTGACTACCTTAAAACCAGTTTGTTAATTAAGGTTAAGATGCGATGTGGTTGTAACCATACTGATATGACACGTGATCAACCTGAAAACCTAAAGGCGTCAACGCGAATGAGATATTTGTCACCCTTGGACGTGAAGTCCCACTGCAGCTAGCAGCAAGGTGCGGGGTGTCAATCTCGTATAGATCTATACACAAAATCATGCTCTCCCTCTAGGAGACTCTGGTTACAAAACGCGGCCTAACAAGTATATTGCTAAGCCGTGAAGTAGTCTCACATAAATGTTATCTTGTTCTTGTTTTAGTATGTTCCTCCCTGTTTCTCTTTATAGTATGTTCATTCAGTTTCTTGTTATAGTATGTACTGACCCCTAAACTATACCTATTATAGTTTACTAGTATGTTTACTTGAACTGATACTGACCTTAAATAAAAGACTCCTTTATATACCGAGTTATGATTGTACTTTAAAAACAGAGTTTTGTAAGCTATAAAGAAACATAAGTTTAAAAGATTTTTTGAAATGTTTTGATCACTTATAAATACATAAGCAATCCTTTAAAAGATGTTTATAACAAAACATTTACACAATTATCATTGTGTCCAACTTGTATCCCCCCCCCCCCCCCCCGCCGCTGCCTTAAAAGCATTTAAAACAATTTAAAAGATTGATTATAGGGGTATGAACTCACCTTATGTGGGTGATTCAACTACAGATTCGTGTAAGGATGTGAAGTTCCACGAATGAAATCCCGAGACACAAACGAGTCCTAAATGACATATATTGGCATATATATATGCATGAATTTAGTGTTTTAAACAACTAACAGGCTAGGAAACATCCTTAGGGACTTGGACTAAGTGTTAGAATCACATGTGATTCATCAAAGGGGTGTTTACGGCCACCACTTGGTGTTTACGGCCGTAAACTCATGGTAAAATGTGTACAAGAGGGTGATTGAACGATAGGAAAGCTTGTGGCACTATTTCTCAACAAGAATAGGAACTATATTCTCACTTTGGAGGCCCTTTTTGGGGTGTTTGAGGTGTGTACGACCATGCAAGGGTGTACGACCGTACACTCCTTTTGTTCCAGCCAAATGTAGTTTTTAAGGTGTTTAACAAGAGATACTAACTTGTACTAAGCATAGGGGAAAGATACTTACGATTTGGAGGCTTGAAGGAGGATTCACGGCCACCAAGAACAAGTGTGTGTTCTTGGTGTTCTTGGTGTTCTTGGTTAAAGATGAAGATCTTGGAGATCTACCCAAAAAGATGATTTTCATGGATGAAATCAAAGGATGATACATGATTAAGAAGGATAACAACTCAAAGATGGAAGAAACACTTACGTTTTTGAAGATCTAGGATGAAGAACTCGATGATACTTGAGAGAGAATCGATTTTCTAGACTTAGAAGTGTGAGGAGTGGTGAAAAATAAAGGAAAATCATGTATATGGGTGGAGTTTACGGCTAGCCAAGAGTTTACGGCAGTAAACTCCTTGTGATGGAGTTTCCTGCTCAATTGCAACCCAATGAACTTAAGATATCATACCCTACACCCAATGCTTAAGTGTATTAGGCTTAGAACTCATTAGAATGACCCTTAACAAGACTAGAAGGACAAAAGGATTTAGTCTGACCCTCGATTGGTTGGCTGGACTTATAAGGCAAAAAAAATTCGGGTTGTCACAACTTGCAACTACTGACCTGGCCTACGATATGATAATCAAAATCGTGAACCTTTCTTACCCGTTCTTGAATTTATTTCACGAGTAACACACAATAGGTTTTTATGTATAGGTGTCTAGAGGTGTGGGTGCTTTTGCTCACCGATGATTTTAGAGATAGAGATGGAGTAGGAAAAAATAGGCATGGAGACTTTTATATGATATGAGAATTTAGTTTAACCCATAAGAGATCTAGATTTTCTTAAATTAAGAGAAAAAGATTGAGGCCAATCCATTGAAACGGTGATATTAAGGTTATAGGAAAGACAGAAACATTAGGGATTGTAGTTAGGGAATCAAAGTGCTTGGTCTTGAATATTGATCGATTATTTCTAGTGGTGAAGATGAATTTAAACTAATTTCTTATTTAAAAAGATATTAAATGATTTATCAATTTACTATAAATAATTAATATCTAAGATTACAAAATTACCCTTATGAACCTGTATATATATATATATATATATATATATATATATATATATATATATATATATATATATATATATATATATATATATATATATATATTAGTTTATAACCCGTAAGAACCACAGTTATAAAGTTAATTAAACTTTTATAGTAAAAACTCAAAATAATAAAATTAATTAAACTTTCATATAAAAAGTCAAAATTATGAATTAATTATTTTAAATAAATTATTATTTAAGAAAAAAAAATTAGTTATATAAAATTATAATCGTTGATTTAAAAATAATACATGAAGTTATATCATCTTATAATATGTATTAAATTTATTTTATTTTTCAATCTAATGTTATTAATTTAATATAATTAGAGTGAGAAAATTTAAATAAAAGAATTAATTATTAGTTTAATTTAATTAAAGTGAAAAAATTTGAAATTTGAAATTTGAAATGAATAATTAATAGGTTGACAAGTGACATGATAATGGATACATTACATTAATGAGGTGTTCTAGTTGTATGACACTTGTCAATAGGAGATTAAACCTATTCTTTTATTAGAATAGGCATATATATATATATATATATATATATATATATATATATATATATATATATATATATATATATATATATATATATATATATATATATATGATGTACATAAACTAGTCATGGACCTCTTGTGATTTGTTTGTGTTGATTTGTTAAAATGGTTGTAATATTTATTTATTCATATGGTATGTAATAATTAAATAGATAGTTTTTATTTTGTTTATTTTTGTAAGTAATATATTAGTTTTAGAAATAGTTTATTTTTATAAAAATGTAACAAGAATGAAGATGGTGGCCATTTTGGATATCAAAAGTTTATAAATTTGATTTTATTAATGTTTTACAAACTTTATAAAATTATTTTTACAAACTTGCCACAAGGTGTTGAAGCAAGTAGAAGCACAAAGACATTACAGGATTTTCGGTCCTTGTATGTTCCTTAGGAATGGACTTGACATTTTTGAGATGGCTCATAAAATTTCACTAGTTTATGGTTGGTTTATACACATATGTTTTGCATGATTGTGTTGTTTTATTTATGTTGATATTATGTTATTATTGTTATATTAGATTTCACATGCAAAATAATATTTTGAACATAAATAACATCACAAGAGGTTTGGTTTTAATGAAATTTATATATTAGCAACCTCCAAACCTTATTTTATAAAACGAAGTTTTATTAAAAGGTTTATAAATGTTCTTTAGAACTAAAACATCCAAACTTAATACTAGATATTACATTTAAATTTTGATCGTTTCATTTATATAAAAAATGGATTTTATAAAAGAACATTGTTAAAATGTGATTATAAATAAAAATATACAATGGCTTACTGGATGCATTCAATAACCATGATATAATATGTTTTTTAAACTAATTGTAAAAACATCAGATACCCCATATTAAACTCAAATCTATGCAATCCTATTTGAATAACACTCACATGTCACTTATATGCGCTAATGGGATAAATGTCACCTAACCGCTAGTGTTATCTTTTGATTGTTGAGGTATATTCACTGTTTTACTAACCTAGTTATAGGCCAATTACACAAGTTCTTCAAAGTTCAAACCGGATGATTTGATCGGAAATATGTTGCGATAAAGGTCACTTAAGTAATAGAGATATGGGTCATAGATGAGATCAAATATGTATATTAAACTTTGTTATCAATGTTCCTATAATGCTAGGTATTCTACATTAGAATATAATTGATAATTAATATCTATCTAGTTGAATTTAATAAATGTGATAAAGGTCACCTAACCATTTATTTGGTTTGCAACTTGGATTCTAGACTTTGATAATTAATTTTTTGGAAACTTAAGGGTATTAACTATTGAAGATTTAAATATTGAAAATACTAAATGAAATTTGTTAAAAAAAATTATGAAAACAAAACCCAATCTTGTTCCCATGCATCATCTTTCACTTACTGATCTACATAAAACAATACCATTCGATGGATACAATTTCTACGAATAGATTTGTATCTTGAAAGTGGATATCGAAAGAGATCAAAAATTATACATCTCTAAAGGCCCTATTCCTAAACAACTTGGAATTACCAGTATAAATGAACATAATGCTTGGTGGAAGAATTGTTGTGATGCGGAAGATGTTTCAGAAATCATATTGGGTACAGTTATTCCTGACCTTTGGAAGGAACTAGAAAACTTGGAAACATTCCATATGTTTTGTCAGGTGAAGAAGATATTATCAATATACATATTTATTTGGTTTGAGCCAATTCAAAAATAGAAAGAATGCAAGGCTGAAAAGAGTCACATGTGTGTTCTAAGAGGCCATTGGGTCATGGAAAGTACACCTTTAGGCCCAAGAAATCCAAGAAGGCTTATAGAGATGGATCTTGTTTCTTCTATAGAGAAACATGACACTGGAAGAGGAACTATCCCTCTTATGTGAGAACAAAGTTTGGAGAGACTAGTACTTTAGGTATCTACTAGATCAAACTTATATTTTTCATATAAAACTAAAGCACTTGGTACTTAATGTTAATCTAATACTTGTAAATGTCATGCATATATTTAAGAATAGTACGCAATTGAGTACAAGTAAGTTGGAATTCCACTCTCACAATTTAGTTTATTATTTATGTTTAGAACATAAAGTACTTGTATTGGAAAATAATTTTTTTTGGAGCAATGTATGTTTAAATTTAGCATGTCTAAATATATGTCTCAGATAATTTATTAAAATTTGATTATTTACTTAAATCGTTTTTCATAAGGATCACCTTCATATTCTGTAATGATTAAAATTATATTATTGAGAACTAGATATATTAATAAAATTATAAAGTAAATATCAATGTTTTCTAAATAAAGAAGTTCTATATGCAAACACATTTGACTCAAACTTGATTTGAATCAAACTTATCTATGACATTGTTCTATTTATTATATAAATGAAATACACATATTTCAACTTCAAGAATGGATTTTTTGAAGGAAAATAATGTAGTTTTTTTTGACATATGTAAATCTTATTTATGTATAAAAGATTCCTAATGATATTTTCACTAAACTGTAGAAAAAATAATTATTAAGAAACTATACATTGTGATATATGACGTCCTTTCTAATGAATGTCTAAATTTAGTACAAGATACTTAATCAACTTTATTTGACAACTATGGTCATTGTAATTATATTTTACATGTTAAAATATAATTATGAAACCTTTGTTGAAGTTTTCAAATATAAAGTTGAGATATAGATAAGTGAAACCATCTAGAGCCTTAGAGATAATAAAGGATGATCTAAACCTTACTAGATATGGTTTACTTTCTAATCAGTAGAAATTATCCTCCTTTATTCTTTTGGGATTATACTTTAATCACTATGACTTGTATTTAAAATACTTACACCAACTAATGATCATATAAAACGCTTTATAAGATTTAGTATGGAAAATCATCATCATTATCTTACTTAATATTTTGAGGATTTTGAAGCATATGTTAGACTAAAACTTCTAAACCCAAAATCTACTAATTACATATTTCTAGAATATTCTAAAAGGTTGCTTAGATTATTTTATAGAAACCCACTAGGCCAAGTCTTGAGGACTTAAATATCCTCAAATGCGCAGGACGAGCCAGAAAAAGGGCCCTTATTGCTATTATAAGTATTATATATATATATATATATATATATATATATATATATATAATAATAATAATAATAACTAGCTGGGGTACCTCGCTCCGCGGGGTTCGGTTGGCCCCCAACTTGTTTTGGCCTGCTTTACTGAAGAAGTGGTGGATCCCGTGAGACTCCAAACTACTTGTTTTAGCCCCCAACTTACCTTTTTTAGTAATAGCAGATGATTTCCTAGAATCCTGTTGGTATTAAAAGAATAAACATAAATCTTTTGAAATGTAAATAGTATATTTTATAAAGATGAAAGTGAATGTAATTACGGTTGAGGATGATTTGAGAACTTTGATTGTTCCACCTCTGCCATCGGATCCAACAGCAATAAGATCGCCAGATGCTGCTTGGTGTTGGTGTTGCTATTGAAATGCATTATTACTATTACTATTATTATTTAAATTAAAACCCTTTTTGCACCATTTTCCAAGATGTCTTTTACTTCCATCTAGGCCCAACAATCCACCCGAGAAACAAAACTCTCCTCCTCCTTTTCAAGATTCAATAAAGAAGATGTTAAATTATAAATCAACCTCTTCTTAAAAGTTATAACCAACTACATAACATATGGCTAAATGAATACTCAAATCAACTAGGTCAAAGAATGCCTATTTTGCCCTTTATATCATCTTTTACAAACTATGATTTATTTATTTATTTATACCCCTTTCTCCGGGACTGGAGATTTCTGTGAAGCAATGAAACCTGTATAACTTTTCATTTATAATATATACATTAAAAATAAAGTAAAAAGAAAACAGATAAGAGGGACAAGATAGTCATTTTACATGGGGACAGGACCAAAACCTTATGAAACCCTAAAACGAGGACCAAAACATATAAAAAAACTTTCCATTAAAAAACTGCATAACAACATTATTACTATTAGTTACCTTGTTGAGAATCAAGAAAAGGCAAAGAAGCTTCTTTTGTGACGGCAGGCATGGATTTATCTTGTGCCACCACATCATCATCTTTTAGTTTCTCAAGTGATATTGACACCTCATCATCATCATCATCATCATCATCAATTAAAATGTAAGAATTTATCTCAGGGGCAGGGGTGGGGGTGGGCCCACTAACTCCATCATTTTTATTATTTCTTTCATCAATATTCTCAAAGCCTCTGAACCTCTTTGTCTTTCTATCATCAATGGCTGCGTCTGATGCATATATTGTACTTTGTGGTGTACATGGGCTGATATGGATCAAGTCAGGGGCATTTAAGACATTTGGACAACTGTTTGTGTTCTTTGAAGCTTTTAGAGATCTTAACAGTTCATTATTTTTGATTTCACTGCTTGTCTCCATTTCTTGGATTCTTGTCTGAAAACTAAACAAAGTTAGATTATTTATTCAGAATAATTGGGAAACAAAAAGGGTATTTATGGATTGGAGTTACCTTTAATTTTTCTAGCCTCTCTTTGGCATTTTCAAGCTTTTTACGTGCACGTGCTTCATCTCTCCCCAAAGTGTTGCATTTTGCAATTAAATCCTTATATATCCTATTAACAAACATTGTAATATATTATAGAAATTATAAAAATGTAGTAATCATACTGCATTACTGCATATGATAGAAAGAATAATGACTTGAGATAGTTTCTCCTTCCTACTCATAACTTTATCGATGTTGTTGTTGTGTATTTAACTGTGAAGCAAATATGAGGTAATTTTTTACTTGTTATTGTATATGTTTATGCATAATAATAATTTGATCGTTTAAAAGTGATATGAAGATAATCAGGATGTTGGAAATTAATAAATCCGTTTATTTATTTATAAAGTTAAAAAGTAATGTTACTTACTTGTTACGAACAACCAATGACTTTTTTAAAACATCTATATTCTCTTTGCTATTGGCATGTGTACCTAGAGAAGCAAGCTTTACAATTTCCTCTTCATTTACGTTGATATCAGACACCCTGCATCATAATTCCCATAATCATTAATCCAGTAAAAAAAAACAGAAAACTAAAGGTTTGTTTCTTCCACTTACAGCTTTAATGAAGCAAGTTCTTTGGCTAAAGCCATATTTCTCTCTTGCAATTTAATGCGCTCCAAATCTGATTTATCAAGTCTTGATAATGCCTCTACTGTTGCTATTTTGTAATACCTTTGTTGATTGTTGTTTGGAGTGCTTCTGTTGCTGCCTTGTTTCTTTCACCTATAATGACTGATTTCTCCTCCACATCTGATATTACTACTTATGTGAAACTGAATATATAGATCACAAAAAAGGGTTTTAAAAATGTAAGAAATGGCAATAAAGAAAGTATATATAAATAAAAGGGAAATCATATGGATTATGGTGTTTGCCATATAAAGTGTATCTAAGATTTTAAGATAGCCTTACCTTGAAGGATAATGGTGACCCTGCACAAAAATTAAATGAAAACAGGTGATCAAACATACATAATCAAGTAACGAATCAGGTAAAATAAACTTGAATGAATACCTTAATCGGGTCATGCATTTCATCGAACATCTTGTAGGCATGTTTCTCACAAAAAAACAATAAATATAACCTCAGGTTGTGGACCATAAACTGCAAACAAAAACTAAAACCCAATAAGCATCCAACACAATGTAAAGGGTATAATGAAATTAACATAAATAGTAAAGGATACCAATTCCCAGATATATAACTTTAGTAAATTACATGAGAATAATTAATAGAAAAAATTATATAATCATTATGGGAAAGGATCAAAAAAGAGAAAAAGTTTGTTTACTGTTTGGCACGTTTTGTGTCTGTTTCTGAAGCAGAAGGCTTGTTGCGCGAAGAATCCTTTCTTTTAGAAGTATCTCTATCTTGTCTAACAGATTCAATAGCATCTTCTTCGTTCTGGTATGTGGACTAATACATATGCATATACATATAAGTTAATCACATATCACGCCTAAAGGACTATTATTGAGACTAATAGCTGAACAATTATCATAATTTGCTTTAATCTTACGACCAAAAGGGATCTGATACATATCTATCCTAGATACGTGAACTAATATGTGTTAAGCCTTTGTGGGAACATGACCTAAAAAGCAAAATCACAGAGATCATAATTCATCATATCCGAAGTAAAGTTGAAATATGAAGTTTAAAAGCTAAAAATCAAACCTTTTGGGTATCCTTTGGAATCCCATAACCATTAGAGTACATAAGGATGACCAAAAGCTGCAGATACCCCCCCCCCCCCCGCTTTGGCTTCTTTATGGGCAAGCAAGGACACAGATTGGAAACATGGAAGCACCCGACCAAGCCAAGCAGTGAAGGGGGCAAATCGACGGCAGGAAAGTGATCCGCTGATACCTTTTGTGGTTTGCTCATCGGCTGCATCTTCATCTGGTGTCAACCATGGGAATAGTGCATGGTGATGTCGAACCCTACCCGATGTTGGATACGTGAGAAAATCATAGCGTATGTGTTTCTTTCAAACATATACTATTGCAGTGAAAGGCGGTTCGTGTGTTATCCTGCTGATTCCTTAAGATTGGAGAAGCGATGAAGAAGTAGAAAAGAAGCGGAGAGAGCAATGGGTAGCAGGTGAGAGGAGACTCGATTTGGGAGGTGGTGGAAGGATCCTGAAGCAAACAGAACGGAAACAGATAAACATCAAATACTGAGAGACCGGGCACGATGAACAACACGTGGACAGAGAATAGAATATTTTCCATAAAATACCCCTATACCAAAATTCCATAATCAAGGGACCATTTCTGCCAAAAACTCACAATTTCACTATTCATCTTGCAAGACAACTTTAATATATAATAATAATAATAATAATAATAATAATAATTGGGCCATGTGCAGCTGCCTACTTTGCCTCCTCTCAACACCCCCATGGAACCCACCAAGAATAAGTTCACTTAATCCTCTAAAAGTTGAGTTATCAAAAAGCAAGCTTCGAATGACAAAGCAAGTGGCAGACACATGGATCTTGAAGTAGCTCAAGAACCATAGCTTGATGTAGTAAAATATGACACTAGTTTCAAGAAGGAATTGTTGAACATGGATAATAGTTATTCATAAACACAAATTGTTTGCACATATGGTAAGAATTATCTATAAAATGAGAAATATGGAATATCTCATTGATGAGTTTTGTTGATGATTTATGGCAAATCCATCATCTACCAAATGCTATATCAGACTTGGAATATGATAAATGACTTAATGTCATGAACACTGAGATGTAATCCATGTCTAATAATCGAGTATGGGCTTGATTAATCTTACTCCATATAGCAAGTCTCGAAGGAGTAAGTGATTATTTTAGAAGAATACAAACATGGAGATCTGTACACATTTAGAAAGACTTGTTGTAAAAGGCTTTAATCACACTCATGTCAATGGCTATGATCAAATCCTTTCTCAAGTAGCTATGATTACATAAACAAGGATATTGTTTACCATAACTACATATTCTGATTATGAGATATGACAAATAGATTTCAAGAAAAACTGCTTTTCTTAATAGACACCTACTTGAATATGTCTATATAGCCTATCCTGGAGGTTTTCTTAATCCAAGTTATCGTAACATAATGTGTAGGACTTATGATCCATTAATAGATATAAAGCGAACATCTCAAGGTTTGAATCATCATTTTAATATAAAAAAACATAAGGTATGATTTTATATCAAAACGAAGATAACATCTATGTTTACTAAGAACTACCAGGAGCATAGTGATATTCCTAATCCGATATGGACAAGACATGCTTAATCATGAGAAAATACATTCTAACTATGGAAGGCTCGTTTGTCTTAACTCGAAAAGTATTTATAAGATGAAAGACTTGGGAAAGGCAATATACATTTTTGGAATGTAAAATGTACTGTGATAGATAAAGATGAATATTAAAGATTTAAACCAATATGCATCTGTTGATAATATCTTGAAAGAAATCACGATCCAAAACTCATTTGGAGGACTCTTGGCATTGAAACATGGCACCATTTTGAGCTTGAATCAAAATTGTTGGATTTAGTGTCTAAGCCCATAACTATAAATGATCTATACTTGACCCGAGAGTAGCATGGTCCATTTAGGTTGCATGGCACCAGAACAAATTGTAAGGATGGACTTTTTAGAAGAGGATATTCATGATTTATTAATATGTTATAAGTTCTAATATATTAATATGAAGTCATAGTATTTAATTAGTATTGATCAAGAATTAATTAGGAATTAATTTTGTGATCAAAAGAGACTAATTAAATATAAGGGGTTGATTTGGTAAATCATTCATTCTTATGGTGTGGGCCAATGATCCATGATTCCTTATGTTGGGCTAAACCCATGTGACAATCCATGGATGATCCATGAAGGTTTAAACCCATGGAGCATGGGGAATGTGGAAGGTTATGGCCATTAAGGTTTACATGGTGTAACCCTAGTTTTGCCACACTATATAAAAAGCCCCTGGGCTACCAAAATCGGCACCCTAGTGTTCTTGGAGAGCTATAGCCGAATTTAGTGCAAGAAAATTATTCTCAACTCTTTCCAATGTTGGTGGTGTTGTGTGAAGCATTTGAGGCATCGAATTTGGGGTGCTAGGCTCTTAAAGGTCAAAGGAATCAAGCTACAAGAAAATGTATGTGTTCTAACTAAATTTATGTGATACAAATACCCAAGTTTGTATGCTAGTTAGGGAAATGCTTTGGAAAATCATTTTACATGTATAACAAGAGAAAACATAGATCCAAAGCATTTAGGGTTGTATATGCACCTTAAGGTTGTTAGGATGCTCAAAACCCTTCAGTGGTATCAGAGACTATGGTTGTTTTCTATTATACTTGATGTTATATTGATTTTCAAAGTGTAAAAAATTGAATTTTTGCCTTCTGCCCAGTGAACTCGCCGAGTCCCTTTGTCAAATGCCCAACTTGACGAATACCATTCATGCACTCGCTGAGTTGGTGCTCCAGTGCGCAGATTTTGGACTTTTGGCCAGAAATTGGATTAGGATCATTACCCCAAACTGTTTTTTAAACCATGAAACCTGATTTTTCATAAGGTAATGATCATGCTTGTCCTACTAAAGGGTAATTATCAAAGTTTCAAAATTTATATTAGTTTATATGATGTCTTGAAAATTGTTGATGTGAATTATCCATGCTTATGAGTTTAACTAGATCATAGAAATTATTTGACATTTCTTGTTAGTTTAATTTCATGATCTAAATGGTTTTAATAGGCTCCATAACTTGTCCTCAAGTTATAGAAAATCAAAAGTCTTTTTCATAAAAGTCATTAAACTCATAAGTTAAGAATATGAAAAGTTTTGAATAGTGTCAAAACTTGCCCTCAAGTTTTTGAATTTGTAAAGTCACACTTACGATACTTTAATTCCAAACCCTAGAATTTTAAAAGTTTAAAATTCAACTTTTATACTTTATACTATTATAAGTTTAGTAATATAGTAATATATATATATATATATATATATATATATATATATATATATATGTATGTATGTATAAGATCAAGTCAGTCTTACCATTACCAGGACTCATTCATGAAGCCGGTCTATAGGGGGTATAAGGTTACTGCCTATAAAATGGCACTTTAATGGGTGTCTACTCTCAGTCACCGCTTCCTTGACTGGTGAAGGGTCGTTAGCCGAACGGGTAGGATAGGACATTAATTCTCATTAAGTATAATGATAATTATAAAGTAACTAAACCTTTTATAAATTCCCAATCTTAGTTACTTTAGGAAAATATGAAATTGATGCTAATCCATGAAAATTGTACTTTGCACCTTGCCAAGTCGTTAATGGAGCGTGTGTGGTTAACCAACACATTGATTGGGTGATAAATGACATCGGGAGTACCAAGCACATTTTGCATGGTTGTTCACACCTTTTTTGTGATCCTCGATATCCCAGTCACAAACCTGAAGGGCATAATCAAGATTTGAACATGCCATTGAATTGTTCAATGAATCTCAAAGGATCTAGGAATTTCAATCCAGTTAAAACTTAATAACAATTTAGTTTTTCATGGTGGAAGTAAATCGTCATTTATCTACCTTCAAATATTTTGCAAGTTGGATTACGGCATCCCTCTTCTAATTTGTAAAATATTGTGTTGGCTCCTAGCCTTAATATCTCATTTTGGGTGTTATATTAAGGACTCTTTATCTAATCTAAACTTTGTCTTTCCTTCTTTTTCAGATGTCTTCCAACACTGCTTCTGGCTCAAACCCTACTGGCTCTTTCTCTCTCATGAACCTTTGTGGGAGAGTCATCTTTGATGGTACTAACTTTAATGATTGGATTAGGAACATCAAAATGGTCACTCGCTATGAGGACAAGGAATATATCCTTGACAAGGAGATTAAGGAAATCGATGAGTCTTCTGCTACTCCTGAGATAACCAAAGGACTGCTGAAAGTGGTCTCAAAAGTAAAAATGTTGTATCTACTCCTATCGCAACTGCTCCTGTTCTGGCAATTATACAAGGGAAAGGGAAGAAGAGGAAGGCTCCCTCAAAGAGCCGCAAGATGAATGATCGACCCATTTGGGGTTTGTATGCTTTATATGCAACTTTATGAACTCACTCAATAGGGTCTGACACTTGTATCTTTTCTCTTTTATGCCTTATGATTGGTGCAGGCAGTTTAGAAGATGGGCCTTGGTGAGAGGGTTTCTTATGGGTAGTAGTCTTATAGTAACGATACCACTCTTGGACACGCTTTGATTATTTACCTTAAGTACTTTTGTTTACATTTTAAATGGTTTGGAATTTCGTTTGAGTTTTCGGAGTAACGTTGTGGTTTTGAAAATGTTTGGAATTAAAACTAAGTCTTCCGCTAACATATTCTGTTAAATAAATGTTTTAAAAAGAAAAAAAATCATGGTGAAAATCACGACGTTACATCATCGGACGAGAACCTAGCAAATCCCCTCACGAAAGGACTGAGTAGGGTTAAGCACTTACAGCATGCGAGACGCATCGGGCTGAAGGATGATTTTAGTTTTAATGATTAGATAGCTTTTGAAAGTTGTAATAGTTGAAAGGTAATTGACATTTGATGTTTAAATAAAAGGTGTTCTTTATTTACTAGTATGGTACTGTCTGGAGTCAATCATTTACTATTGTTTCATTTTGCATGTTTTGACTTCCAGAATAATTATATTATTCAAACTATCCACAGTCAATCATACGTTAGAAGTAGGTATTGAAGCAAAACTATCATAAATTTGGCTTGTAGATTTGTCTGAATTGTATTAGACATAGCAAAGTTTGCTCCAACATTCATGAGTGCTTATATGGTTTGAGTATCGGATTAAACTCACGCTCACTTGTATCACTTCATGGAATTTATCTCGAGTGATTGTGAGACGATAATATCATATAAGTCTTCAAACCAAGAGATATGAGTTGTTAACTATGATTTGGTTGTGCATTGATAGTACGAAATCGCTTAAGTAAGCTTATACTATAAAATGTGTTGTTGTGTACAATTTAATGAGTAGTTAGTACAAGCATATGAGTCGAAGTTTATTTTTTTCCTTTTAGTCCTTGGAGGATTAAAAGCGATATCTTGTTCCCCTTGATGATTTTGTTTTGACATATGTGTCGGGCCCGGTCAGAACTAAATTGATGTGTTCGATTAAGTTCTATGTCAAACAAATCGGAGATTGAGAAACAAACTGTTGGACAATAAGTATGACGTTGTCCCATGTATTTGTCCGATTGATATCTTGAGAACAGAGGATTATATGATCACTTATCTAAAATGGAGCGTCTCAGTTCGACAGAGGCTTTTAAGAGCTACGATTGCTACTCGGTGTTTTAAGTCGTACTTACAGTTATAGTTATTAGACTTATCCAAGTGGGAGACTGTTGGATTTAGTGTCTAAGCCTATAACTATAATTGGTATGTACTTGACCCGAGAGTAGCTTGGTCCATTTAGGTTGCATGGCACCGGAACAATTTGTAAGGATGGACTTTTGAGAAGAGGATATTCTTGATTTATTAATATATTATAAGTTCTAATATATTAATATTAAATCATATTATTTAATCAGTATTGATAAAGAATTAATCTGGAATTAATTTTGTGATCAAAAGAGACTAATTACATATAAGGGGTTGATTTGGTAAATCGTTCATTCTTATGGTGTGGGCCAATGATCCATGATTCCTTATGTTGGGCTAAACCCATGTGACAATCCATGGAGGTTTAAACCCATGGAGCATGGGGAATGTGGAAGTTCATGGCCATTAAGGTTTACATGGTGTAACACTAGTTTTGCCACACTATATAAGAAGCCCCTAGGCTACCAAAATCGGCACCCTAGTGTTCTTGGAGAGCTATAGCCGAATTTGGTGCAAGATAATTCTTCTTAACTCCTTCCATTGTTGGTGGTGTTGTGTGAAGCATTTGAGGCATCATATTTGGGGTTCTAGGCTCTTAAAGGTCCTAGGAATCAAGCTACAAGAAAAGGTATGTGTTTTAACTAGATTTTTGTTATACAAGTACCCAAGTTTGTATGTTAGTTAGGGAAATGCTTTGGAATATCATTTTACGTGTATAACTAGAGAAAACATAGATCCAAAGCATTTAGGGTTGTATGTGCACCTTAAGGTTGTTAGGATGCTCAAAACCCTTCAAAAATGACCTAACACATAGGTTTGAGCTAGATAAACTAATGTATATTCTATTTGTTTTGAAAATTAAATACATCATTTATGCTATATTATGTACATGACTAGGTATATGATTATGTTATGAACATATCATAAGATACCTGTTAGATACATGGGTAAGTCAACGAATGACTATAAGGAAATTATAAGAGTACTTAAGAAGAACTAAGAAAATGTAAATGAGTTAATCAATTTAGAAGAAGATTTTTATGTAAAGAGCTACACAAGATGCGGACTTCAAAATAGATAGAGGTAATTATGAATAATAATTGGGTTATAACATCATCAAAAATAAAGAATGAGTTTTATTGGAATGAGGTCCAATGAAAACATAACAACATAGTCTTCTTCAAAATAAGAATACACTGTTACTTCTGAAGATACAATCAAATATGATTAGATGAATGAGATCATTGAAAAACTAGGTTGAGTCCTTCCATTCAAGGATAAGCTAGAAATACTTTGACTTCAAGAGTATACTTAATCAAGCTAAGAGACTCTATGTCATATCAGAACACCAATCATATTCTCTAAGATATTCAACTATACTTAGAATAAAGTTAAATATGGAGATGATAATATTCACAGAGTTCACACAAATTAAATGTAGTCAGACTCATTAATAAAGTTATTTCTTTAAACTAAGCATGAAGGGTCAAGCTTGAGTTATAAGACTTTCTTATTCTTGAAATTAGAATTCATTTGGATTTAGTATTTGGATATTATAACATTAAGACACCAACTATTATATTGTTTTGATATATTAGGATATGATCTTCACATCAATATTCGTTGTGTTCTATATTAACATGTTTAATCCATGAATAGTTTAATTTATTCCTAAAAGTTCATAGTTAGTTATTATTGTGAGAGAATTATGAAGTAAGATTAATATGAATTGGATTGGTTGACTCAGTAAGATGAAAGTAGGCAATAGGTTGTAACAAAGATTAATATTGAGCATGACCCGCATCAAGATCATGACATGGATCGCTATCATGAGTGATACCTGATAAAAGGTACTATCTTAGTATCCTTAATACCTGAGATGCATATAGGGACTTACGTGTAGGGAATGCTATACTTTGATGTGGTCAAATATTGATCCTTAAACAAGCAGTCATAAAGGCTATTATCAGGCGTGGTATGACCTATGCAAGAGGCTTATGCATTCAAGATGGGATTTGTTCCTCATATGTGTTGAGAGCTAGACATCTAATGCACATTATCAAAAGTTGAACATAAAACGAAACTGATTGCAATCTAAGTCTCATGTTCATCGGGATATTTGTAACAAAGGGATAAATGATAAACTTACCTTATACATCAGTTGTACCTTTGAGCTTTTGGGAATTGGATGGTGATGAATGGAATTCTTCGTCGTGTGTTATTGGGGAAATGAAATGTTGCTATACATTCACCACTATCTATTTATCAGTCTATGATGTGTCCTGTGCAAATGGGAGATTCAAAGATCTTTATGCCCAAGAGTCATTATAGAATTATATTTTCTAATGACATTTGATCCTATAGGGTTACACCTTATAGAAAGTTACTACTAATTGATTATTTATTAAAGTACATTAATTATTAATAAAAATAATCAACACTTGTATTTAATTGGAAAAACATTATTTTATGTAAATAATATTTTACCAACAGACTGGGAATTATTATTTATAGGATATAATAACAAAAGAGAACAAAAATTAGTTATATTTATAAAATATGAATATAAATGTCATGTACAAATAAGTGAGCACTTTGAGCAACCATTTAGTTGCAATGTAATTACTAGTTAGGAGATTTTGAAAATGAAAATCAATTTTGTCTCTTAAAAGAGTCAAAGCTATGGGTTGGGAATGGTATAGGAAGTTTGAGTGTCTATAGGGTTACACCTTATTTCATTGATCCGGGAGCATGGATTAGACATAGTCATTGTCCCTAGTCCGAGAGTATGGATTGGACATAGTCAAATGTCATTAATCCGAGAGTATGGATTAAGACATAGTCAGTTGTCCTTAGTCTAGGAGTATGGTTAGGACATAGTTATTTTTCACTAATCCGGGAGTATGGATTTAGACATAGACACTTGTCCCTAATCCGAGAGTATGGAATGGGCATAATTATTGATCCAAGAACATGGATTAGATCCGGGAGTAAGAGTTAAAATCTAAGGTCCGAGAGTATGGATAGTCTCGTTGTGAGGATTAACGGGGGTGGGATAAGAATTGATTATATATGGGGAAATTGTATATTTTGTGAGTTCTAAATTATATATATGATATAACATTGTGGGATTGAAATCCGTATGTACTCACCAGGTTTCCCAACCTGACCCACTCAAACTTATTTGTATCACAGGTGTTGATATGAAGTTACATTACACTGAGAGATTAAGGATATATAAATAACTAGTGATAATGAATGTAAGTTTTGTTTATGCTTATGTTTCTGTATTGATGATGACATCCCAAATGTTTTAAAAAGAATAAAATACATTTCTTCGGAAATGCGTTGATAATACATTTATCATGTTTTTCTGGGAACAAATTCCGCAACACTTTTCTTAAAAATGTTACTCTGATTTTTAAACAAAGCATAAACAAAATTGGTCTTTTATGGCCGTGAAAATGGGGATGTCACCAAGACCATGGGAGAGCCCATGGCACCTGGATGTAAGACCATGTGGAGAGCCCATTGACTTTCCTATTAAAGACCATGGGAGAGCCCATGACACCCGAATGTAAGACCATGTGGAGAGTCCATAACTTTCCTATTAAAGACCATGGGAGAGCCCATGGCACTTAGGTGTAAGACCATGTGGGTAGCCCATGACATCCTGTAGTAAGACCCTGGGGACGAGCCTACGATATCCCTATATGTTGTATGCATGGCTTATGTGGTTTATGTAGCTTTATAGCTAACATGATATATGTGATTTATGTGGATTATGTGGGGTATGCTCTGGGGAACTCACTAAGCATTAGCTTACAGTTTGTTGATTGTTTCAGGTACTTCTGAGACAACGGGTAAGGGCAAGGCTTGATGACGCGACATGCACTCTCTCTCAATCGGTTTTTATGGGACATTCTGATATTTGAAATAAAATTGTAAATGTTATGAATTTGAAAACAATTATTCTTGAGATCTCGTGGTTTACTGGAAATGTTTTGAATATTTAAAAAGGAAAATTTTTCTTTGAAAATTTGGGTCGTTACAATACTCTTTATAAGTCTTACTAAATGATCTCATCAAAACACCTTTACTGACACTTTATATCGACATAAATATAATTATACAATTCTAGATGGTATATCACAACATACATATGAGTTAAGGTTAAATTACTCACCTTGTATTTATTGAGAAGAACTTTTTCCAACTCCTTGAAATCTCGTCTTAATTTTGTCTCTTACTTCACCAAAACATATGTAATAATACATCTCTTAAGTGTTATAACTCATCATATGATTTCTCAAACAAGTTTCATAACATCAAAATATTAAAATCAAAATACTCTATTATGCAATAATCTCAATAGCTTCATATCTAGACGGGTTAATATTATAAAAGCCCTGAATTTTTAACGCGTAATTGGAAAAAGTCCTGATATTTTTTTTATTATTGTTGTGGCCATAACTTTCTCGCATAATTATCATTCTAGCCCACTTAACGAGTTTCATGGTTAAGTTGGTTAACTTTTTTGCAAAATTAGTCCTAAGAAGTTCAAATTTAGTCCCTGAGGTTTGAAAAAAATTACACTACATGGTTTTTTAAATTTATTTTTCGTTTTTTGTATACTTTATTTATTTTTGGTTTTTTTATAAATATATGTACATTTTTTATTTTCTTTTTATATATATACTTTATTTATTTTCATTTTTTAACTTTATTTTTCAACAACTTTTTTTAACCTTTTTACCTTTTGTTTTCTATTTTTTAGTGTATATATAGAGTATATTAGAGTTTTTTTTTAGGTTTTTTCATATTTCTTTTCGTATTATATTTTATTTTTTTCACCTTTTTATTTTTTTATTTTTTTCTATTTTTTGTTATTTATGGTTTTTCTAATATTTTTTTCTAAGGTTTTTTCATATTACAATTTTTGTTTTCTATTTTTTTCCCTATTTTAGTTATTTATGGTTTTTCTAATGTTTTTATTTACTTTGATTCAAGTAAACGAACTTGAATTCAATATAAATTACTATAACAAGTTTTTTTTTTATAAAGATCGACTATTATTATTATTATTATTATTTTGTTTTTTTAGTCTATTATCAAATTGAAAAATATTATCTTGAATTTAATCTATTGATATCACATATATAAATATGATTTAATTTGTAAGTTATATAGACTATTTTTTTTTAAAATTTTCATATTTTCGTAACATAATATAATAACACTAAAGAAAAAAAAGAAAAAAAAAGAAAATAAGTTGGACATAAATTACAAATATAAACATAACTACTTTATTTACTTGAATAAAAATAAAAAACAATTACAAAAACTATAAATTATCAAAATTGTAATATACATATACTCTAATATATTAATACATTTTATATTTTTTGAAAAATGTCAATAAAAAGATAAAAATACAAAAAAACAAAAAAAACAAATAATTGGAAAACAAATAAGAAAAAAATAAAAAAATAAAAAGATGAAAAAAAACAAAAGGTAAAAAGGTTTAAAAAAAATTGTTGAAAAATAAAGTTAAAAAATGAAAATAAGTAATATATATATATATATATATATATATATATATATATATATATATATATATATATATATATATAAAGAAAATAAAAAATGTACATATATTTATAAAAAAAACCTAAAATAAATAAAGTATACAAAAAACGAAAAATAAAGCTAAAAAACCAAGTGGTGTATTTTTTTTTTCAAACCTCAGGGACTAAATTTGAATTTTTTAGGACTGATTTTGCAAAAAAGTTAACCAACTTAACCATGAAACTCGTTAAGTGGGCTAGAGTGATAATTCTGCGAGAAAGTTGTGGCCACAACAATAATAAAAAAAATTTTAGAGCTTTTTCCAATTACGCGTTAAAAATTGAGGGCTTTTATAATATTAACCCTATCTAGACAGCTTAAGTGTCTTATTGCATTAAGACACAAGCTTTCGTTACAATATCATTCTCACCTTATGCTTCCATTTTCTTTACTTTTTCCGAATTCACATTTATACTACATCTCACATAACTTTAAATACTCAAATTACTTATGTGCCAAGAATTTATCATCTATATAACTCCATTGAACATGATATGAACTCATTTTATCAAAACCATAAATTTTAATTTCTAGGGTTCATAGCAACTTCACTTCCAATTCAAGTAATTAGCTATAATTCACCATTCAATTAACTTAAAGTAATATTATTATAACTTTTATCTATTGTCACAAATCAAATTGTCAACATATGAATCGATCACCATAATCAGGGTTATTAAACCCCAAGATCATATCATGCCTAAATCACAAATTAAGTAGTATATAGAACTTACTCTTGATTCTAAACGTGCTTGACAACACTTTGGAAGCCTCCTCTTGATTCCCATTTGTTTTCCTTTGAAAATCTGCTCAAAATCTTATTCTTTGTATTACTCTGCCATGGAACAAAAAGAGTGATTAATGTGATTAAAACAACTCTCGTCTGTTTTATCTGATTTTTATCACATTAGCGGCTTCGCACCATGATAATTGTATGTTTACGTCGCAACTTGTATTGTTTCATGTCCTATTTGTTGTGTCGTTACTTCTTCACCTTATATGACACTTTTATTGTCTGTCACTAAAAACTTTGTAATAAAAGTTATGGCGTCCTACTTCCAGCGCGTCATGTCTTTCCTCTTTCGCGTCAGGATTTTATGAAAGTACATTGTTGTCACTGTTCATTTTACGTCAACCACTTTCTTGTTTTGAAATGGCACTGTGGCTACCTCGTTCGCCCCGCACCATGAATTTTGATGCATGGTATAAGTTTTCCATATTTTCTACTTTACCCATGCTTATAAACTTCTACTTCTTAAGACATTAAGCTCTTTACTCTAGACAATTTTTGTTTTAGAAATACATGTTGGAATCACACAACTCCAATAACATTAAGAAAGCTACCTAAGAACTTAGAAAATTCACAAAATGACCAAAATATCATTTTTGGTCAAAATATACTCAATACAACATCATTTTAGTTTTTAACATACATTTTTTACATTCTAAGTTTATATTACATTAATTATAAATTATTAAAAATTAAGTGTCACAGACCAACTTTTAGACAATTTAAACCGTCAAATAAGTCTAAATTGCCTAGATCAGGCAAAGCCTTCAATATAAACTTAGTTAACTTAGGTCGACTATAAAATGCCAACTATTTGAATATAAGTCTTTGAATATCATAAAATCAAAAGGTTCATTCGAAGCAAATGGTTATAAGTTCGGAACGTTGATAAATAAAAAAGGACGAAATAACAGGTAAATTGGTCATTTACATACTTTTAAGAGTGACTTCCTATTAAAGTTATACTATGGTTAAACTTTTGGAACTTAAGTAAAAACCATGAATTGTAATATACTAATGGGATTATTTCTATAATTTATTTTAGTTTGTCTATTCCTATAATTTACTCTAGTTTATAAAAGAATAAACCCAAAAATTATTATATATAATGAAAGTTAGTTTATAAAAGAATAAACCCAACAATTATTATATATAATGAAAAAGAAGTGTAATACAAATAGTATAATTTGAAGTTTTAGATATAGACACAATACTTTAGCATTTCAGTAGGTTTGGTATATATAGAATACAAAGACAAAATTGCAAAAATGGTCCCTGTGGTATGTAAATTTTTGGGGTTTTAGTCCAACCTTCGAGTTTTTTGGATTCATGGTCCTTTTGAAGTGGTTTGTATGTAAAAATAGTCCATCCGAAAATTAAAATGACTATAATACCTTTGGGGTGTTTATTTTTCATTTTTCTTTCATTTTTTTAATTTAATATTTATTTATTTATTTATTTTAACAATTAAAAAATAATAGAGGGTCTCTCTCTCTCTCTCCACTTCATTTGCTTTTCTTCTTCATCTCTCTAAAAAACATTCAACAAACACTTGATCGGTTCCTTTCTACCCCCTAAACAATTGAAATCCTAACTTATTTTAGCCTCACTTGCATTTCTCTCTTCATCAACTACCGACCAAATAGATTGAACCATTATAGTTGCCTTCAACCCTTTTTCTGCCTAGAAACTGTAAGAACATCAAACCCCCGCTCAATCCACAAAGCTTGAAGAACATAAATTGTTGTAGATGTTGGATCCAACCCTCAAGAATTTGTTCTAGATTCATCTAAAAAGAAGAACATATCTGTAATAGAGATTATCCCTTCACAACTCGAATTTATATTCTTCACTTGTAAGAACCCATGTAATAGGATCCTCCATTGATTGAAGGCTCAGAGCAAACACCTTGAGAAAGCAATGGGTAAGTGTAACGAGCGTCTAGTTTGGTTCCAAAAATAACCTTAGACTGCTAGTTGTTGAACATCAAATAGGCGACGACGATTGAGGTGGCGGCAACGAGGATTCTGGGCCAGATTTGGGAGGCAGTGAAGCACAAATGTAAGGATCGAGATGGGAATGGTCAGAGTTTGGAGACAATTGTGTTGATATTTTCATTTTCAATTGTTAGTTTCTTGAGAGATGGAGATGGACACATTATGCATTTATGCTGTACCTGGTAGTGGTGGGGGCGGTGGTCGTGTAGGGTTGTTTTTCGGTGGGTCAAACGAGTACTCCTTGAAAGAAACAAATCCGCATCTTGGTAGGGGGTTTGTTGAGCAAATGGATTTGGGGTTGCGACAACTTGACAGATCGACAACCTTCACCCTTCATTGCTATAAACCACCATTTTCATAAGCTCTATCACCAACCTTCATCTTCACATCAAAATATGGGCGACTCTGATGGAGCAAATGAAAACTCTGATAACTAGAACTTAAAAACGACATACAAGCTACTTCGAATTTGGGAGAATTCAGGAAACTTTTTTTTTCTCTTTTTGATGTTGCGTGTAGGTGGAAACAAAAAGACGAAGATGTGGTGGGTGAAATTAGGTATGTGTGTGTGTGTGAGAGAGAGAGAGAGGTGGGCCTCTATTATTATTTTAATTGTTAAAATAAATAAATAAATATTAAATTAAAAAAAATGAAAGAAAAATACCCCAAGGGTATTATAATCATTTCAATTTTCAGAGGGACTATTTTTACATACAAACCACTCCAAAAGGACTATGAATCCAAAAAACTCGGGGTTTGGACTAAAACCTCAAAATTTTGCATACCACAGAGACCATTTTTGCAATTTTGTTGAATACAAATTACAAAAGCTATATCCGTAGTTTATAGAAAGGTCCCTATGTTTTTTTTAAAGAAAATTGTTGATGTGTTTAAATTGTATACTATTTGGGTTTGACATTTTCGCCATAAGATTTTCATATGTTTGCATGTTTCTTTGCCATAAGACTTTTGTATATTGGCAAGTTTGATCAATTTTTAGAAGATAAATTACAACTGTCACTGTAATTTACAGAAAAAATCTCTATGCCAATTATTTTTACAACAAATAGTCTAAGCGTTTAAAAGTTTTTGAAAAATAGTCTTTACCTAATAAACAACTGAGTAAACATAAAGTTTAGTGAGTTTTCCCCAAGTTGAAGGGGGTAAATATGAACGAAAAATAGTCTTTATCTAATTAAGTAATTATTACTCATAGCCAAATAGTCATTTTTACCGTCTAACCTGGAGTAACCGGTCATAAGGACTGAATGTGTACACTTTAACAAGTTGAAAGGGGTAAATATGGACGAAAAAAAACTCAGTAACAAAATTTATACAAATCGAAAAATATATTACCCTTTTAAGTTATTATCCCAATAAACAATTTACACGCAAAACGGATATTAGAACTTAAAAGCTTGACAAAGAAAAGAAAACAAGAAAACGAGAAGGAGCAATTTCTGGTTTAAAAATAAATTACATAGCAACAAAAAAAAAGTCGTACACTAGTGGAAATCATAAGTCATAACCAACAAATTTAGAAAAACAAAACTTGTGATAATAGTATAAAATAGTATCTACAAATTTAACTTTTTCTTAATTTTTTTTTTTAATTAAAGGATAAACATGGCAGTGAGAGTCCTTATGTCACCTAGCCGTGACCCACTCCACCACCTGCTTATTATACTCTTTCCCTTGCAAGAAAAGCCGTAGCTTACGAAAAACCCCTTCCAGAACCGCTCTCGAGATCTTCTTCACCGCGATGGACCCGCCACCTCCGCCACCAACCACCACCGCCACCACCGTCGAACCTCCCCATTCCCATTCCCACTCCCACTCCCTCCCACCTTTACCTACTCCCAAAATCCGCCTTATGTGCAGCTACGGTGGCCACATAGTCCCCCGTCCACAAACCAAATCTCTCTGCTACGCCGGTGGAGAAACCCGCATCGTCGCCGTTGACCGTCGCACCACAGCTTCCACCATCTCCTCCCTCACCCACCATCTCTCTCGGGCTCTTTACGGCAACCGCCCCTTCACGCTCAAGTACCAGCTTCCCAACGAGGACCTCGATTCTCTCATTTCCATCACCACCGATGAAGATCTCCAGAACATGCTTGAAGAACATGACCGAATCGCAAGCTCCCCAACTCCCTCCCGCATCCGATTATTCCTCTTCCCTACCAGACCCGAATCTGTTGGGTCGTTATTGCTTGACCCGAAATCGGAGACCTGGTTTTCTGATGCTTTGAAGAGCACCATGATTATTAACAGAGGGTTGTCTGATGGGTCTGGTATGGGTAATGGTTTGATGGGGATGGATTGTATGGAAGGGAATGGTGAGAGTTTGATGAACAGTGGGGATTCGGGGAAATGCGGTGGTACTGGTGGTGATTCGGGTTCGGTGCCGGAATCAATGGTTTTGGAAACTTGTTCCTCTTTTGGGTCAATCAATTCGTCGATTTCAGCCTCAAATTTGACCCAAATTGGGGCTAACAATGAAGATGCTGGAGGTAATTTGGTGGATAAGAAGATTAAAGTAGCTGCACCTGGTTCGATTGAAAGGTAATGAAGAACGAATCTCAAGTTATATACTTATGTTCATATTCTCCATGATTTGGCTATGAGTAATAATTACTTAATTAGATAATTTTGTTTGCCATTTATAGTGATAATTCTGTTGCAAATGGTTTTCCCGATCAAAAAGCTCGAATCTATCAAGAACAAATGATTCCTGAATCCGAGAGTATAATCTACAATCCTTCATCCACGATTCAAATGCAAAGGACCTGTCAAGCTTCCGGTTACCAGATACAACAAATCTCCGACCAAAGACCGCCGCCGCCGGTTCAATACATTCCCGCCGGACCACCACCACATTACATTCAATACCCAACCGGACCACTACCAATCTCCTCCTCTTACTACCCAATGTACATGCCCTACCAACAGCCGCCACATCAACCCTACCCCATCTACGTGATCCCCGCAGATCAATCTTACAATATCCCTGCTCCTGCTGACATGACCGGAACCCTAGCTCGTCCTCCTTTGCATAAAGATACAATGGCGGCGGCTCCACCACCTGAACGAGTGGCGACACCACCACCACCACAGGTGGGCCCGGTTTATGAAACCGAGTATGATAATGACCTTGTGTATGCTCAGATTTACAAGAGCCAGCCTTCTGTGCCTCCATTTCCGCCTCAAAAGTTTGAAATCGTGAAGAAAATGGAAGCAGTGGCGTTGTCTGATTCCTCTGCACAAATTGGTACTTCACAACAATAACAGTTTGACCAGTTTCTTTCAGTGTGTGCTTTCTGGTTTAGGTATGTTTTTAATGTTATATTATATGTTTCGAAATTACCATTTGTTTATGTATAAGCTATTTAGACAGTATTAGAGCTTGTTGAGTTATTAATTCATCTTTCCCCCATGTTAATTCTGTATAATATGAATCAAAATTTAAATGATTGTAGTTGACACTTGAAACCCTATTATATGGTTTATGCAACAAGGGCTATTCACTTATTGTGATACAATGATATCATCATGTTAAATGTAAATCAGGTAAAAATGTAAATCGGGTATAGTAACAACGACAATTGTACTGATATAAAAGTCGAGTGTATATAAGAAGCACAATAACAGTAGCTGATACTGAACTGACAACGACAATTGTACTACTGACATAAAAGTCGACTGAATGTAAGAAGCACAATCCACATTGGAATTGAAAATTTTATACTGTGGCTATTGAGATGCGAACCCTAGACCATTTTTGCAAGCATACCAAATATGGTATAAGAACCCAATGGCCTCTTAAGCGATATTGAAATTGAAACTCCTACAGTGCAACTGCTAAGAGTTGAACCCTTTTATCTGTACGCCTAATTACATGATTAGAAAACAAAAGTTTAAAGAATTATGGGTAAACTAACTTCCTAACTCTTTATTCAAACATAAAACAAACATCGTTTTACATTCCAAAAATTCACTCACCCGTTTCATCATCCTCATCATCCAAAAGCTTTGCTAAATTACTCGTTGCCTTCTCCCGTTTCTTACTAAAACTCGTCGATCTAATCGCGTGTCGAGTTGCAGGCGATAATAACTTCAATGATCTTCGTCTCCCGGGTGTCATATTCCCAATTTTATACATCGATCTTCGAGGTGATGCCAAAACTTTTACCCCACCATCAATCGAAGATCTCCTCTTAATCGATAAATCTTCTTCCCTTGCTTCAATTTCACTAATTTCTCTTTTAACCATCTCAACTTTCATCAATATCTCCTTCTCATTCGTCTTCAACGCCTCCACCCAAGCTCGAGCAGCCGCCACTTTCTTATCGGAAACCGCCTTGGCACCGCCCGCTTTTCCGGTCAAATACTCGTATTCAAAACTCGTTATTGTTATTGTTGGACTATTTAAACTTGACGGGTCCCGTGCCTGAACGGTGGAATCGATTAAATTTTTTAAATCTTCAAGAGCTTTGAATTCCGATAACTTCTCGTTTTTCAACTCCTCCATCACCGATTCCAGTTGTTTCCCGGATAATTCGATTCCGGATTCCGTTTTCGGGATTTCCAATTTGATTTTTTCGATTTCTTCAATTATAATCTCTTTTTCTTTCTTTACGGTCTCGGATTCGGCTCGTAAGTGATCAACCGTGATCGCTAAATTCGACGCGATCGAGTTTGCTTTTTCGGTTGTAGCGTTTACCAATTCCAATTTCGCTTTCCCCTTCAAAATCTTTGAATTTAGGGTTTCAATAGTCAAGTCACGCTTCTCTTCTTCTTTCTCTAATCGACTCAATTCTTCTCGAATGATTTTGAGCTCGTTTCTAATAACATCCATGGAGGTCATGAAACCAAAACCTTCCCTTTTAATTTCTTCAAGTTCAGCTTTTGCATATTCTAATTCTACATTCATCATTTGTAACAAATCTGGAGTGTTGTTCATTTGGACAATTTCTTCGGTTTTCCTTTTGATTTCTTTCAACTTGGTTTGATAACGAGTGTCTTCTTCTTTCGTTTGAGCATCAATGGCTTCACGTTCTTTAATAGCTTCGATTCTTGCTATTTCAACAAGAACTTGTTCTTCATCGAGTTCATCGATTTCTTTCTTGATTCTTTCTACTGCACTTGAAAGTGTATAACTTTTAGAACTCGAGGCTTTGAATACGTTTTCTGCGTATTTCTTCTCCTTCAAAACACGTTTCATATCGAGCTTCAGTTTTGCCAATTCTTGTTTGATGTGTTCGATTTCTTTCATCACTTTTGTGTACTCAGAATCTTCCTCTTTTTCTTCTTGTTTATGTTGTTTTTGAGTTCTTGAGTTTGATTTTTCAATCTTGATTGCGAGATTTCTTACTGTTTTTCGAGCATCTGATAGGTCGTTTTCGGTTGGAAATGGCTTTTGAGGGATTTGAAACATAAATTAGGAGCTAAAAGATTGTATTTTTAATAAAAAAAAATGTAAGAATTAAACTTTAAATAGTAAATACCTGTGAGGATTCCATTTGGGTGTGTTTTCTTGGATTTGGCTTCAAGAAATCGTACATAATTAAGTGAGAAAAGTGGAAATATTAATGGATTTTAAAGAAAGATAAATTTTGAAAGGAAGGGATACCTGGATAATTTGGATAAAATGAGTTTGAAGTTTTGGGAATGAAGAAGATGCTTTACTTGAGGGGTGGGAGTGGAGGGGTAAAATTGTAAATTTGGAATTGAGGGGACAAAATTTATTTAAATCTTGATGACTGGTGTGTATTGTTAGCATCGACAGCCTTTAATTCGTTATACTCTTGATGGGCCTACTTACTTGATTGGTCACTGCTCACCCCTCATTAGCCTATAAAATGTCCTGAATTGTTAATTGTTAAAATTACAAATTTTGTCCTTGTAATGTATTATATTTTTGGTATTAGATTATTATTTTTTTTTAAAAAAAGATACATAAAAGAAGTTATATTGACCATTTAGGACGAAATCTGTAAAAAAAGAGTAGTTAACCAAAAAAAAAAAGACCAAAGTTGTGAGTTCCATTATACTCACGGACCATTTTTTAGAATTTACTCAAAATACTTTGGGTTATATAACTATATTTGAGGTATGTTCAAAAAAACTAGAGTAAATTACACGAATGGTCCCTATGGTTAAGGGTAATTTGCATGTTTTGTCTTTAGCTTATTTTTTTAACTCGAAAGGTCCTTATTATTTGTTTTTGTTACACGTTTGATCCATGTTGTTTGTTTTTGTTACGCGCTTAGTCTTTGTCTTGCCTAAAAAGACTATTATCTAAAAAAAAAATGATGTGGTAGGTAAGGTAAGATGATGAGGTGAGTTTGGAAGTGTGTTTATTTAAATAAATTAAAAAATCAATGGCAAAATAGTCTTTTTAGGTAAGACATGGACCAAACGTGTAACAAAAACAAACAGTATGAGTCTTCCGAGTTAAAAAAAAAGCTAGGGACCAAACGGCAAATTACCCTAAACCATTGGGACCATATGTGTAATTTACTCAAAAAACTAGTTGGTAGTTATAAGCTAGAACTAGAACTATAATAATTGTATTGTAAGTGTGAAAAATATAAATTGACATAAGACATAAAAGGTATAACATATCTCAAAAACTATTTTATTTGAATTATTGGTTTTTTCTTATAAAATTAAACAGAGTATTTATTTATTTATTTATTTATTATAAATTCAACCTTTTTGGGTCTTCAAATCCTTCTTCCGACTAACCAACCATTTCGTGTTTTGTACGGAATTCGCATTTGGATCATGTCCTCCACAATGTTGTTTCATTGAACTTACTACTATTTGAAGAGTGTTTACCTTGTACTCCTCCACGATATTGTTTTATTACATCACTTAAAATTGGCATTTGTTGATTTCGGAACATGTTTTAATATTAGAACAAGCAAAAATGTCTTTTTTATTCCACTTTTTGTTTATTGCGTTTTTTTAATGTATTGAGATCGTTTTTGCGTATTTTATTTTACTGTATGTTTTTAACAAATTTGACTGATTTATGGAACGGATATATTATATTTTTCGAAGTCTCTCGTGTTTCCCACCATGTATATTTCATATTTGACACATTTGTATTTTCATTATAGGCTCACAAATTCCTTCTTTTTGACTTTCTTTTTCCCACCCCTTACCATGCCACTGAAGGACCCTCGAATATGAAGTAAATACTGTAAGCCCCCTCACATTTCTTAACCTGATATGTTCAAACTGTCGGAACATTATGTATAAAACAGTCATTAAACTTTCATGGTTTTTAACATATACGTTCTAATTAGAAAAAAAATGTTTTTATTTAATTTATATATGTTTAGTGTAATTCAGGTTTGTAATTCTGAAAATGTGAATAATAAAATTTGGTTTGTATTTTATTATTGATGTTTAATGAAATTTAGAAACAGGTTTTAGTTTTTAAAGTACATAAGATTTTTGATTGATTAGCCTTTTTAAATTGTTTGTATTCGATACGTTTGTAGAGCTGTAGCTATACATCGTGTGTATATATATATATATATATATATATATATATATATATATATATATATATATATATATATATATATATATATATATATATATATATATATATATATATATATATATATATATATATATATATATATATATATATATATATATATTAATTTTTGTAAAAAGGATTAGAATAATCAACAAATCATTTCCTTTATTTTTCTAAAACCATCCAAGGAATAATCCATACTATCACCATCACGAATTATCGTTACCAAAAGACAATCGCTTATTGACGAAAATGAAGAATGGAACCTGGAGTTTATATGATGACTAATTCTTCTGCTTCTTTTTTATTTCACTTATAATTATACAAACTAAAACCGATGAACCATATCTAAATAAAGTAAGAGAAAAAATATAAATATAAACAAAAACTTTTCTTCATTTTGGCAAATAAATAATTAAATGTAATATTATTATTTTCATATATTCTTAGGGATATTTAGCCAAACAGTCCCTGTCAAGATTTTTTTTAGACAAAACTTCAAAAATGATCCCTGTGGTTTTCAAAAATATCAAGTTTAGTCCCTAAGTTCAAAAAACCTCACAGATGGTCATTGTGGTTTCAAAACTTTTAATATTTAGTCCTTCTGCCTAACTCCGTCAACTTTCTACCGTTAAGTGAGGGGCATTTTCGTCATTTTAATACACAGGGACCATTTATGAGGTTTTCTCTTATTTTAAAAATATATATATATATATATATATAATTATTTAATTAAAGGGCCTCTCTCTCTCTCCAAACACCCAAATCCTCACAAAACTCACAAATTTCTCTCTTTTACATAAGTATCGTCAATTACTTGAAATATATATATATATATATATATATATATATATATATATATATATATATATATATATATATATATATATATATATATATCCCATTCTTTCATCTGTATATTCATCCAGAGCATCACTCTTTCATCTCTCTTACTGGAATTTTTGTTCCATCGTGTAACTAACCCTTGTAAAAGACCCCAAATCTACGGTGACCAGGTTCGTTTTCATAGAAATGATTTTGGTTACGTTTTTTGAGAACATGAACTGAGAAGGAGAAACGATGCTTGTTCCAGGACCTTTAATGGTAGCAGGTGATGACACCATTACTGGTGCACGTGTCGGAGCATTATGCTTCATTTCCCTAGTCTTCTTCTTGTTGGGCATTAGAGAACGAACTACGAAACTCAGAGCACCCACTCGAGCTGGAGACAGTATCGAAGGCTGAAGAGATGTGGCCATGTGGGTGAGGAGCTCACCAACTCTACGACAGGAATGTCGACGATTGGTGGAGCTCTTGTAAGCTTCTCTTTGTACGATTTCAAAAGACAACACCCACCTCTTAAACGAAGTCAACTTTTTTGATACAAATTTTTTGTTGGTTTTAGTTTTAACTTCATCAGTTTTGATTTTCAATTGTTTGATTTTGATTTTGGTTTGGATTTTATTACAGCTTTCAAGATTGGATTTGATTTTAGGTTAGAGGTGACAGGTCGTGTTTTCACTTTTTGTATTTGAGGAAATCGATTCCATAACTGGTTTTATACAGGGATGGGGAACTGCTAAGAGAGAAATTTATGAGTTTTGAGAGGATTTGGGTGTTTGGAGAGAGAGAGAGAGAGAGAGAGAGAGAGAGAGAGAGAGAGAGAGAGAGAGAGAGAAAGAGAGAGAAAGAGAGAGAGGCCTTTAATATTAAATAATTATATTTTTTTTTATCTTTTTTTAAAAAAATAAGGCAAAACTTCATAAATGGTCCCTGTGGTTGTGAAATGACAGAAATGCCCATCACTTAACGGCTAAATGCTAACGGAGTTAGCGAAAATGACCATTTATTAAAAGTTTTGAAACCACAAGGACCATCTGTGAGATTCTTTGAACTTAGGGACTAAACTTGATATTTTCGAAAACCACAGGAACCATTTTTGAAGTTTTGTCTTTTTTTTTTTTAAATAGAAATGGTCCTTTAACTTACTAAAATGGTCCCTATTTTAATATACAACTACAGAAATGGTCCCTATGTGAAAAACAAATTATAAAAATGGTCCTTATACTTTGCAAAAAATGTCCCTCTGTACAATTCTGTTACAGAAAAGGTCTTGTTGTTTTACAAAATTATAAAAAATGATCTTTTTCTAATAGCAAATTTATAAAAACGGTATGACCACTGCTTATTAGCAAATTTACAGAATTAGTCTTTGTGTTTCACAAAATTACATAAATGTTCCCTGATTTTCAAATATTACAGAAATAGTCCATGCATAAAAAATTACAGAAATTAGTCAAATTACCATATATTTCACAAAATTACAAAATGATCATTGTCTAATAGCGAATTTACAGAAATGAACCCTTTGTAAGAGAATATTAGTAAATTTGTGTCAAAAATATAAAATTAATAAACATGTCATGCATGGGTTATCCAACTAGTATATTGTTATTTATTTTTTTGCCGACAAGGATAGGTGTTAACAATTGAAATAAAGTTATGGACAAACAAAATGATAATTTTTTTACTTCTCGATTGTCATGTTTTCTAGTTGAGCCTTTTTATTAATTGGCTAAGAAATATTTTAGTTATGTTATTACAATTTTTTTGAAGATTAATAAGATTACTGTTTAATGAAATTCCTTTATATTCCAATGTTTTTTGTATATTTATTGTCTCATGGATCTATGACTTAATCTCTAAATCCTTGTTGCATATGATCACGGAGTTGAATGCAATTGGTTTGGAAAAATCTTAACGTTTTTCTATTATAAAAACATCAAGACAATTCAGTTCGAAAACGAATGAAACACCGTTGCTACCAACGATATTTCTATTATTGACTGCTATATTAGAATCAAATTAATATATGAATTTTTTTTAGAAAAAACATCATAAATGGTCCATGTGGTTTTCTCATATCTGAAGTTTAGTCCTCATGGTTTAAAAACATCATAGATGATCCCTGTTTATAGTGCAGATAGGAAATCCTAGATAAGCCCAAGTCCAAGATTATCTTAAACCAGATAATTATCCACTTTCGTGTTTATCCATTAGAGACAATTCTAGAGATCCTAAGGCACAAGAAAAACCGTCCATCGCATATGAAGAGTTCTAGATTGCCTTTTGCTCAACTATTGAACAATTACAATTAAGTCTATGCACTTTTAATTAATTCTTTTAATCCCAAAATTAATTCTAATTAATTTCTGATTAAATATTGCTATTTCTAAATAATATATTATTCTCATAATATATTAACAAATTATTTATTTCAATTTATTAATCAAATAATAAATCAACCTCTTTATCCAAAATCATCTTTCTCAGTTGTTAGTCTTGAGGGCAATCCCAAAAGGACTGTGTTACTAGGGATGAGCGTAGGCGGGTATCCGCCTCATTTGGCGAGAACCGGAACCGGAACCGGAACCGGCGGTTCCTACAAAGTTAGAACCGGAACCGGAACCGCTCTAGGCGGTTCTTAAATATTTGGAACCAGTCCCGGAACCGGCGGTTCCGGTTCCGGGAGCGGGTAACCCGGTCGCATTAATTTTGTTAACTTTTTTCGACAAAACCGCAATTTAGTTCGATCCAAATTAAATCAATTCGGACCAAAGACGGACAAAATCGGACCAATATATTCTAAACCGGTCTAAGTAACACACCTTTTTATGAAATTATATATATATATATATATATATATATATATATATATATATATATATATATATATATATATATATATATATATATAAACTGGTTCCGGCGGGTACCCAGCGGGTAGCGGTTCCGAAAAAACGAGAACCGGAACCGGAACCGCCTTAGGCGGTTCCATAACTTTAGGAACCGGAACCAGAACTGCCTAAGGCGGTTCCGGTTCCGAAACCGGCAGTTCCGAGGCGGTTCCGGTTTCAAAAGCGGGTACCCGGTTCCGATGCTCATCCCTATGTGTTACTATCAATTCAAATATTACTAATTATAGTTATGAGCTTAAACACCTAATCTAATAGTTCTTATGAGATATGTTGCACTCACGGCTTTAAAACGCATTGTGACAAGGAAGATATCCACACCTCTTTAATGTAACAATTTGTACAAATATGTCAAAGTTTATCGGTTAAACCATTGTAAACCCTATTATAATAAAACCTATTTCTTATGTTATTTTATAAAACCTATTTCTTATGTTATTTTACTTTTTCCATTCGAGTGTTACTTTTGTATTGTTGATTTTGGCATGAGAATTTCTATTATTCAAGTGTTAATCATTTTAAAAGCTAATATATTTATAACATTATAAGATGCATAATCTAACCGACTAATTGAGATACAGCAAATAAACACAAGGCATATCCGAGTAACATACTTAAATTTTGTGCTTAGAAATTTGTCTTGTGTTTAACTTACATAACCTTTTTAATATTTACCCGATCATCTTGCTTTAATTTCTCCAGACCATTAAATGCCTACACTAATTGATTGCTTCATCTTGTCCTAATACATTAGATGCATATGAATCTTAATGATGCATATCACCATGTTTCTTCAATTTATTTAGTTCTCAATTAACATTTGGAGTTACCTACAATCTCCACATCTATACTACATAAGAAAATTACAACATATCAAATAATTTGTTGGACGAAAATCAACTCTAGTAGAAATTAGATCACATTTCACCACTTACGTTGAAATTAGGCAACCCCGAATTCCCTGGTCCAAGAACTCGTAACCTTCACAAACAAAAGAAGATAAAGATTGCAATTAGAAAAGACATAATACGGAGATGTAAAAGATGAAGATGGAATACAATGACAAAGACTTCATTGATCCTATATAAAACGAATATGAGGATGGAGAAGAAAGCATCATGCAACTTCAATGTTGAGGAGAAGACATTAAGACAATACGAGATTCAGAAAAGAGCATGCTGCAATAGAATGACTCATAGATAAAATAATGACATGTAATTTTGTAGATGTGGAATTTCCTGGTAAGTATTTAAAAGATAATATGAAAATGATAAATATTAGTAGATCAAAAGTTAATTGACACATTATTGTTCATTTTTCAAACCATAGTTATATATCCATAGTTATATATTAGGAAAATCTCCATTAAAGTTTCATTATTTTACTCTAATTTACGAATAAGTCCCAAACTAAAATTTATTTACGAAAAAACATAAATTACCGGTAATGATGATTTGACCTTTTTTCCCGGTTATCAGTTTCATTGCTGATATGGATGCATTAAAGTCTCATTATTTTACCATAATTTAAGAAAAGCCCCATAATAAAATTTGTTTACGAAAAAACATGAATTACGGGTAAAAGTGATGATTTGACCCCTTTTCTCCCTTTAATACACATTCATTGCTGACATGTACGCCTAGTCATTAAATGAACTGATGTGATAGATATGATGTGTTATATAATGCTAAGTTTACCGTAAAGCTTGATATCCATCTCATTAACTCAATTAATAACTAAGCGTCAAGGTCCACAATGAAACCGGTAAAATGTGTGTTATCGAGAAAAAATGACGGGAAATAAGTTGATGAGATGGATGTGCTTGGAATTAGACAATTTAAAATTTCTCATAAACTTCAAAAATAATAAAGTTGTTGCTAGTTTATGTAATTATTGTAGTATTCGTCGAATGCATTTAATATTCCAAAAAAATATATAATGTAACAGGGTATCAAGTTTTACGGTAGACGTAACATTATATAACCCAACATATACATCTCATCATCTCATTTTATGACTGAGTGTCTATGTCAGTAATGAAACTGGTAAAATATGTGTATAGGGAGAAAATGACAAATTTACCACTTTACTAACAATTCATGTTTTTTCGTAAACAAAATTTAGTTCGAGACTTATTTGTAAATTAGGATAAAAATAATAAGATTTCAATGTGTCTAACTCATTCAGATTCTAACCCAGTCAGTTCTAACCCAATTAACAACTATCAAACGCCCCTTAGAAGTTGATTGAGTTAACTTCTAACTAAAATTTGTTGTTTCGTTTACATTTGACTGACTGTGCAAAATAATTCTATTACCCTTAAACAACATTTTTTTATAATAATTCTTTTATGATTTACCACTTAATTTATAACATTATATTTTTTTTATAAAAACATTCAACAAAACCAAGAATTCCAAATGTCTTTCCAAATTAAAATAATTGTTTTGCTTTAAATTCAACAATCCTACAAATTAACAAAACCAAGAATTCTTTTATTGAAAACACAAGAATGTATGTAATTATTGCAAACACACATACTCTCTCTAAGCTGCCATTTTTTGTCATTGGTCCTATACTCCTGCTATCTATATTTGGTCTTATACTCTTGTTATACTCGTGTTACCTATCTGTAAAACCCCGTTTATTTATTAAATAAATAGATAAAATTTATGAAAGAGTAGTAGCCCTAAAATCCATACTATTCAATGAGATGTTGGTTTTGGGAGCCAAATGTTATAATTTTAGAAGTTGGGGGTTAAAAGTGTAAGCTATGGATTTAATTTGAAAATGATTTCAGAAGTCAGGGTGTGTTTGGTAATTACTGGACTTAGATCGAAAAGAATTTTGAAATGTTGAGGGTTAAATGATAACTTATGGGACTTGAATTGTTAAGAATCTATAATGTTGGGGGCTGTGTTGTAACCTATAGACCTAAGTTGAGAAGAAATTGAGAGGGAGGGACTAAAAGTGAATTTTGGGCTTAAGTTGGAATTTGACGGGGTCATAACCCGTCACCCTTCTTCTTGGCATCCATTTAAAGCATGGCTTTAAACAACCCTAACCCTAGGACCATTTTTCAGCCGCCACATCTCGTCTCCAGCCGCCGCCACCCCACCTTCGTGTTTTTCCGATCAGGCGAGACCGGCGAGTTCCAGCCGACTGCCGCCGCTGCTTCACCATCCAAAGCCACAATCGCTGCCGGTGATGTCGTGGGTAGCCGAGGGAGACTGTCGAAGACCGGGGATGGGATCGTAGTTTGTTGCCACTCCCGTTGAAGGCGTCGCAGTCGCCGGGCGTCGCGACTGCTCCTTTCCGACGTCACCCTCCGACCGGTTTATCGCTACCACCACTCCCAACTGTTCCACTGCCATCGTTACCTGCTGTTGTTCCGCCGCTGCTTCTATCGCTGGCGATAAACCGCGAGTAGCCGCCGCTCCGTCGATGCTGTGACCGCCGAAACCCTGACGCCCCCGCCCTTACAGCCATTAAAATCGAAGACCGATAACTGATGCTGCAGCTGCCGCGGTACTACCCTTCTATGCCGCCACGGACCACTGTGAAAGGTGTTTGTGGGTGTGTCATAGTGTGTGTGTGTGTGTTTGTGTGTTGTGAGGGTATTAGGCTGCAGGAGGTCTTTTGGCCGGAGAAGTGAAGAAAGCCCTACTGCCACCACCGTGAGGTGGTGGTTGTCGTCCCAAAATACTTGTTGTCGCTGCCATGGGCCACCAGGAGGGTGGCTGGGGTGCACCTCGCAGATTAGAAGCAAGTATGGATGGTTGTGTTTCTGTTTTCTTTGGTGTATTGTGTGTAAAGTGTAGATCGGTCGGAAAACTGAGAACCACCACCACCACCTTAGGGTGGTGGCTGCCACCATGGGTGGGTGTGTTTTCTTTAGTGTGTGTGTGTGTGATTTTGGATCTTGAGTTGTAAATTGTAACATGAATGGTATAATGAAAAGAAATTGAAAACCACCACCATAGGGTGGTGGCTGCCGCCACCGGCCGTCGTGTCGGGTGGCGGTGTGCTTAGTTGTGTTGGAATTGCTAGTTTGGGGATGTTTGGTCAAAGGACTAAAACCCTAATGGGCCTTGAAAACCTAATGGGCCCAATGAGGCTTAATGGACATAAAAGCCCAAACATGTGTCTGATGGGCTTAATGGACCCTAATGGATCCAAGGACTTAGCTAATGGGCCAATTGGGCTAAGATGGGTTGGAAAACCCTAATGCCATCAAAACCCTAATTTTTGGGGAATTAATCGAGACACACGAGAATTATTTAATAATTTGAGATATTAAATAATAAACTTTGGCAAAGATTAGTCTAAGCGATAATGGACTTAATGGATTGAGTCCTTAATGGATTAAGTCCTTAATGGGTTAAGTAGAAAACTTAACCCTAATCATCATTTTATGTGAAACCCTAATTTCACTTGGGTTTATTGTTGGGCCTTTCTTTTGGGCCTTGAGGGTTGGGTAACTATTGGGCCATCCAAAGTCAAGCCAATGAACTAGAATAATTTAATGGGCCTGGGGTAAGGCCCATGTATGGTGCTTGGGCCCAAATTGGAAAATTGGGCCATAGATAGGCCATAGTTTGGCCTTAATGATTATATGATATTGGGCCTTAGAATGAGACCATGTATAGGCCTAGGCCCAATTTGGAAAATTGGGCCATGTGTTGGGCTTTGATTCCTAGTCGACTTTGGACCTATGGATTGGGCCTTGGGCTTGAATAAGCCAAGCTAGGGGTAATGTAGTAATTACCCAAAGAATGTACTTATGGTTATGTATTGGGACCCAATTATTAATTGGGTCTTATTTTGGTGTTGACAGTTCGGGAATCTGTCAGCCAGCAGCTGGGGTCGAGTCTGCGAGACTTCAGCAAGTGTGAGATTGTGTCTTCAGGACTTCAGCAGTGTGAGGTGAGTTACCTTCTAGTAGCGGTGAGTCTACGACCACAATGCCGGCCCACCAGTAGGAGTTGTATGTTGGATGTTTGTCTTTGTGATATCATCTATGTTTGCTACTACCTGATACGTTATATGCTGGCATGATATGTTATATGTGATCGTAGTAGAGTTCGGTTGTTAGGACCGAAGGGTATGTCAGACACCCCAGAATGTCTGACAGTATGTGATGATATGTTTATATGCTGGTATGATAAGTTATATGTGATAGTAGTAGAGTTCGGTTGTTAGGACCGGAGGGTAGTCAGACACCCCAGATACGTCTGACAGTATGTGATGTTATGTTTATATGCTAGCATGATCTGTTATATGAGTTAGAGGTAGTAGGAGGGGAGCAGTCCCCGAGTTCGGTTGTTAGGACCGATGGGTAGTTCAGACACCCCAGATATGTCTGATAATATGTTATGTTATGATATGTGATAGTAGTAGTAGTAGGGGGTGAAATAGTCCCCGAGGTTCGGTCGTTAGGACCGAAGGGTAGTCAGCACCCCAGAATGGCTTGACATGGGTAGTCAGCACCCCAGAATGGCTTGACACGGGTAGGACGGCACCCTAGAATGGCCGCATGGGTAGATCGGCACCCTAGAAAGGCTGTACCGGGTAGGTCGGGCACCCCAGAAATGCCTGACAGTATGTATGTTATGTGATTGTGTGGTATGTGGTATGATGGGGGAACTCACTAAGCTTCGTGCTTACGGTTTTCAGTTTTGGTTTCAGGTACTTTGTGTTTAAAGGAAATGAGCCGGCTTGATCGCTGCGCATCACACTATGGTTTTCCGCACATGAGATCTTTGGGATTACACTATGATATTGTTTTATGATAACATGTTTGATTATTTCTACTTTGGTTTTGACATTACATAATATTACAGATGTTTTATTTCATTGTTGGTTTTAAAATGACGTAATTAAAAATGAAATTTTTGGCATGTATTTTTGGGATGTTACACTATCACAACCTGAATAACCATAATCTATGCAAGGAAACCCATCAATAACAATGTAATCTCGCTGACGATTTTCATCGAACACCTTGTGTGTGATGATTTGAAGTCCACCTCTGTACAAGCATTATTGGCAAAGGTACCCCAAAATTAAATTACAAACCTCAAAGAACTACAACTCAACCAAAATAGAAAATAATTTAAACATCTTGTTACCTAAATTTGAATTTACAAATTTTCCAAGAAAACTTTCAAAAAGAAACACACCCACATGCTGTGAAATTTGAATTATGATTTTTTGTCTTATTCTGATTGACCACCTCTATCTTTTACCCCTTGATCGATCCCCAATGAAACCAACAACCAAGAACTCTGGAAAGCATCACCATCAATAAAAGAAGTCCTCCCTTCATTAGCTCTGATACAACGATTTAGAATGGAACCATCAGAAGTTGTGTGATCAACTGAAGGAGACGAAGTATTACGTCAACGACAAGTGACAAAGCTTGTCATTTAGGGATGAGTGAAGGCTAAAACTCGGTTAGGAGGTTTTGAAATGAGGACCAAATCATCAAATTTATTTGGACCGAGTACGACAATGAACATGCAATATCAAACATGTCAACTTCTAAGTGAGGACTGAGTCCCTTTTTCTACTACTGGGTTAGTATCAATATCAAGTAGCTCCTAGCTCATTCAGTTTCTAACCCAGTCAAATCTAACCCAACTAACAACTATCAAACGCCATCTTAGTCGACAATGAAACCGATAAAAAAAAAGACAATATAAAATATAAAATATAAAATATAATTTGTTGCAAAAATATGTAATTTTCCCGAATATTTGTCTGACCCATTTTAAGTTTTAAGTTTTAACTAATAACCCGACCCTTAGATTTTACAAATTTACCCCTTAGAATTTCTTACAGCGACTAACGAGTTTTTACTCCTCTTCGAGCTCGGACTCCATGAACAGATCTTAACAAAACCTTCAAATTTCATGAACCTGAGATGCATAGAATTTTCCCCATCGAATCGGATACAGCGAAAGACATTTTTGAAATTTCAATGTTCTTGCGATAGATTGATTAGAGTCAAATGGACGTGGAGAAATCATCGCTGTGTAATTGCGTGGTAAACTTCTTATTGGAGGAGAATTACTTGTTATCAGCGTTTGAGCTGCTTCACGAGCTCCTCGATGATGGACGCGATGATCAAGCTATTCGCCTCAAGGAATTCTTTGCTGATCCCATTCAGTTTCCACCAGATCAGATCTCACGGTTTAATTCTCTTCGAGGTTGGAACTATTTGCTAAAAATTGTTGATATATTGTTATAATTGTCCTTAGTTGACTGAATTTTTGTCTTATAAATTATTAGTAGTGAAATTTGAAATGAGAGCAGGATGCGATGTGAATCCGCAGGGAACTAGGTTTGAAAATCCATACAGACTTCATATGTTTACAATCGCTTGTCATGTTGTATGACTGTTGAACTGGTTTTTCGCTTAAGTTTGGCTTGTTATCGTTTGACAATTGACATTGGAAATGAGAGCCGAATTTGATCTCAACTATCAACGACTTGAATTTTCTGTAGAGTTATTTAGTTTATGTGTTCGTGTAGGAGATTCATGGTGTGATTTCATGAAAGGCGAACCCTAGAAATAATAAAATTACAAGAATACGATTCTCTTGTTGGCTGATGAAATTTCACAAAGTGAACAAGCTTCATCTGTAAGTCTAGTATATGAGGATCAGTGTATCTGTTACTAATCAGACACTTGTATTTCTAAATTAGATTGCATGCAGTTCATTAGATGTTTTTCTGTTGACATACAGAATTAGCTGTGAATATGGTAGATTTCTCAATTGAATATTTATCCTCTTAGAATTTATATGCTCACAATCAAAGCCACTTTAGGAGCATGCATATATTCCTTGTGGTCACAGGTCGAAATCAACCTGAGAAGTCTTCATCCTAATATCCCAAATTAATGTTATCCATTGTTAATTTTGATTAAGCAGGATCAACTTATAGTTCTTTCTTTACAAATTTGGTTGACTTGTTTTACACTTACACCCATTTAGCAGGAGAGCCTTTGTTCTGTTTGAAGAATTCTTTTTTTTCCAATTCATAAGCTAGTGTAAGTCAATGACTTTTTAAGTACATAGCTTTTCCCATTTTCAGTTTTCCACTCAAATCTTGGTGTTCGTCTCCTTTCCTTTATCTCTTTGATTATTGTTTTAAATTCTTATCGTTGTTTGGTGATTTTTATGAGATTTGATGTTTATTCCGCATCAGTATAAAGTCTGAATCATTTGAATAACCATTGGGATACTACTTGACTATTAATCCAGTTTTACCATGTTGTTGAACATTGATGTTTGGGATTGGCAATCAATTGTGTAGTTCATTACTTGATTCACAAGTGGTATCTAGGATTTTGATCTGATAGATATTTCTTTGTATTAGCTTTTTCATCAAGATTTCTCTTATGGCAAGTAGAGATGAAGAATTTTTTGATTCAGTATTTCAGTTGCACCTACGCCAAGTACAACAACAGAATGGTGTAGTTTTCTTTGAAAAACAAATATTTTACTCCCCCTCTCAAGCAGCTTCTCTCTTCCTCTCTCCTGTGCACAAACCAAACCCACATTGCTATATCTGTTTATGTCATTCTTAATATCTGTTTGCTTTTGTTATATGGCCTCCATTTTCATGTGTCTAGTGTCTACCATGAAAATAAATAGGTTCTCTTATAACATCATAAACAGAATTTAAAAGAAGCTAGAATTCTAGGACATTAAGTTCTGAGTAGCAGTGTCCAATAGCTATGTCACACGTGTCTAATCCTTGGAACAGAACATCTGTATAACTGCTGCAATGTAGCCACTAATAATTTGAATGAAATTGATCGTTTTTAAGCCACTATGGCCCTGTTTCTATAAATAGTATTATAAGCCTGTTTGTATAAGATTCATATTTGTGAATAAATGCATTTTGGAGACTTATTTATTATTTATTTATTTATTTATTTGAACTAGTTGCCGACCCACAGAGTCTGCTGGAGGAAAAAGAAGCACTAGAGGAGAAACTAGCAATCAGAGACTATGAGAATCGTTTGGCTCAAGAAGACATTTTGAAGCTCAAAACTGAGTTGCAAAAGAAATCTGAGGCCAAACAAGATGAACCAAGTGGTAAAATGCTTAATTCATCTTCTATTTTCATTCAATTTTATGGGTTTTCTTGTTTGTGTGTAAAATACCTCTATTTGGTGTTACAAATGCTGTTTAAATATAAGAACCCATGATCATTTTATTCTATAACCATTAGTCATTTCCCCAATGAATAAGAAAACCATGTTTAGTGTAAATAAAATGATTAAACGTCAATTTTATCTACCTTACATTTATTGTTTTCTGAAATTACTTTCTTCTAAAATATGTAACTTATGATGTATGCAGATGCTAAAGCAAAAAACGGGTCAAGTATTCAACAAAGTGGGGAGACAAAATTCTCTGATTTGGGTCCTTTAAAGGCAGAAGAACGTCATGACCTAAACTGTGCTGTAAAGGAATATTTGCTCTTAGCAGGATACCGTTTAACTGCCATGACCTTTTATGAAGAGGTTAATTACTTTTGCTACTTTTCATTTGTACTTATGAAATATAAATGCTAACATTAAAAAGATTCAACATATGATTTTGGATTTTTTAAGGTTACTGACCAGAATCTAGATGATTGGGAGAATTCATCTGCATCTGTGCCAGATGCCTTGCGCCATTACTATTATCAGTACCTTTCTTCCACTACAGAAGCAGCTGAGGTAATTTAATTCTTCAAGCACTTTGCTTTATCTTCACACAACTTGCATCCCATGTATTTGTTAAAGGGAGAATTTTGTATATACCCTTAATAAGGCTATGTTTGGTGCACTAGCTGAAAAGCTAGCTGTTAGCTGAAAAACTAGCTGATAAAAAATGACGTTTGGTAAAACTAGCTGAAAAGCTAGCTATAAAATGACATTTTAAATGAATCTGTTTCTAGAATTAATTAGGGGGTATTTTTGGAAAATTTAAAAAAGCTCTCAAAAAGCTAGTCTAAGTAGCTTTTTAAAAAGCTAGCTTATAAGCTACTTTTTGGCTTACCAAACACGACAACATAAAAAAGCTCGAAAAATAAGCTAGCTATGGCGCGCCAAACATAGCCTAAACATCAGAATATCGTATTTGTCCAACTTAATTTCTAAATATCATATTTACCCTTCATAAAACTTTAAAATATCGTATATGCCCTTCTTAAACATCAAAATATCAATAGCAATATCTAAAATATAATCTATCTACAATCTATACTAATAAAAGAGTAGCTCTTTTGCCATGTGTCACCATATTAGACATTTTAATTAATGTGTTGCCACTTGTCAATCTATTAGTTTTCCATTTTAAATTTATTAGACCTCCTCATTAATGTGATTCTATTTTAAATTTTAAATTATTGTTTTCATTAATTCACAAATAAAAAATATCTAATATATATTAAAAATTAATTTTATATATTTATTTGAATCAATGATTATAATTTCACATAACTAATGAAAAATATCTCTTAAATTAATAATTTATTTAAAATAACTTATTAATAATTTTGAGTTTTTACTATAAAAGTTTGATTAATTTTATAACCGTGGTTCCCACGGGTTATAAACTAGTATGACAATATTCAACAATATCAAAGCTAAGCAATCAATGCATACATTCCATGTAGAGGGATGAAGATGAAGTGTTTTGTTTGTCAAGAGAGCAACATTCCAACAATTTAGAAGTAGAAGTTCAATTATTATAGACGTATGGATAAATATGATTAAAAGCTTTAATTATTATAATAATTATAAGATATAAAAAATGATTATAAACTATTAAAGTGAATATATCAAGAAGTACCTTATTTTTTTCAGGAGAAGCTTTCCATGCAAAAAGAGAATGACTCATTGGTGAAAGAAAACGAGAAGCTGAAACATGAAAAACAGACCTTATTAAGAAGCAGAGATTTAGTTGATTCACAGATAGCAACTCTAAAAAAGTCACTAGAGACTTTGCAGAAAGACATCAAGGAGAAAGATAATCAGGTTCAAGATGTAAAGCACTCACTAGAACAAAGAAGAAAAGAAATAACTGTCTACAAGGCTGAAATAACTTCACTTCAAAAGCAAACTGAAGCAGCTCAATCAGAACATGTGCCACCTGGCGATGTAGAAGATGAAGAAAGCTACAAGGAACAGATACAATCTCTACAACAGGAGATTGAAAGACTACATGCTACAAAATCTGGTGACACAACACCTGTAAAAAATGTTGAAGAAATAACCGATAGGAAAGATGAAGTTATAAAATTATGTGAAAATGACATGATATTATCACCATCAACTAATATGAGAGATCAAAACACTGATGATAAAAATCACGAATTTTCTAAATCAGATGACAATGATGTGGCTAAGGATCTCCTTAAAGACAATATGCAAGTCAAAACTTATAATGGGTTGACTCCAGAGTCAAATACTCCTGTTCAACATGATTCTAAAAAGGTCGTTTTTTGAGTTTTGACATCAAACTTTCAATTTACCAGTTGTTTTTTTAGTAATCTTTTTATGTATGCAAATTTTAACTTTTTCAGGGTCCTGGAACTATTCAGATTCTTTCAGATGCATTGCCTAAAATCGTTCCTTATGTGCTAATCAATCATCGAGAGGTTACCTTTTACTTATATCTATCCTCCTACTTTTTCTTCAGAACAAAATTTCAAAAAAAAAAAAAAAAAAAAAAAAAATCTTCTTGGGTTAATTGTTTGTTAAATTCCTTATAGGAGCTTCTTCCCCTGATGATGTGTGCAATTGAGAGACACCCAGATAGCAACACAAGGGATTCCTTGACACACACATTGTTTAACTTGATTAAACGCCCCGATGAACAACAAAGACGAATTATTATGGATGTATGTTTTTTTTAAACACTTAACAAATTTCATTTTTATATAATAAGTATATTCTCTTACTACTAAAATCATAACATATTTTCTTTTCAATTCAGGCCTGTGTCACACTTGCTAGGAATGTTGGAGAGATGCGAACAGAAACAGAGCTGCTTCCCCAATGTTGGGAGCAAGTGAGGATAAAAAGATTTCATTTTATTGTTTTATAGTTTTGTGATTTATTTATTTATTTTTATTTAATTGTATGCAGATTAGTCACATGTATGAGGAACGCAGGCTGCTTGTAGCTCAATCATGTGGGGAGCTTGCAGGATTTGTGAGGCCAGAGATTAGAGACTCCCTCATCCTATCTATTGTGCAACAGCTCATAGAGGATTCCGCCACTGTAGTTCGTGAGGCTGCTGCAAGAAATCTGGCTCTGCTGCTTCCACTCTTCCCAAATATGGATAAATATATCAAGGTCAGCATCAGCCTCAGCCTCACTAAATATGATTCCAGAGGCTATCAATGGAGAAACAAAGCTTTCTGACTTGACAGGGTTTCCATTTCCTACAATGTAAGCTATAACATGGTCTAAGGGAATGTCATGTCATGTCACCATTTTCCCATGATCATAATATGCCCAGTGACTTACAACAAAAATACAAAACCAAACTGTAAAAAAAAAATAAAATAAAATTATGATACTCTGTTTTCCCGATATATTTTTTTGTTTTTTTTTTAGGTGGAGGAAATGATGTTCCATTTAGTTTGTGATCCATCGGGAGCAGTTGTGGATACAACTATTAAAGAGCTAGTTCCTGCTGTGCTCAAGTGGGGTAACAAATTGGATCATATTCTACGAGTTTTGATTTCTCATATGTTGAGCTCTGTAGAGGTAAACTTAAATCCAATAAATACTTTCATTTCATTGATTTGTTTATTAATTATTAGAGTAAATTGCACGAATGGTCCCTATGGTTTGAGGTAATTTGCACGCCTGGTCCCTAACTTATTTTTTTTAACTCGGAAGGTCCTTAATATTTGTTTTTGTTACGCGTTCCGTCCCTACTATTAGTTTTTTTACGCGTTTGATCCCTATCTTGCCTAAAAAGACTATTATTTAAATAGAAAAAAAATGGTGTGGTAGGTAAGGTAACGTGAGGGGGTGTGATTGATGGTGTGTTTATTTAAATAAGTTAAAAAAATCAAGGGCAAAATAGTCTTTTTAGGTAAGACAGGGACCAAACGTGTAACAAAAACAAACCGTAGGGACCTTCCGAGTTAAAAAAATAAGTTAGGGACCAAATGCGCAAATTACCCCAAACCATAGGGACCATTCGTGTAATTTACTCTTAACTATTATTGCATCATACTTTGATTTCTTCCTATTACAACATTCTACTTTGAAAAATCTATTCAGTTATAGCAATGTCATTGAATGTCATCCAAATACAAATAATTTAGTAGGTTTTTCAAAGTATATTGTTGTAATAAGAAAAAAATTGGAAGTAAAGTGCTATAAATTATAATTAGGTAGATTTTTCAAACTATAGTGTTGTGATAACTAATAGGTTTAATCTCATAAAAGACCTTATATTATGTGTTTTTTCCTGATTAAACCTCAACTTTCTCTTTTTCCTGAAAACGACCTTGCATTTTTTCATTTTTCCCGTTCTGGCCCTTTTAGTCATTTTTTTTTCGAAAAACTTGTAAAATGTGAGGGTTTTTCGAGAAAAACAAAAAATTGAGGGTTTATTTGGAAACAGTTAGAAGGTTAAGTTTTTTTTTTTTACAGAAAAAATGAAAAAATACAAGGTCTTTTTTAGGAAAAAAAATAAAGATGAGGTTTAATCTGGAAAAAACATAAAATATAAGGTCTTTTATGAGATTAACCCTAACTAATAAGAAAAAAATTGAAAGTACTAGGTTCTAATAGAAAGAAATGAAAATAGGTCGTTATAAGTGAATACACAAATAAATGAAAGTAGGTTAATTTTTCTTACTTATAGCAAAATAGCAATTTTGTATATTTAGCACTTAAATTAATTCATTTTTCTTACTTATAGCAAAATAGCAATTTTGTATATTTAGCACTTAAATTAATACTTGCTATCTTTTCAGTGTTGTCCACCTGTTTCAGGGGTTGAAGATTCTGTAGAGTCACACTTCCATGTTTTAGGTGAAAGAGAAAGATGGACTGTTGATGTGTTACTTCGGTTACTGATGCAATTGCTTCCAATTGTACACCAAATAGCTATCGACACTTGTTCATATGAGTCTTTTTCAGAGTCTACAGGAACATTTTTTTCACTTCAATTGCTTCAAAAGTATGCAGAGTAAGTTCCAAGTTCCAAGTTTCAACACCCCTCTCCTGTTTATTTAAAATCATTAACACCCACTTTAACTTTAACTTTTCTAAATTACATTTATTTATTTTTTAACAGGGGACGTTTAGATTGGCCTACATTTGAGTGGCTTCATGATGATTGCTTTCCCAGTCTGATTCAGATTCTCTCTCTCTTACCACAAAAGGAAGATAGTTTAAGAAAACGCATCTCAAGTGTACAAAATATTTTCAACTTTATTATTTTTACTTTTTTTTTTTACCCTTACTCATATCTTAAACAAACCCTTATTCATCATTATTTCATTATCTCAGTTTTTACTAGCAGTTTCCACAAGATTTGGGGAGGATTATTTAACACATATAATCCTTCCTCTATTCTTAGTGGCTGTTGGTGATAATGCTGACTTGTCATGCTTCCGCTCCACATCCCAACCTAAAATTAAAGGTACAAACTTATTTAGTTATTTTCCCTTTTTTTTACAAAATATTCCATACTAAATATTTTTTTATTTTTTCAGCTCTAAGACCAATAATTGCTATGGATGCAAGAATTGCCACCTTGTGTGTCCTACCAGTTCTATTAGCAGGTGTCCTCGGATTCCCTAACAAGCATGAACTATTAACTGAATACTTAAGGAATCTCTTGATCCAAAGTGCTGACAAGACAACCCAGTCAGCAATCCACAGTGCTGACGTGTACAACTCTGTCCGTTTCCTTTGGTGCGTATTCCTTCATTTTTTACTTCTGGGATTGGATTAGATTACATTATTCTGTTTTGCAGCTTGTTTGAAGAACACCATAATCTGGTTTTCAATATCTTATGGGAGATGGTTGTGAGCTCCAACATGGATTTGAAAATCAACGCTGCTAAGCTTCTGAAAGTGATTGTAAGTCAATTTCTTTTTGACTTTTTTTTTAATCTTGATTTTTTAATCTCTTTGATTTTGAATAGGTGCCTTATATTGATGCTAAAGTTGCTTCATCACATGTTTTGCCTGCTCTTGTGACTTTGGGCTCTGAACCAAACTTACATGTGTTGTATGCCAGCATCGATGCGTTTGGAACTGTAGCTCAAAACTTCAAAAATGATGTTGTAAGTTAATTAGTAACATGTTATTTTTTTTTTTCTTTAGGATTAAATTCAATAGCAACCTAACTTATATATGTATATTTTCTGGTAGATTGTTGACAAAATTCGTGTTCAAATGGACGCTTTTCTTGAAGATGGATCTCATGAAGCTACAATTGCTGTTATTCGTGCATTAGTAGTTGCTGTTCCACACACAACCGAGAGCCTAAAAGATTATATCCTTTAATCTATAATTATACATTTATATTATGTATCAAAATAACTTTTTAATTTTAATTTTCTTTGACAAAAGAGCACATTTGTTATCAAAAATATTTCATCTTTCTTCAGCTCAACTCCCCGTAACCAACATGGTGCGACGCCGCGATCGAGCCAACGCATTTTGCGAAGCTATCCGTGCTCTCGATGCTACAGGTCTACTTTCATTTACTAAAATAATAAATAACCGAAAGTAAAATTACGAAAATGTCCTCCTCTCCTTGCAGATCTTTCATCAGCGAGTGTACGCGATCTCCTCCTGCCAACAATACAAAACCTATTGAAAGACACAGAAGCGCTCGACCCAGCACATAAAGAGGCGCTAGAAGTGATAGTAAAAGAGAGATCCAGTGGAACTTTTGATGCATTTAGCAAAGTCATGGGGACTCAATTTGGACTCCCGACCTCCATGACAAGTTTCTTCAGTGAAGGTGGACTTTTAGGAAAGAAGGATTCAGGAGAAATCCCACCACCACCACCACCCGACCCGAAAACTGTCATTACCCCACAATCACCCGTTGAAGACACAAGATTCAGGAGAATCATGCGAGGTGGTTTTACTGATATGCTTCGGGGGAAAGGTAAAAACAGCGATGAACTTTCACCCCCACATTAAAATCTTTTCTGTTTTTTCTTATAATTCTTATGATTTTTTTTTTAAACTTCTATTCTTTCTATAAACATTAGATCGGTTAATTTTTGTTTCGTAAATGAGAATTTTTGTTATGATGTTTTTTTAAAACGGCTCACACATGAACCCATTACTCCTAAATTTATACATGTCATCCACAACGCTATTTTTATCCCTCAGATACTCCTTTTGGTAAGATTTCGATATAGGATCATATGATTGTGATTTGTGAATAGGTTAGCTGTTTAACATAGATAGTAATGGTTTATCGGTAGAAGTAGCGAAAGAAAGTCAGTTTTGGACGATGTAAAAAAATTGCTTATTGCTTTTGCGTTCTTATAAGTATAGTATTATTGCGGTTTGGAATGTCGGCTAGTTGATTAGAGTCATCTAATCTAAACTAAAACTTATATTCAAGTTTCTGGTGATTTTTTTTTTAATATCCTCCTATCTTTTGTTCCTATTAATCTTCTTAACCATGGTTTTCTTTTCTATGTATAAAATTAAAAGAATCGAATCGTAAATACTGAAATTGGCTATAAAGATTTTATTGATTAAGTATTTTAATATTTAAAAGTTATTAATATGATTTCATTATTTCTGTTGAAAACTAAAATAATAAACATGTGTATTTGTATATATCTCTCTTTAGTAAAATATTTATTATTAAATGATACAGAGCCAGATAATAATAATAATAATAATAATAAAATAAAAAGTAGAAAACAGACAACGTTTTTATTCTAAAATGCAAAATTGTTTATGTTTTTGTATTTTTTTAATAAAAAAAATCGGATTTGGTTTTACTTACAAAATGGAACATATAGAGTGTGGATACTATTTTTGCGTAATCCGTTTTTTTTCTACGGATTTTACTTACAAAATTATAAATATTTCCGTAGAAAAGGAAGTTGTATAACTATTAGAGTCCATTTTTATCTCCTTGGCCGTTTTCCGGTTGAAATTTTAGGTTTTTGTACAACCCATTCATTTTTGAAACGGCTTCGCTATTTTTCGAAACTTTAAATTCAATTGATGATTGGTACAACATTTGTCACCTTTTCCTATCTCCTTGCGAAACATCTCAAGAATGCAAAACCAAAAATGATCTCCTGGTTGTGTATTTCCCGTCGTTAAATCTTCTAAAATGTCAACCCAAGCTTTTACCACAATTATCTTGTAACAATGTAAATTTTCAAAAGAAATTTTTGAAATTTAAAATCATATAAATCCTCATGACACATTTTATTAAAATTTCATTTGTTCAATTCACAAAACACAACTCCATGTTTTAGTAATTAATAATAAAGGATCCTCATAACTCTTTATCTAGTGTGTACAATCAATCGGTGCCGTCCCGCGATCCTAAGAACCCGAAACACATAACACATAATACGGTAAGCACGAAGCTTAGTGAGTTCCCCAAGATACCACATAAAACACGTATTAGCCACTAGAGGCTATAACTCTATGGACCATCTGGTCCTAACTTTGTGGACCCTCTGGTCCTAACTCTATGGACCTTTCGGTCTAACTCTTTAAACTCTGTAATACACACACACACAACATAAATCACATAGAAATAATGCAGTGCATCACATCACATAAATAGCATACAAAATACTCTGCCACATAACTCTAATTACCACTATAGGTAAAGTATAGTGAGAAGACTCACTTGACAAGCAGAAAGCAGCTATCCTCACACTTGAATCTCGAACTCGCCACCGCCTAACACATAGGATGAATATCTCTTATAATAACTCTTTTTCACGACTCAGATAATCGAAGGCGGTTCCTTCTCTTTCTAACTCTCTAAAAGTGGGTAAAAGACCATTTTACCCTTCTAAGGCCTCTATTACTTATGTTGACCAAAACCCCAAAGTCAACAGAAGTCAAGCTCAAGTCAAAAGTCCACATTTGACCCTACTCGTCGAGTGCACCCATGCGACTTGTCGAGTCCCCTCGCATCAATTGAACTCTACCCAGGACTCACTCAGCTCGTCGAGTTGACTCCCAACTTGGCGAGCCAACAATGGGTTAAGGCTACTCGGTCAAACCCGCTATGACTCGTCGAGTCACCCATGGACTCGGCGAGTTGGCTCCCACAGATTTCTCATTCAGCTATTTGAGGTCAGATCTGCAACCCAAACTCATAGATCTAACCTCCTACTACCCAAAAGTCACGCAAAGGTTTGAACTTGAGGCTCATGCATGGTGTATTTTGCTCTATACACCATTTTGACTCCATTAAAGCTCCATAGCTTTAAAGCTCCAAGGTTACTCACTCATGGCTGCCTACTTTCTGGATCTCTGGACCTCACAAGGTCCAAATCTGCAATTGATTCGAAAAAGGGTTTGGATGCACCCAAAACCCCATCAATATGGATACAAGTCCAACTTTGCAACCAAGGAAATCTATTCAAACACAAGGGAGGCAAGAGTTGTACCAGATTTGAAGCTTGAAATGAAGATGAGACTGATCCACCAACTCTCCTCTGAGATCCTTGCAACTCCCTTGATCATCTTCTCAAAGAAATGACCTCCAAGAAGCCTCTTTCCTCTCTAGCTCATAAATAACTCTAGGGTTTCTTTCAAGGGACGGAGACACTGTTGGGAAGGGGCCAAGGAGGCTATAAGTGCCTTTAAATAGGTCCCAAACCCTGGAGATTAGGGTTTCTCTACCCAACACTTACTCGGCGAGTCCCTTCTCGGACTCGTCGAGTCCACTCATTAAATCCACGGGAGAAACCCAACCCGACTCGGCGAGTTGGACCCTCAACTCGTTGAGTCTCTCCTTTAATCAGAAGATTAACTTACACCATAATACCTCTGAAAATCCGGATGTTACATATCTCTTCTTGTGGAGTCCATGCTTGCGGCTTCTGTCTTCCTGGTTGTGCGACACCCTCATTTACTTGTTGTTTTCCTTTGCGGCGTGTGTGTGTGTGTGTGGGGGGGGGGGTTGAGTTTCCTGTACAATCTCTTCATCCGACTCATCGAAGATTTGGTATTGTGGTTGAGATTGAGAGGGTTGGGTTTGGGTTTTGGTTTGAGATTGAAAGAGTGAGATTTGAGTTTGGGGTTGATTAGGCGAAAGTTGATCGGGAAAAACAACAAAGTTTGATAACATATTTGGGGTAACATTTGGAACTTGCATCAGGTAATTGCCTAATATTTTGGTATTGAAATTGTAATGGAGATTGAATGAGAGCATCAAGTTGTAGACGATAAACCCCTTGAGATGAATCGATAGCGAAAATGTTTTGAGTTGCGGTGCTTGAACTCGAAACATTGTTTTTTTTCCTTTCTTTTCGAAGTTTGGGTAGGGGTGAGCAAAAACCGCACCACAACTAAAATTAACTGCAAAACTGCATAAACCGCAACCGATAAACCCTAACCGCAATAAAAACCGATGGTGAGGTTTTCTGTTTTTCAAAAACCGCAATTTATGGTGCGGTGCGGTTATTAGTTTTCAAAAACTGCATAAAAAATTGCACCACACCGCATATATTATATACAACTTTTTTTTATTAATTATTAATATATTAAATTTAAAAAATAAAATAAGTTTAATGAATGAAAGGTGAATAAAATACTAGAAAACAAAAGTATGGTTTTTTGTTATGTTTAACTTTGAAAAATAGTGAAATTAGACAATTTTAAGAAATTTATTGTTAATTACTATTGATTTGACGTTTTTAAGATATTAATTGTTTGAGATTTAAGTTAATTGTCTTATATATTATGGTTTTTTAATTATTACAAGTAATATGTTTGAACTTTTAAAACCGTTTGAGCTCTAAACTGTAGTTAAAAACTACACAAAATAACCGCACCAAATCCATGCGGTTAATAACTGCAACACTAAAAAACAAAACCGCACCGCAAAAATAATCGTACCAGACGGTTTTGAAAATGGATTAATCACATTTGCGGTTAGTGGTGAGGTTTTAGCTAATAACCGCACCACGCTCACCCCTAGTTTGGGGTTTGATTGTCGGGATTCAATTTTTTGAATAAAGTAGACATAAATTGATAAAAGGAGGCTTGGGTATGAAGGTTAAAGCGTGTGTATACTTATAGATGTTGTTGAGGGTAAAAAAAAAATTTAAAAACTCAATTTCCTATAGATAGCCATTAGTAAATATATATATATATATATATATATATATATATATATATATATATATATATATATATATATATATATATATATATATATATATAACCGTTTTTTAACGGTTAGACTGAAAAAAAAAAACAAAAATCCGGCCAACAAGAGGAAGAGAGAGACTGCAACAATCCTTACCCCCATCTCCTTCCCGGACTCCCGATGCGGTGTTCCGGTGAGCAGAAAAGGGTCACGCTACCCTTCCCTCCGGTGTTCCGTTTGGGTCTAAGTGGTTGAAATAATTGATCATAAAGTTCTCATCTCCAACTATAAAAAAAATGAAAAATATTATTTCAAAGTAAAAAACTTTATCAAAAACTACAATTAAAATTTAATTAGTTTAACTATTGTGATCCATACATAACAACCTTTTCACATATACACTAATTTATGATTTAAGGGTTATGTAGTTTTATTAACCATCTTAAATTGTTATGTACGTTCTTAATGGAATCATGGACTCTTGTAACTCCTATACAGCATTTTAAACAATTTTACCGAATAGATAAATTAATAGTTTTCAAACAACTGTCGGGATTTAACTTGTATACTATATCTATTGACTTTTAGTTCGTCAAAGTTGGTGAATGGTCACTTGCATTTTTGCCCCAAAGAAAGCTCGAAAGTGAAGCATACCCACGTATAGAAGACCAAACCCAAACATTTCTATCAAACACTTTAAGTCAAGAAACTTTGAAAATATATATATGCCACATAACGTTTTCCAAAATCTTGAGTAAAACCATTAAATAACCCAAAAAACCCTACTAAAACGACTATAAATTACGAAGCTTTAACCTTGAAGAACCACAAATCACCATCTTTCCTTCTGTGATCTCTAGTCTCAACTTATTAATATTCTCATTTTGAAATGATGAAGAAGGCATTTTCATTCATTGTTTTGTGTACCTTGGTGGTGATGCTTGTGGACAATGTCGAGAAGACGAATGCTGCAACTTGTAACCCACAAGAGTTGGTGCCATGTGCTGCGTTTCTCTCTAGTGGGGCGACACCATCTGTAGCTTGTTGCAGCAAGTTGAAAGCACAAGAGCCTTGTTTCTGTGGGTACGTGAAGAACCCTAGTCTTCGACAATACATCAACTCTCCAAATGCCAAGAAGGTTGCTTCAGCTTGTGGCGTTTCGATTCCTAAATGTTAAAAAATTAATGGTGTGTTTAATGAAAGAAAAATGAATCAGGATAGTAGTACGTATTACTTCACTTGGTGATACTAGTACGAACATGCAGAATAAAGCTATAGATGCTATTGTTGTTTTTTCATGCATTTTCTCGTTGTATGTGTGTGCGTACTCTTTCTCTATATATGTAACGTTTCCATTCAGATGCAATTGCGTTATCTAATGTCTTTTTCCAGATATATGTTCCTGATATCATGTGGATTACGAAAAATATAAAAGTTAGCAGGCAAAACTAAGACGGAAGCATTAATATGAAAACTGAGATTATTAACTATGAAAGTCGATATCACAAATTGAAAACTGGGAACGCATAATTTGTCAAGAATCAGGTAGGTTAATTTTTCCTTTAGGTATGTTGAAAACAAATGAAAACCGCCGCTTTCTGTTCGGATACAGAATCAATAACCACACAACACCACACGATAAAGATGCGGAAAAAATTAGAACATAACGATTTAACGTGGTTAACACGATTTTTGATTGGCTAATCTACGGAAGAACTAGAGAGAGATTTTATTGTAATTGTAGCCTTTATGCTTCAAGTTACAGACATATATGAATATCAATTTATAATGAGAGTTGACTGTTGACATACAAAACTGCTCGTGAGCCAAGCCAAAAACATCATAAGCTCCTCAAGTCGGAACACCGCATACCTGCTTATCGAGCACCACAAACCTATTGCTAGAGCACCGCAAACCTTATGTCCGGACACCACAGACCTTCTGCTTGAGCAACACATAATATTGAGGAGCAAATGGTCCGAAATTCCCAAGAACCAATATAAACCTATTTTCAAAAAATATCATTTTTATTGGGGAAAAATGGCTAGTTTTTAGGTCCGAAGCGGTCTCAAAGACTAGTTTTCAACCAGCCTGATGACCTTGCCGACTAGGTTTCTACACTGCTTTTTAGACATTGTAATATGATCACTCTATCTGAATCGAACTAATGGCGGACTAAAAGTGAATTTTGGGCTTAAGTTGGAATTTGACGGGGTCATAACCCGTCACCCTTCTTCTTGGCATCCATTTAAAGCATGGCTTTAAACAACCCTAACCCTAGGACCATTTTTCAGCCGCCACATCTCGTCTCCAGCCGCCGCCACCCCACCTTCGTGTTTTTCCGATCAGGCGAGACCGGCGAGTTCCAGCCGACTGCCGCCGCTGCTTCACCATCCAAAGCCACAATCGCTGCCGGTGATGTCGTGGGTAGCCGAGGGAGACTGTCGAAGACCGGGGATGGGATCGTAGTTTGTTGCCACTCCCGTTGAAGGCGTCGCAGTCGCCGGGCGTCGCGACTGCTCCTTTCCGACGTCACCCTCCGACCGGTTTATCGCTACCACCACTCCCAACTGTTCCACTGCCATCGTTACCTGCTGTTGTTCCGCCGCTGCTTCTATCGCTGGCGATAAACCGCGAGTAGCCGCCGCTCCGTCGATGCTGTGACCGCCGAAACCCTGACGCCCCCGCCCTTACAGCCATTAAAATCGAAGACCGATAACTGATGCTGCAGCTGCCGCGGTACTACCCTTCTATGCCGCCACGGACCACTGTGAAAGGTGTTTGTGGGTGTGTCATAGTGTGTGTGTGTGTGTTTGTGTGTTGTGAGGGTATTAGGCTGCAGGAGGTCTTTTGGCCGGAGAAGTGAAGAAAGCCCTACTGCCACCACCGTGAGGTGGTGGTTGTCGTCCCAAAATACTTGTTGTCGCTGCCATGGGCCACCAGGAGGGTGGCTGGGGTGCACCTCGCAGATTAGAAGCAAGTATGGATGGTTGTGTTTCTGTTTTCTTTGGTGTATTGTGTGTAAAGTGTAGATCGGTCGGAAAACTGAGAACCACCACCACCACCTTAGGGTGGTGGCTGCCACCATGGGTGGGTGTGTTTTCTTTAGTGTGTGTGTGTGTGATTTTGGATCTTGAGTTGTAAATTGTAACATGAATGGTATAATGAAAAGAAATTGAAAACCACCACCATAGGGTGGTGGCTGCCGCCACCGGCCGTCGTGTCGGGTGGCGGTGTGCTTAGTTGTGTTGGAATTGCTAGTTTGGGGATGTTTGGTCAAAGGACTAAAACCCTAATGGGCCTTGAAAACCTAATGGGCCCAATGAGGCTTAATGGACATAAAAGCCCAAACATGTGTCTGATGGGCTTAATGGACCCTAATGGATCCAAGGACTTAGCTAATGGGCCAATTGGGCTAAGATGGGTTGGAAAACCCTAATGCCATCAAAACCCTAATTTTTGGGGAATTAATCGAGACACACGAGAATTATTTAATAATTTGAGATATTAAATAATAAACTTTGGCAAAGATTAGTCTAAGCGATAATGGACTTAATGGATTGAGTCCTTAATGGATTAAGTCCTTAATGGGTTAAGTAGAAAACTTAACCCTAATCATCATTTTATGTGAAACCCTAATTTCACTTGGGTTTATTGTTGGGCCTTTCTTTTGGGCCTTGAGGGTTGGGTAACTATTGGGCCATCCAAAGTCAAGCCAATGAACTAGAATAATTTAATGGGCCTGGGGTAAGGCCCATGTATGGTGCTTGGGCCCAAATTGGAAAATTGGGCCATAGATAGGCCATAGTTTGGCCTTAATGATTATATGATATTGGGCCTTAGAATGAGACCATGTATAGGCCTAGGCCCAATTTGGAAAATTGGGCCATGTGTTGGGCTTTGATTCCTAGTCGACTTTGGACCTATGGATTGGGCCTTGGGCTTGAATAAGCCAAGCTAGGGGTAATGTAGTAATTACCCAAAGAATGTACTTATGGTTATGTATTGGGACCCAATTATTAATTGGGTCTTATTTTGGTGTTGACAGTTCGGGAATCTGTCAGCCAGCAGCTGGGGTCGAGTCTGCGAGACTTCAGCAAGTGTGAGATTGTGTCTTCAGGACTTCAGCAGTGTGAGGTGAGTTACCTTCTAGTAGCGGTGAGTCTACGACCACAATGCCGGCCCACCAGTAGGAGTTGTATGTTGGATGTTTGTCTTTGTGATATCATCTATGTTTGCTACTACCTGATACGTTATATGCTGGCATGATATGTTATATGTGATCGTAGTAGAGTTCGGTTGTTAGGACCGAAGGGTATGTCAGACACCCCAGAATGTCTGACAGTATGTGATGATATGTTTATATGCTGGTATGATAAGTTATATGTGATAGTAGTAGAGTTCGGTTGTTAGGACCGGAGGGTAGTCAGACACCCCAGATACGTCTGACAGTATGTGATGTTATGTTTATATGCTAGCATGATCTGTTATATGAGTTAGAGGTAGTAGGAGGGGAGCAGTCCCCGAGTTCGGTTGTTAGGACCGATGGGTAGTTCAGACACCCCAGATATGTCTGATAATATGTTATGTTATGATATGTGATAGTAGTAGTAGTAGGGGGTGAAATAGTCCCCGAGGTTCGGTCGTTAGGACCGAAGGGTAGTCAGCACCCCAGAATGGCTTGACATGGGTAGTCAGCACCCCAGAATGGCTTGACACGGGTAGGACGGCACCCTAGAATGGCCGCATGGGTAGATCGGCACCCTAGAAAGGCTGTACCGGGTAGGTCGGGCACCCCAGAAATGCCTGACAGTATGTATGTTATGTGATTGTGTGGTATGTGGTATGATGGGGGAACTCACTAAGCTTCGTGCTTACGGTTTTCAGTTTTGGTTTCAGGTACTTTGTGTTTAAAGGAAATGAGCCGGCTTGATCGCTGCGCATCACACTATGGTTTTCCGCACATGAGATCTTTGGGATTACACTATGATATTGTTTTATGATAACATGTTTGATTATTTCTACTTTGGTTTTGACATTACATAATATTACAGATGTTTTATTTCATTGTTGGTTTTAAAATGACGTAATTAAAAATGAAATTTTTGGCATGTATTTTTGGGATGTTACACTATCACAACCTGAATAACCATAATCTATGCAAGGAAACCCATCAATAACAATGTAATCTCGCTGACGATTTTCATCGAACACCTTGTGTGTGATGATTTGAAGTCCACCTCTGTACAAGCATTATTGGCAAAGGTACCCCAAAATTAAATTACAAACCTCAAAGAACTACAACTCAACCAAAATAGAAAATAATTTAAACATCTTGTTACCTAAATTTGAATTTACAAATTTTCCAAGAAAACTTTCAAAAAGAAACACACCCACATGCTGTGAAATTTGAATTATGATTTTTTGTCTTATTCTGATTGACCACCTCTATCTTTTACCCCTTGATCGATCCCCAATGAAACCAACAACCAAGAACTCTGGAAAGCATCACCATCAATAAAAGAAGTCCTCCCTTCATTAGCTCTGATACAACGATTTAGAATGGAACCATCAGAAGTTGTGTGATCAACTGAAGGAGACGAAGTATTACGTCAACGACAAGTGACAAAGCTTGTCATTTAGGGATGAGTGAAGGCTAAAACTCGGTTAGGAGGTTTTGAAATGAGGACCAAATCATCAAATTTATTTGGACCGAGTACGACAATGAACATGCAATATCAAACATGTCAACTTCTAAGTGAGGACTGAGTCCCTTTTTCTACTACTGGGTTAGTATCAATATCAAGTAGCTCCTAGCTCATTCAGTTTCTAACCCAGTCAAATCTAACCCAACTAACAACTATCAAACGCCATCTTAGTCGACAATGAAACCGATAAAAAAAAAGACAATATAAAATATAAAATATAAAATATAATTTGTTGCAAAAATATGTAATTTTCCCGAATATTTGTCTGACCCATTTTAAGTTTTAAGTTTTAACTAATAACCCGACCCTTAGATTTTACAAATTTACCCCTTAGAATTTCTTACAGCGACTAACGAGTTTTTACTCCTCTTCGAGCTCGGACTCCATGAACAGATCTTAACAAAACCTTCAAATTTCATGAACCTGAGATGCATAGAATTTTCCCCATCGAATCGGATACAGCGAAAGACATTTTTGAAATTTCAATGTTCTTGCGATAGATTGATTAGAGTCAAATGGACGTGGAGAAATCATCGCTGTGTAATTGCGTGGTAAACTTCTTATTGGAGGAGAATTACTTGTTATCAGCGTTTGAGCTGCTTCACGAGCTCCTCGATGATGGACGCGATGATCAAGCTATTCGCCTCAAGGAATTCTTTGCTGATCCCATTCAGTTTCCACCAGATCAGATCTCACGGTTTAATTCTCTTCGAGGTTGGAACTATTTGCTAAAAATTGTTGATATATTGTTATAATTGTCCTTAGTTGACTGAATTTTTGTCTTATAAATTATTAGTAGTGAAATTTGAAATGAGAGCAGGATGCGATGTGAATCCGCAGGGAACTAGGTTTGAAAATCCATACAGACTTCATATGTTTACAATCGCTTGTCATGTTGTATGACTGTTGAACTGGTTTTTCGCTTAAGTTTGGCTTGTTATCGTTTGACAATTGACATTGGAAATGAGAGCCGAATTTGATCTCAACTATCAACGACTTGAATTTTCTGTAGAGTTATTTAGTTTATGTGTTCGTGTAGGAGATTCATGGTGTGATTTCATGAAAGGCGAACCCTAGAAATAATAAAATTACAAGAATACGATTCTCTTGTTGGCTGATGAAATTTCACAAAGTGAACAAGCTTCATCTGTAAGTCTAGTATATGAGGATCAGTGTATCTGTTACTAATCAGACACTTGTATTTCTAAATTAGATTGCATGCAGTTCATTAGATGTTTTTCTGTTGACATACAGAATTAGCTGTGAATATGGTAGATTTCTCAATTGAATATTTATCCTCTTAGAATTTATATGCTCACAATCAAAGCCACTTTAGGAGCATGCATATATTCCTTGTGGTCACAGGTCGAAATCAACCTGAGAAGTCTTCATCCTAATATCCCAAATTAATGTTATCCATTGTTAATTTTGATTAAGCAGGATCAACTTATAGTTCTTTCTTTACAAATTTGGTTGACTTGTTTTACACTTACACCCATTTAGCAGGAGAGCCTTTGTTCTGTTTGAAGAATTCTTTTTTTTCCAATTCATAAGCTAGTGTAAGTCAATGACTTTTTAAGTACATAGCTTTTCCCATTTTCAGTTTTCCACTCAAATCTTGGTGTTCGTCTCCTTTCCTTTATCTCTTTGATTATTGTTTTAAATTCTTATCGTTGTTTGGTGATTTTTATGAGATTTGATGTTTATTCCGCATCAGTATAAAGTCTGAATCATTTGAATAACCATTGGGATACTACTTGACTATTAATCCAGTTTTACCATGTTGTTGAACATTGATGTTTGGGATTGGCAATCAATTGTGTAGTTCATTACTTGATTCACAAGTGGTATCTAGGATTTTGATCTGATAGATATTTCTTTGTATTAGCTTTTTCATCAAGATTTCTCTTATGGCAAGTAGAGATGAAGAATTTTTTGATTCAGTATTTCAGTTGCACCTACGCCAAGTACAACAACAGAATGGTGTAGTTTTCTTTGAAAAACAAATATTTTACTCCCCCTCTCAAGCAGCTTCTCTCTTCCTCTCTCCTGTGCACAAACCAAACCCACATTGCTATATCTGTTTATGTCATTCTTAATATCTGTTTGCTTTTGTTATATGGCCTCCATTTTCATGTGTCTAGTGTCTACCATGAAAATAAATAGGTTCTCTTATAACATCATAAACAGAATTTAAAAGAAGCTAGAATTCTAGGACATTAAGTTCTGAGTAGCAGTGTCCAATAGCTATGTCACACGTGTCTAATCCTTGGAACAGAACATCTGTATAACTGCTGCAATGTAGCCACTAATAATTTGAATGAAATTGATCGTTTTTAAGCCACTATGGCCCTGTTTCTATAAATAGTATTATAAGCCTGTTTGTATAAGATTCATATTTGTGAATAAATGCATTTTGGAGACTTATTTATTATTTATTTATTTATTTATTTGAACTAGTTGCCGACCCACAGAGTCTGCTGGAGGAAAAAGAAGCACTAGAGGAGAAACTAGCAATCAGAGACTATGAGAATCGTTTGGCTCAAGAAGACATTTTGAAGCTCAAAACTGAGTTGCAAAAGAAATCTGAGGCCAAACAAGATGAACCAAGTGGTAAAATGCTTAATTCATCTTCTATTTTCATTCAATTTTATGGGTTTTCTTGTTTGTGTGTAAAATACCTCTATTTGGTGTTACAAATGCTGTTTAAATATAAGAACCCATGATCATTTTATTCTATAACCATTAGTCATTTCCCCAATGAATAAGAAAACCATGTTTAGTGTAAATAAAATGATTAAACGTCAATTTTATCTACCTTACATTTATTGTTTTCTGAAATTACTTTCTTCTAAAATATGTAACTTATGATGTATGCAGATGCTAAAGCAAAAAACGGGTCAAGTATTCAACAAAGTGGGGAGACAAAATTCTCTGATTTGGGTCCTTTAAAGGCAGAAGAACGTCATGACCTAAACTGTGCTGTAAAGGAATATTTGCTCTTAGCAGGATACCGTTTAACTGCCATGACCTTTTATGAAGAGGTTAATTACTTTTGCTACTTTTCATTTGTACTTATGAAATATAAATGCTAACATTAAAAAGATTCAACATATGATTTTGGATTTTTTAAGGTTACTGACCAGAATCTAGATGATTGGGAGAATTCATCTGCATCTGTGCCAGATGCCTTGCGCCATTACTATTATCAGTACCTTTCTTCCACTACAGAAGCAGCTGAGGTAATTTAATTCTTCAAGCACTTTGCTTTATCTTCACACAACTTGCATCCCATGTATTTGTTAAAGGGAGAATTTTGTATATACCCTTAATAAGGCTATGTTTGGTGCACTAGCTGAAAAGCTAGCTGTTAGCTGAAAAACTAGCTGATAAAAAATGACGTTTGGTAAAACTAGCTGAAAAGCTAGCTATAAAATGACATTTTAAATGAATCTGTTTCTAGAATTAATTAGGGGGTATTTTTGGAAAATTTAAAAAAGCTCTCAAAAAGCTAGTCTAAGTAGCTTTTTAAAAAGCTAGCTTATAAGCTACTTTTTGGCTTACCAAACACGACAACATAAAAAAGCTCGAAAAATAAGCTAGCTATGGCGCGCCAAACATAGCCTAAACATCAGAATATCGTATTTGTCCAACTTAATTTCTAAATATCATATTTACCCTTCATAAAACTTTAAAATATCGTATATGCCCTTCTTAAACATCAAAATATCAATAGCAATATCTAAAATATAATCTATCTACAATCTATACTAATAAAAGAGTAGCTCTTTTGCCATGTGTCACCATATTAGACATTTTAATTAATGTGTTGCCACTTGTCAATCTATTAGTTTTCCATTTTAAATTTATTAGACCTCCTCATTAATGTGATTCTATTTTAAATTTTAAATTATTGTTTTCATTAATTCACAAATAAAAAATATCTAATATATATTAAAAATTAATTTTATATATTTATTTGAATCAATGATTATAATTTCACATAACTAATGAAAAATATCTCTTAAATTAATAATTTATTTAAAATAACTTATTAATAATTTTGAGTTTTTACTATAAAAGTTTGATTAATTTTATAACCGTGGTTCCCACGGGTTATAAACTAGTATGACAATATTCAACAATATCAAAGCTAAGCAATCAATGCATACATTCCATGTAGAGGGATGAAGATGAAGTGTTTTGTTTGTCAAGAGAGCAACATTCCAACAATTTAGAAGTAGAAGTTCAATTATTATAGACGTATGGATAAATATGATTAAAAGCTTTAATTATTATAATAATTATAAGATATAAAAAATGATTATAAACTATTAAAGTGAATATATCAAGAAGTACCTTATTTTTTTCAGGAGAAGCTTTCCATGCAAAAAGAGAATGACTCATTGGTGAAAGAAAACGAGAAGCTGAAACATGAAAAACAGACCTTATTAAGAAGCAGAGATTTAGTTGATTCACAGATAGCAACTCTAAAAAAGTCACTAGAGACTTTGCAGAAAGACATCAAGGAGAAAGATAATCAGGTTCAAGATGTAAAGCACTCACTAGAACAAAGAAGAAAAGAAATAACTGTCTACAAGGCTGAAATAACTTCACTTCAAAAGCAAACTGAAGCAGCTCAATCAGAACATGTGCCACCTGGCGATGTAGAAGATGAAGAAAGCTACAAGGAACAGATACAATCTCTACAACAGGAGATTGAAAGACTACATGCTACAAAATCTGGTGACACAACACCTGTAAAAAATGTTGAAGAAATAACCGATAGGAAAGATGAAGTTATAAAATTATGTGAAAATGACATGATATTATCACCATCAACTAATATGAGAGATCAAAACACTGATGATAAAAATCACGAATTTTCTAAATCAGATGACAATGATGTGGCTAAGGATCTCCTTAAAGACAATATGCAAGTCAAAACTTATAATGGGTTGACTCCAGAGTCAAATACTCCTGTTCAACATGATTCTAAAAAGGTCGTTTTTTGAGTTTTGACATCAAACTTTCAATTTACCAGTTGTTTTTTTAGTAATCTTTTTATGTATGCAAATTTTAACTTTTTCAGGGTCCTGGAACTATTCAGATTCTTTCAGATGCATTGCCTAAAATCGTTCCTTATGTGCTAATCAATCATCGAGAGGTTACCTTTTACTTATATCTATCCTCCTACTTTTTCTTCAGAACAAAATTTCAAAAAAAAAAAAAAAAAAAAAAAAAATCTTCTTGGGTTAATTGTTTGTTAAATTCCTTATAGGAGCTTCTTCCCCTGATGATGTGTGCAATTGAGAGACACCCAGATAGCAACACAAGGGATTCCTTGACACACACATTGTTTAACTTGATTAAACGCCCCGATGAACAACAAAGACGAATTATTATGGATGTATGTTTTTTTTAAACACTTAACAAATTTCATTTTTATATAATAAGTATATTCTCTTACTACTAAAATCATAACATATTTTCTTTTCAATTCAGGCCTGTGTCACACTTGCTAGGAATGTTGGAGAGATGCGAACAGAAACAGAGCTGCTTCCCCAATGTTGGGAGCAAGTGAGGATAAAAAGATTTCATTTTATTGTTTTATAGTTTTGTGATTTATTTATTTATTTTTATTTAATTGTATGCAGATTAGTCACATGTATGAGGAACGCAGGCTGCTTGTAGCTCAATCATGTGGGGAGCTTGCAGGATTTGTGAGGCCAGAGATTAGAGACTCCCTCATCCTATCTATTGTGCAACAGCTCATAGAGGATTCCGCCACTGTAGTTCGTGAGGCTGCTGCAAGAAATCTGGCTCTGCTGCTTCCACTCTTCCCAAATATGGATAAATATATCAAGGTCAGCATCAGCCTCAGCCTCACTAAATATGATTCCAGAGGCTATCAATGGAGAAACAAAGCTTTCTGACTTGACAGGGTTTCCATTTCCTACAATGTAAGCTATAACATGGTCTAAGGGAATGTCATGTCATGTCACCATTTTCCCATGATCATAATATGCCCAGTGACTTACAACAAAAATACAAAACCAAACTGTAAAAAAAAAATAAAATAAAATTATGATACTCTGTTTTCCCGATATATTTTTTTGTTTTTTTTTTAGGTGGAGGAAATGATGTTCCATTTAGTTTGTGATCCATCGGGAGCAGTTGTGGATACAACTATTAAAGAGCTAGTTCCTGCTGTGCTCAAGTGGGGTAACAAATTGGATCATATTCTACGAGTTTTGATTTCTCATATGTTGAGCTCTGTAGAGGTAAACTTAAATCCAATAAATACTTTCATTTCATTGATTTGTTTATTAATTATTAGAGTAAATTGCACGAATGGTCCCTATGGTTTGAGGTAATTTGCACGCCTGGTCCCTAACTTATTTTTTTTAACTCGGAAGGTCCTTAATATTTGTTTTTGTTACGCGTTCCGTCCCTACTATTAGTTTTTTTACGCGTTTGATCCCTATCTTGCCTAAAAAGACTATTATTTAAATAGAAAAAAAATGGTGTGGTAGGTAAGGTAACGTGAGGGGGTGTGATTGATGGTGTGTTTATTTAAATAAGTTAAAAAAATCAAGGGCAAAATAGTCTTTTTAGGTAAGACAGGGACCAAACGTGTAACAAAAACAAACCGTAGGGACCTTCCGAGTTAAAAAAATAAGTTAGGGACCAAATGCGCAAATTACCCCAAACCATAGGGACCATTCGTGTAATTTACTCTTAACTATTATTGCATCATACTTTGATTTCTTCCTATTACAACATTCTACTTTGAAAAATCTATTCAGTTATAGCAATGTCATTGAATGTCATCCAAATACAAATAATTTAGTAGGTTTTTCAAAGTATATTGTTGTAATAAGAAAAAAATTGGAAGTAAAGTGCTATAAATTATAATTAGGTAGATTTTTCAAACTATAGTGTTGTGATAACTAATAGGTTTAATCTCATAAAAGACCTTATATTATGTGTTTTTTCCTGATTAAACCTCAACTTTCTCTTTTTCCTGAAAACGACCTTGCATTTTTTCATTTTTCCCGTTCTGGCCCTTTTAGTCATTTTTTTTTCGAAAAACTTGTAAAATGTGAGGGTTTTTCGAGAAAAACAAAAAATTGAGGGTTTATTTGGAAACAGTTAGAAGGTTAAGTTTTTTTTTTTTACAGAAAAAATGAAAAAATACAAGGTCTTTTTTAGGAAAAAAAATAAAGATGAGGTTTAATCTGGAAAAAACATAAAATATAAGGTCTTTTATGAGATTAACCCTAACTAATAAGAAAAAAATTGAAAGTACTAGGTTCTAATAGAAAGAAATGAAAATAGGTCGTTATAAGTGAATACACAAATAAATGAAAGTAGGTTAATTTTTCTTACTTATAGCAAAATAGCAATTTTGTATATTTAGCACTTAAATTAATTCATTTTTCTTACTTATAGCAAAATAGCAATTTTGTATATTTAGCACTTAAATTAATACTTGCTATCTTTTCAGTGTTGTCCACCTGTTTCAGGGGTTGAAGATTCTGTAGAGTCACACTTCCATGTTTTAGGTGAAAGAGAAAGATGGACTGTTGATGTGTTACTTCGGTTACTGATGCAATTGCTTCCAATTGTACACCAAATAGCTATCGACACTTGTTCATATGAGTCTTTTTCAGAGTCTACAGGAACATTTTTTTCACTTCAATTGCTTCAAAAGTATGCAGAGTAAGTTCCAAGTTCCAAGTTTCAACACCCCTCTCCTGTTTATTTAAAATCATTAACACCCACTTTAACTTTAACTTTTCTAAATTACATTTATTTATTTTTTAACAGGGGACGTTTAGATTGGCCTACATTTGAGTGGCTTCATGATGATTGCTTTCCCAGTCTGATTCAGATTCTCTCTCTCTTACCACAAAAGGAAGATAGTTTAAGAAAACGCATCTCAAGTGTACAAAATATTTTCAACTTTATTATTTTTACTTTTTTTTTTTACCCTTACTCATATCTTAAACAAACCCTTATTCATCATTATTTCATTATCTCAGTTTTTACTAGCAGTTTCCACAAGATTTGGGGAGGATTATTTAACACATATAATCCTTCCTCTATTCTTAGTGGCTGTTGGTGATAATGCTGACTTGTCATGCTTCCGCTCCACATCCCAACCTAAAATTAAAGGTACAAACTTATTTAGTTATTTTCCCTTTTTTTTACAAAATATTCCATACTAAATATTTTTTTATTTTTTCAGCTCTAAGACCAATAATTGCTATGGATGCAAGAATTGCCACCTTGTGTGTCCTACCAGTTCTATTAGCAGGTGTCCTCGGATTCCCTAACAAGCATGAACTATTAACTGAATACTTAAGGAATCTCTTGATCCAAAGTGCTGACAAGACAACCCAGTCAGCAATCCACAGTGCTGACGTGTACAACTCTGTCCGTTTCCTTTGGTGCGTATTCCTTCATTTTTTACTTCTGGGATTGGATTAGATTACATTATTCTGTTTTGCAGCTTGTTTGAAGAACACCATAATCTGGTTTTCAATATCTTATGGGAGATGGTTGTGAGCTCCAACATGGATTTGAAAATCAACGCTGCTAAGCTTCTGAAAGTGATTGTAAGTCAATTTCTTTTTGACTTTTTTTTTAATCTTGATTTTTTAATCTCTTTGATTTTGAATAGGTGCCTTATATTGATGCTAAAGTTGCTTCATCACATGTTTTGCCTGCTCTTGTGACTTTGGGCTCTGAACCAAACTTACATGTGTTGTATGCCAGCATCGATGCGTTTGGAACTGTAGCTCAAAACTTCAAAAATGATGTTGTAAGTTAATTAGTAACATGTTATTTTTTTTTTTCTTTAGGATTAAATTCAATAGCAACCTAACTTATATATGTATATTTTCTGGTAGATTGTTGACAAAATTCGTGTTCAAATGGACGCTTTTCTTGAAGATGGATCTCATGAAGCTACAATTGCTGTTATTCGTGCATTAGTAGTTGCTGTTCCACACACAACCGAGAGCCTAAAAGATTATATCCTTTAATCTATAATTATACATTTATATTATGTATCAAAATAACTTTTTAATTTTAATTTTCTTTGACAAAAGAGCACATTTGTTATCAAAAATATTTCATCTTTCTTCAGCTCAACTCCCCGTAACCAACATGGTGCGACGCCGCGATCGAGCCAACGCATTTTGCGAAGCTATCCGTGCTCTCGATGCTACAGGTCTACTTTCATTTACTAAAATAATAAATAACCGAAAGTAAAATTACGAAAATGTCCTCCTCTCCTTGCAGATCTTTCATCAGCGAGTGTACGCGATCTCCTCCTGCCAACAATACAAAACCTATTGAAAGACACAGAAGCGCTCGACCCAGCACATAAAGAGGCGCTAGAAGTGATAGTAAAAGAGAGATCCAGTGGAACTTTTGATGCATTTAGCAAAGTCATGGGGACTCAATTTGGACTCCCGACCTCCATGACAAGTTTCTTCAGTGAAGGTGGACTTTTAGGAAAGAAGGATTCAGGAGAAATCCCACCACCACCACCACCCGACCCGAAAACTGTCATTACCCCACAATCACCCGTTGAAGACACAAGATTCAGGAGAATCATGCGAGGTGGTTTTACTGATATGCTTCGGGGGAAAGGTAAAAACAGCGATGAACTTTCACCCCCACATTAAAATCTTTTCTGTTTTTTCTTATAATTCTTATGATTTTTTTTTTAAACTTCTATTCTTTCTATAAACATTAGATCGGTTAATTTTTGTTTCGTAAATGAGAATTTTTGTTATGATGTTTTTTTAAAACGGCTCACACATGAACCCATTACTCCTAAATTTATACATGTCATCCACAACGCTATTTTTATCCCTCAGATACTCCTTTTGGTAAGATTTCGATATAGGATCATATGATTGTGATTTGTGAATAGGTTAGCTGTTTAACATAGATAGTAATGGTTTATCGGTAGAAGTAGCGAAAGAAAGTCAGTTTTGGACGATGTAAAAAAATTGCTTATTGCTTTTGCGTTCTTATAAGTATAGTATTATTGCGGTTTGGAATGTCGGCTAGTTGATTAGAGTCATCTAATCTAAACTAAAACTTATATTCAAGTTTCTGGTGATTTTTTTTTTAATATCCTCCTATCTTTTGTTCCTATTAATCTTCTTAACCATGGTTTTCTTTTCTATGTATAAAATTAAAAGAATCGAATCGTAAATACTGAAATTGGCTATAAAGATTTTATTGATTAAGTATTTTAATATTTAAAAGTTATTAATATGATTTCATTATTTCTGTTGAAAACTAAAATAATAAACATGTGTATTTGTATATATCTCTCTTTAGTAAAATATTTATTATTAAATGATACAGAGCCAGATAATAATAATAATAATAATAATAAAATAAAAAGTAGAAAACAGACAACGTTTTTATTCTAAAATGCAAAATTGTTTATGTTTTTGTATTTTTTTAATAAAAAAAATCGGATTTGGTTTTACTTACAAAATGGAACATATAGAGTGTGGATACTATTTTTGCGTAATCCGTTTTTTTTCTACGGATTTTACTTACAAAATTATAAATATTTCCGTAGAAAAGGAAGTTGTATAACTATTAGAGTCCATTTTTATCTCCTTGGCCGTTTTCCGGTTGAAATTTTAGGTTTTTGTACAACCCATTCATTTTTGAAACGGCTTCGCTATTTTTCGAAACTTTAAATTCAATTGATGATTGGTACAACATTTGTCACCTTTTCCTATCTCCTTGCGAAACATCTCAAGAATGCAAAACCAAAAATGATCTCCTGGTTGTGTATTTCCCGTCGTTAAATCTTCTAAAATGTCAACCCAAGCTTTTACCACAATTATCTTGTAACAATGTAAATTTTCAAAAGAAATTTTTGAAATTTAAAATCATATAAATCCTCATGACACATTTTATTAAAATTTCATTTGTTCAATTCACAAAACACAACTCCATGTTTTAGTAATTAATAATAAAGGATCCTCATAACTCTTTATCTAGTGTGTACAATCAATCGGTGCCGTCCCGCGATCCTAAGAACCCGAAACACATAACACATAATACGGTAAGCACGAAGCTTAGTGAGTTCCCCAAGATACCACATAAAACACGTATTAGCCACTAGAGGCTATAACTCTATGGACCATCTGGTCCTAACTTTGTGGACCCTCTGGTCCTAACTCTATGGACCTTTCGGTCTAACTCTTTAAACTCTGTAATACACACACACACAACATAAATCACATAGAAATAATGCAGTGCATCACATCACATAAATAGCATACAAAATACTCTGCCACATAACTCTAATTACCACTATAGGTAAAGTATAGTGAGAAGACTCACTTGACAAGCAGAAAGCAGCTATCCTCACACTTGAATCTCGAACTCGCCACCGCCTAACACATAGGATGAATATCTCTTATAATAACTCTTTTTCACGACTCAGATAATCGAAGGCGGTTCCTTCTCTTTCTAACTCTCTAAAAGTGGGTAAAAGACCATTTTACCCTTCTAAGGCCTCTATTACTTATGTTGACCAAAACCCCAAAGTCAACAGAAGTCAAGCTCAAGTCAAAAGTCCACATTTGACCCTACTCGTCGAGTGCACCCATGCGACTTGTCGAGTCCCCTCGCATCAATTGAACTCTACCCAGGACTCACTCAGCTCGTCGAGTTGACTCCCAACTTGGCGAGCCAACAATGGGTTAAGGCTACTCGGTCAAACCCGCTATGACTCGTCGAGTCACCCATGGACTCGGCGAGTTGGCTCCCACAGATTTCTCATTCAGCTATTTGAGGTCAGATCTGCAACCCAAACTCATAGATCTAACCTCCTACTACCCAAAAGTCACGCAAAGGTTTGAACTTGAGGCTCATGCATGGTGTATTTTGCTCTATACACCATTTTGACTCCATTAAAGCTCCATAGCTTTAAAGCTCCAAGGTTACTCACTCATGGCTGCCTACTTTCTGGATCTCTGGACCTCACAAGGTCCAAATCTGCAATTGATTCGAAAAAGGGTTTGGATGCACCCAAAACCCCATCAATATGGATACAAGTCCAACTTTGCAACCAAGGAAATCTATTCAAACACAAGGGAGGCAAGAGTTGTACCAGATTTGAAGCTTGAAATGAAGATGAGACTGATCCACCAACTCTCCTCTGAGATCCTTGCAACTCCCTTGATCATCTTCTCAAAGAAATGACCTCCAAGAAGCCTCTTTCCTCTCTAGCTCATAAATAACTCTAGGGTTTCTTTCAAGGGACGGAGACACTGTTGGGAAGGGGCCAAGGAGGCTATAAGTGCCTTTAAATAGGTCCCAAACCCTGGAGATTAGGGTTTCTCTACCCAACACTTACTCGGCGAGTCCCTTCTCGGACTCGTCGAGTCCACTCATTAAATCCACGGGAGAAACCCAACCCGACTCGGCGAGTTGGACCCTCAACTCGTTGAGTCTCTCCTTTAATCAGAAGATTAACTTACACCATAATACCTCTGAAAATCCGGATGTTACATATCTCTTCTTGTGGAGTCCATGCTTGCGGCTTCTGTCTTCCTGGTTGTGCGACACCCTCATTTACTTGTTGTTTTCCTTTGCGGCGTGTGTGTGTGTGTGTGGGGGGGGGGTTGAGTTTCCTGTACAATCTCTTCATCCGACTCATCGAAGATTTGGTATTGTGGTTGAGATTGAGAGGGTTGGGTTTGGGTTTTGGTTTGAGATTGAAAGAGTGAGATTTGAGTTTGGGGTTGATTAGGCGAAAGTTGATCGGGAAAAACAACAAAGTTTGATAACATATTTGGGGTAACATTTGGAACTTGCATCAGGTAATTGCCTAATATTTTGGTATTGAAATTGTAATGGAGATTGAATGAGAGCATCAAGTTGTAGACGATAAACCCCTTGAGATGAATCGATAGCGAAAATGTTTTGAGTTGCGGTGCTTGAACTCGAAACATTGTTTTTTTTCCTTTCTTTTCGAAGTTTGGGTAGGGGTGAGCAAAAACCGCACCACAACTAAAATTAACTGCAAAACTGCATAAACCGCAACCGATAAACCCTAACCGCAATAAAAACCGATGGTGAGGTTTTCTGTTTTTCAAAAACCGCAATTTATGGTGCGATGCGGTTATTAGTTTTCAAAAACTGCATAAAAAATTGCACCACACCGCATATATTATATACAACTTTTTTTTATTAATTATTAATATATTAAATTTAAAAAATAAAATAAGTTTAATGAATGAAAGGTGAATAAAATACTAGAAAACAAAAGTATGGTTTTTTGTTATGTTTAACTTTGAAAAATAGTGAAATTAGACAATTTTAAGAAATTTATTGTTAATTACTATTGATTTGACGTTTTTAAGATATTAATTGTTTGAGATTTAAGTTAATTGTCTTATATATTATGGTTTTTTAATTATTACAAGTAATATGTTTGAACTTTTAAAACCGTTTGAGCTCTAAACTGTAGTTAAAAACTACACAAAATAACCGCACCAAATCCATGCGGTTAATAACTGCAACACTGAAAAAACAAAACCGCACCGCAAAAATAATCGTACCAGACGGTTTTGAAAATGGATTAATCACATTTGCGGTTAGTGGTGAGGTTTTAGCTAATAACCGCACCACGCTCACCCCTAGTTTGGGGTTTGATTGTCGGGATTCAATTTTTTGAATAAAGTAGACATAAATTGATAAAAGGAGGCTTGGGTATGAAGGTTAAAGCGTGTGTATACTTATAGATGTTGTTGAGGGTAAAAAAAAAATTTAAAAACTCAATTTCCTATAGATAGCCATTAGTAAATTATATATATATATATATATATATATATATATATATATATATATATATATATATATATATATATATATATATATATATATATATATATATATATATATAACCGTTTTTTAACGGTTAGACTGAAAAAAAAAAACAAAAATCCGGCCAACAAGAGGAAGAGAGAGACTGCAACAATCCTTACCCCCATCTCCTTCCCGGACTCCCGATGCGGTGTTCCGGTGAGCAGAAAAGGGTCACGCTACCCTTCCCTCCGGTGTTCCGTTTGGGTCTAAGTGGTTGAAATAATTGATCATAAAGTTCTCATCTCCAACTATAAAAAAAATGAAAAATATTATTTCAAAGTAAAAAACTTTATCAAAAACTACAATTAAAATTTAATTAGTTTAACTATTGTGATCCATACATAACAACCTTTTCACATATACACTAATTTATGATTTAAGGGTTATGTAGTTTTATTAACCATCTTAAATTGTTATGTACGTTCTTAATGGAATCATGGACTCTTGTAACTCCTATACAGCATTTTAAACAATTTTACCGAATAGATAAATTAATAGTTTTCAAACAACTGTCGGGATTTAACTTGTATACTATATCTATTGACTTTTAGTTCGTCAAAGTTGGTGAATGGTCACTTGCATTTTTGCCCCAAAGAAAGCTCGAAAGTGAAGCATACCCACGTATAGAAGACCAAACCCAAACATTTCTATCAAACACTTTAAGTCAAGAAACTTTGAAAATATATATATGCCACATAACGTTTTCCAAAATCTTGAGTAAAACCATTAAATAACCCAAAAAACCCTACTAAAACGACTATAAATTACGAAGCTTTAACCTTGAAGAACCACAAATCACCATCTTTCCTTCTGTGATCTCTAGTCTCAACTTATTAATATTCTCATTTTGAAATGATGAAGAAGGCATTTTCATTCATTGTTTTGTGTACCTTGGTGGTGATGCTTGTGGACAATGTCGAGAAGACGAATGCTGCAACTTGTAACCCACAAGAGTTGGTGCCATGTGCTGCGTTTCTCTCTAGTGGGGCGACACCATCTGTAGCTTGTTGCAGCAAGTTGAAAGCACAAGAGCCTTGTTTCTGTGGGTACGTGAAGAACCCTAGTCTTCGACAATACATCAACTCTCCAAATGCCAAGAAGGTTGCTTCAGCTTGTGGCGTTTCGATTCCTAAATGTTAAAAAATTAATGGTGTGTTTAATGAAAGAAAAATGAATCAGGATAGTAGTACGTATTACTTCACTTGGTGATACTAGTACGAACATGCAGAATAAAGCTATAGATGCTATTGTTGTTTTTTCATGCATTTTCTCGTTGTATGTGTGTGCGTACTCTTTCTCTATATATGTAACGTTTCCATTCAGATGCAATTGCGTTATCTAATGTCTTTTTCCAGATATATGTTCCTGATATCATGTGGATTACGAAAAATATAAAAGTTAGCAGGCAAAACTAAGACGGAAGCATTAATATGAAAACTGAGATTATTAACTATGAAAGTCGATATCACAAATTGAAAACTGGGAACGCATAATTTGTCAAGAATCAGGTAGGTTAATTTTTCCTTTAGGTATGTTGAAAACAAATGAAAACCGCCGCTTTCTGTTCGGATACAGAATCAATAACCACACAACACCACACGATAAAGATGCGGAAAAAATTAGAACATAACGATTTAACGTGGTTAACACGATTTTTGATTGGCTAATCTACGGAAGAACTAGAGAGAGATTTTATTGTAATTGTAGCCTTTATGCTTCAAGTTACAGACATATATGAATATCAATTTATAATGAGAGTTGACTGTTGACATACAAAACTGCTCGTGAGCCAAGCCAAAAACATCATAAGCTCCTCAAGTCGGAACACCGCATACCTGCTTATCGAGCACCACAAACCTATTGCTAGAGCACCGCAAACCTTATGTCCGGACACCACAGACCTTCTGCTTGAGCAACACATAATATTGAGGAGCAAATGGTCCGAAATTCCCAAGAACCAATATAAACCTATTTTCAAAAAATATCATTTTTATTGGGGAAAAATGGCTAGTTTTTAGGTCCGAAGCGGTCTCAAAGACTAGTTTTCAACCAGCCTGATGACCTTGCCGACTAGGTTTCTACACTGCTTTTTAGACATTGTAATATGATCACTCTATCTGAATCGAACTAATGGCGGATCTAGTTTGTATCCCGAGATAGCCAGAGATACCCATAACAAAAATTTAGTAGTGTAATTTTTTCCAGATTTTTTTTTCTTATTGTATATTACATGACTTTTTTTGTTAGGGATACCCATTTATTTATTGAGGATACCCTTTTTACTTCTGATCCGCCATTGAATCGAACATGCTAGGCTGAACTGGATCGGTCAAACCAAAACCAGTTTGAGGTTAGGTTTGAAAACCTGTTCAATCGTACATATCCGGTGAGAGTTAGGAGATGTTCGGTCTACCTCTTACCATAAGGGTGTTTGGTAAATATAATATATCCCCAAGACTGATTTAACTTGTGAAAATTGACTTTAGATATTCTTTAACAGTTTCATTGAATTGTTATGTATTTTATTTGGATTTCTTTTAGTTGTTTGGATTTGAAGGAGTGAAACCAATGTATTGTTTCATTTCTAGTTGATCTTTAATGAGTACGATAAAATTCATGTGTGAATTGAATTTCTTTGATATACAATACTTTATAAATTGATGATTTTTTTGTTAAAATTTTTAAGTTGCTTTGATTTAAAAAGTTAAAATGATTTTTCTTCCTCGTTAAACAGTTTTACCAAACAACACTAAATTTAGTTCATAGAAGGTTTAGTTATTGGTTGTAAAAGAGTAGAAGGAGATTATAAGAATTTTTAAACTAAAGAATAAAAGTTACATTATTAAATTTATTTTCAAATTTTGCATGCAAATGTTTTTAAAGAGGCTGTAAATAAAGTTTTTACCAGTAATGAATTGAGTATGACTTAGGTAATCCAAACTTTTTTGATTATTATGTATTTTAATTGAATATTATTTTCTTTATGTCTTATATCTTAATTTTTAATAGGTAAGTAAGAGGACAAGATCACAATAGGGAAAACAATATGTGAGATACATTCATTGGTATGAAAGCTTTGATATTATAAGATAACGATTTAGCATATTATGTACATTCCTTTGCACACCAACTTCAACAAGTTATCGTGGATGTAGCAAAGAGCACGATGATGTTGAAGACTTCTTTGAACAAATTTCTTTGGTGGTTATTTTGATATGTGGCTCATGTCAAAGAAAATACATGCTACAAGAGAGTTACATAGAAAGGGTGCAAAAGGCAGGCAATTGATAACGGAGAACTTAAAACTAAAAAATGGGTTAAATCAAGAGAGTTCTTTTATTTGAACAGGGGATACAAAATAAGGTTCATATTTCAAAGCAATCACAAGTTTGATGAACTTATTTCTGAAGGTTCTTGAAGTTATTGTTTATGTTGAAGATGAGGGATCCACTATAAATAACTGAAACTAAACATACATTATCTTAAGATATTTCAAGAAACTTGATTTTGTGTTTTATTTACGTTTGATGTATGAAGTTTTACACCTCACGAGCATATTATCAAAGCATTTTAAAAAAGGATCAAGACATTTTAGAAGCGATTTATCTGGATAGAGAGATAATGGATGCATTAAAATCTTTAAGAGATACGAGGTCTGATAAAACTTTGTCGACAATATTTTCTTTTTATCAAAAAAATAATACTAATATTGTGGATATGACTAAAAATTATGTCACTTTGAGAGGCCGTAGGACCAAAGTTACTAATTAGATTCATTTTGAAGTTGAAATTTCCAACACAATTGTAACTGTTCAAATTATAGAATTTGGAACTGATAAATTTTAATAAGCACCTAATTGCTAATATACATGAGGGATCTGAGCCCTTATGATTCATTTTACTAAATTTGGAAAAAAAAACAAGGCTACTGAAGTTGAGTGAGTTGTATAAAAACAACTTTGATGATTTAGAGATGATGTAACTTGATGGTGAACTTAATATATATTATTATTTTTTGCATAAAGATGATCACTTCAGTAGTTTGAAGGAAATTAGTAACTTTTCTCGTTTGATGGCACTTTCTCGTTTGATGGTGGAAACAACAAAACATCATTCTTATCTATGGTTTATAAGTTATTAAAGTTGAATTTACTTTTACCAATCACGACAGCAACAATGGAAATATGTTTTTCCATGATGAAACTCTTGAATAAGGATTTGTATAACAAAATGGGTGATCATTTATGAACGATGCGTTAATGTGCAATTTTAAAAAGAAGCCTTTATGAAAGTAAATGTCGAATATGTAATGTATTGCTTTTAAAAAATATGTATATATAGATATCAAATTTAAAATAGAAGTTCTAAAATACCATTTTGTTATATTTAATGTACTCATAATTTTAATTTTTTTTTTATGTTATAATATTTTCTCGAAAAAAATATTTGGTGCCACTACTGTTATAGAATATGTGAGTCCTCATGTATCTCTCATGTATATATCCTGTAAGATATTTCATAAAATATAATTATGATCGTTAGCATAAAATATTTTAACACAATATGACATTCATTCGAAAGCATTATTTGAAAACAAAGTTATATGCCAATGCATTACTCATATCCTTCATACTCCATACAACTTATTTATTTATTTAATTAATTTCTATTTAAACAATACTAATTTAAAATTTTAAATCTAAACGAAAATTAAAAATAGCGTTTAGTTTTAAAAAATAAAATACTACAAGAAATGGTAAATTAAATCCTAAAATGTCAAATAAATTTCAAAAACTAAAATTAAATGTTTAAATGACAATTAAAATAAACTAGTTATCAAGAGCCTATATGTATGCATGCTTAACGTAAAGTTGGTGGTAGGTTCCTACGTTACACAATTCATGGATCATATATGCGTTTACTTCTTTCCTAATGGGGAGATCAGGACGATGAACCGAAGTGCACCACCCTTGGCTTGCAGTATCATATTGTGTATTATAACACAAACATATAATATATCTACTGTTTTGAGCGATGATGTTGACTATGCTAGAAGTCATATAATGCCTCCAATGACTTTTTACTATGCCAAAAGCTCGTTCGATGTCCTTTTTGCTGACTCTTGTGCTGCCTTAAACTACTTTTTTACCGGCTGACGTATGTTGAAATGATTTCACAAAAGTCACCTAACTTGGGTGTATCCCATCCGCAAGATAATAGTCATGCTTATATTATTCTTCATTCAAACTAAATGAATATTTTGGTGCTTCTCCAAGATATTTCATTTCGAATAGCGGTGATTTTTGTTGGCAATCATATATCATATACCTTAGTCAAAATCCAAGTCAAAGTCAACCGAGTCAACCAGACTGAATCAGTCAGTATGCAGTGCATACTTCGCAGTTGACTGAGGATTGGGGCGTTGACCTCGTACGCTCAACGTACACATTGGTACGCCATACGTACAAGGCTACTTTCCAACCTTCTAAATAAGTTATTAATCCCTTAAGCACTTACGTTCAAACTTCAGATCTAGGTCACATAAGATGTTCTAAACCATAAAGTTTCCAATATTATAGTCTAGCATGACCATTAAGTCCATAACACCAAAAACCCTAGTCTCTTAACCCATGAAGACCATCTAGCACTTGCATGAAGGGAAACTAGTGACCAAGAACCCAACTTTATGACTCAATTCCCCTTAAAACCTTTGAAAAGACAAATCAAATGCTTTGGAGTACCTTTTATGTACCATCGATCCTGATTTAGATGGTCCATGATTAGGGTTCGTGGGCCATGAGCCGGGCATGAGGAAGTCTCGGGTTGTGGCGAGTTTCTGGAATCGTAAGGCATCTCATCACCTTTCCGTAGGCATGAGGATCTTTGGAATCAGAGTTATATCAAATAAGCTGTGGAAGTTTGAAGATTTGGCAGGATGAGTCCCTAAAGTGGAGAAGTGTGGCAGCGAAGTACGATGGGCGTAAGTATGCGTACGCTTAGCGTACAAATGCACGTGTTCCTTAAGCAAGAGCCACCTAGTACGTTGGGCGTACCAGATGGTACACTCGGCGTACTAGGTACAGAAGGAAAACCCTAATAATTTAAGTGACCCTATATAAAGAATGAGATGGCCTCATTCCTTGCCACCTTTCTCAGAGAGCAAACCCTCCAAAACCCTAGTCCTTCATTCTTGGAGCTTGTATGTGTATTTGAGAGCTTTGTGTGCTCTTAAGGAGAAGGGGAAGCCTTGAAGAAGAAGGAGTTGGAGTCCAAGCTTCAAGATGTGAGCATATCTGAGATGGGAGCTTCCTTTTGAGGTATAAAGCTTCAAAATTTACCTCTCGTTTGTTTTAAGTATGTTAATGGGGTATTTTAGGGTTTTGTCTTGAAAAGGTGGAGACTTGATGAGATCCTGAACTCCAGAGACTAAGACCGTCCCCTTTTGAGCTTATTAGTGGTGTAATGTCATAAAAATGGGATCTTGGGTGTTGGAGCCAAGTTATGCATAAGATAAGAGCTTAATGGGTAAAGAGAATAAGTGTTTTGTGAGCTTGTGACTTCTTCAGCCATGCAAAGGCTTAAAATCGATAACTTTATGGAGTAGGAGATGTTAGGAAGTCCAGATCCAAGAGATAAGTTAAGGTCTTAATGGATTAAGACCTAGAAATTGATTTAAGCAAAACTGAGAGTACGTCCAGCGTAATCCTAGTACTCCCCATGTACTGGGCTGAGGTGCCCGATCAAAATTGTGCATGCTCGAGTATGCTGAGCGTACCAAAGGAGGTACGCCCCGCATAACCCCTCTGTGGGCTTTTGTGCTAAGTGATGTGTTGGGCCTTAAGTGTTAGGCCTAGGGTTCGGGCTTCACGTAATAGAGCCTTGGATCAGAGAATCATATGTATGTGCTTTGGGCCCATGAGTTGGGCATGACTTTTAATTTGGGGTTTTGGGCCGTATGGGGGCCCATTTATTATTGGGCCTTGGTGGGCCCAATGGGTTCAAGGAATTAATGGGCTGGTAGGTGGCCTATCTTTAGACCCAAATAGTGAGAGTTTGGACTTAGCTCCTAATTGAGATAATTGTGGGTTTGGCACAGAGTTGGAGGCCGGTGCATGACAACAGTGTTTTTAGGAGCTGTTCTTCATCTGAGGCGAGTCTTCTCACTATACTTTACCTAGAGTGGTAATTAGAGTTATATAACAGAGTATCTTGTATGATGTTTATGTGATTGTGATGCACTGCACATTTCTATGTGATTTATGTTGCGTATGTTCCAGAGTTTACAGAGTTAGAACTGGAAGGTTCACAGAGTTAGGACCAGAGGGTCCATAGAGTTAGGACCAAAGGGTCCACAGAGTTATAGCCTCGAGTAGCTAATATGTGTTATATGTGGTATTTTGGGGAACTCACTAAGCTTCGTGCTTACCGTGTTATGTGTTATGTGTTTCGGGTTTTCTTATTTGGATCGCGGGACGGCACCGGATTGATTGTACACACCATAAAAAGAGTTAAGAGGATCCTGGATTACCATTTTATTAAACATGGAGCTATGTTTTGCGATTTTAATAAATGATGTTTTGTGAAATATGTACTAAGAATTATAATTTTTCAAAAGAAAAATTGTTTTGAAATTTACGTTGTTACAAGTTGGTATCAAAGCCTTGGTTTGAGGGATTCGAATGTACCTTCGGGTATGCCTGGACTCAAACTGAGGAAATGAAGAAAATTTTCAAAATAAATGATTTTTCTAAAACAAGTAAGAGTTTCTAAGAGAAAGCGGAAGGAGCAGTGTGTACAATCAGCCAGAACCCGAACGGTGATTTCCCAAAATACCATTACATTTGTGTTATGAAATATGTTATGAGATATTATGCATGCTAGACATAGGCTAGGTATATCATATTTTAGGATTTGTGTGGCCTGATTTGTGATGCCTTAGCCTAGGAGTTGCTGTTATCTGTGATGCACTTTCGAGTATGTGTTTAGTAAGAGTATCCAACAGGAATCCTTTGTAGAGAGGGATTTGGATAGAGGAGTGATCTAGGAGAGATGCCTAGATTAGCATTGTGAAACCTACTGAGAGAGTAGCTAGATACCGCGGGAGGTACAGTTGTAGAGTTCGGTGATATCTTTTGAGTATGAGTAGAGCTAGTGGAGTTATCACCTAGAGCGGGTTATATGTGGTTATTCAACGCCCGAATGTTGCTTGCTTCGTGCTTTGTGGAACTCCTAATGATGGGAGTTAGACACCAAGTGAATGTGACGATATTCAGGAGGTAGATGATTGGCATCATAAGGAGTTTCTCAGCAGTTGATGGCAGAGAAATGTGAGAACCTAGGAAGAGCCTAGGAAGTGGCCTTAGTCTGGTGAGTACGCTGACAGAGTAGAGCATTTTTCTGGGGAGTGAGCACGTGTGTTGAGATTGGTGAAGAGGAGGTTGAGCAGCTACTTAGGGAATCTGGAGTGGTCCGCGTAGAGAGTATTGGTAGATGTGGTAGGTAGTATGGGCCTATACTACTGAAAGCAGAGGACCCATACTCGATGCAGGGATAATCCCAAAGGTTCTAAGTGGTAGATCGAGAGGTGATGTCATGGTTCGAGTACCATGATTCGTAGCAGATCGAGAGGTGATGTCATGGTTCGAGTACCATGTTAGTAGCAGATCGAGGGGTGATGTCATGGTTCGAGTACCATGATTGGAAGCAGATCAAGAGGTGATGCCATGGTTCGAGTACCATGATTGGTGGCAGATTGAGAGGAGACATCGTGGCTCGACTACCATGATATGAGACGGTTAGTGATTTTGGTTTTACTGATTATTCCGTAGTGGTTATCTAGACCAACGTCGGATATGAAAGAGTATGGGTCCATAAGGACAGGATGAACGAGTTTTAGTGGAGCATCCCTTGATAGGGAAATTGAGTTAGCTCCAAGGGATTGCTGGTGATATGCCAGACGAGTCGCAAGACTCAGAATTGAGCAGGGACGGTGCGTTATGGAAGAATACGGTCAGAGCTAGGCAGCCGGCCGATAGTAGAGACGTCACCTTTGTGACACGAGTAGTTCTATCTTCGTTCCTAAGGAATACGTATGAGGTGTTGAGATTTTGGTTTCTGATTTAGGAGTGAGCCTTGTGGGATCGCACTGATGGTGATCTTCAATCAGAGTATCTGGCAGTAGGCCTATCGCAAGGGAATGATATAGCTTGAGCAGGTTGTCAGTGGGGACTGAGATGGTCGCAGACCAAGATACACCCTATTGGAGTATAGTAGGGCATGTGTTAGCTGTAGCATTGGACGATCAAGAGGAGTATATCAGGGTGGTGACTTTTATTGTTTGAAGGGTATAGAGAGTTGAAATGTGGTTTCTGCTCTTATGATAAGGGACATGTCGGAGCGTTAGGCAAGGAGTCGAGGATGAGGAGTATGATGCTCCATTATTTCCAGATTAAGAGTTAGTGTTAATACTGGACAGTTGGGAGGTCTGATGGTGATATAGTGTGAGATCTTGAATAACTAGAGACAGTCATGATGGTAAGTTCTAAAGGTTGCATATGAGATTAGGGTATTGTAGTTGTTTGATCTCTGTTAGGGAGATCATCAAGCGTTGCGTAGCGCCTTGCGAAATTAGGTGCGATGTTATTAGTAGAGACAGTCTGTGGGATACAGTGTTGGTGCACCAGTTGGTGATGGTTCGAACCCTAAGTGGGGGAGGACCGGGTCTTTTGGTTAAGAGGATCAGAGAGCTGTCCGAGAATGGTTAGACATCTGGATAGAGAGGCCTGCGGTGCAAATTTCTGAGACTAGGGTTATTGTATGTCAAGGAGAGGTGCAGAGTGAGATAGTGCATGTGGTACGTGTTTGAGAAAGGATGAGTGTCTCCACGGCAAGTGGCCGTTGGTCGGAGACCTTGTGGTAGTTAGGAATCCTTCAAGGTTAAATGGTGAATTCGAGGTGGTTGGCTTGTGAGGTTAGTTCGGCGGTTGAGAGTTTCTGGTTCAGAGTATGGGATATTATATGCAGTATGAGAAGGAAAGAAGTTTATTAGTCAACCAAATTCAGAGTCATTATGGGTATTTTGGCATGAGTTTTGGGCAATAGAGGAGGAAGTTTCGGATTGTCATCTTCGTGTTTTGAGTCGTTGGCAATTTCTCTGTGTTTTAATTCGGAAGATGGAGTATTCCAGGGTATCCGAGTTTAATGTCCTAAATCTCGGATTATTTTGAGTTTTGATCTTAAGATTCCAAGTGGGGGTATCGAGTGTCTAAGGTTTTGGTGGGAGGCCCTTCGGCTAATTGACATCAAAGGGGTTTATTTGAGAATGTGAATTGTAGCGAGAAAAAGAGGTTTTGTCGCGACGGTGGTCGTCCGAAGTAGCGTTGCTTAGCCTGGATGGGTGTGCGTGCACCTATCTATGGATGATCCGTAACGCATGAGTAATGATCGCAGTGTGGCGTTGATCTGAGAGTGAGATTATGAAGTGGTAAGAGTTAGCGGGGTGAGACCGTGAAGAGCTGCAGTTCAATGAGTTAGTGATGAGAGAGGGTGTTGTGATGCTACGGGGAGCCGTAGTACTCACTGGTCAGAGAGAGGGTGTTTTGGATGCTACGGGGAGCCTTAGTACTCACTGGTCAGAGAAAGAGTGTTGTGATGCTATGGGGAGTCGTATTACTCACTAGTCGGAGAGAGGGTGTTGTGATGCTACGAGGAGCCGTGGTACTCACTAGTCAGAAAGGAGGGTGTCGTGATGCTATGGGGAGCCATAGTACGCACTAGTTAGCGAGAGGTTATTATGATGAAGCACTCTTGTTTAGAGCATGACGTAGAAGGGATTTAGGCTTGAATATCCCTAATTTATGAGTTATTGGGAGTCCGGTGGTCGGACCAGGGGCGAGACCGGGGTCTCCTCAATAATCGGGAATCATTATACTCTGAGTAAAGGTGTGGACATCGCAATCCGGAGAATTTGGTCAAGTAAAGTGCGCATGGGTTGTGGGTCATGGGTCACGAGTTGAATGTTCATTGGGACGAGTGGTCCCAATTTTGTGCCAGACCAGACTCTCGAGTTGAGTTTGATTCTAGTGGTGTATTGAGTAGGTGGAATGAGATGCCGGATTCAGAGATGGATTCCATATTGAGGGGTATTGTTTATCATCTAATGTCTTAAACCTGTGTAGGTCAGTACTCGGGTACGGGAAGTACCGCGAGATGCATGGTACTTTGAGTAGTGAACGACATAGGTTGGGGTTGAGTCGACCTTCAGTGGGAGTATAACATTCGCTTAGGGTAAGGCGAATTACATGACTGGTGTGTCACTGTGGACCGAGGTAGTTATTGTGAGAAGGGAGCCATTAAGACGGTTGAGATAATGCAATGGACCTTGGAGGTTCAACGGATGGGTCGAGTTTAGACCTGATGCTCAATGTTAAAAAGGGGTTTGTGAAATGGAGCTGAGGCGTATGGTTATTTTTGTGTCTGAGGACACTTCTGAGCGAGCATGATTATTCTCTTGTGTATGAGGACAGAGTGTTGAGAATTCACTGTTCGGATGGGTTAGTATAGCAGTTCAGTGAATGAGCCCTGGTGGGATGTGAACCCTTCCGTTCTTTGGGGCGTGATCCATATTATTTGGTGCATTGGTATGAGTGATCGATAGTCGATTGTTGAATTTTGTCTTGTGAAGATAGAGGAGCAGTGAGTTATCAGAGTTTGAGGTTCAAGGGGCGACTATCATGGTGATAACATGAGTGGACGGTTTGGCGGCTAGCCATGCGACTAGAGTTCCAGATTTTGGGAAGGTCAGAAAGGGGGTATCTTAGCGGTAGAGGGTTCAATTTTAGTTCTGGATTTGGGAGTTCCTTTTTGGACTTAGCACATCCATGGAAAGATAGTGGTGGGATATGAGGTCCTTTTTATTGGTGCCTCTTGGGTTTGGTTTCAATCTAAGTGTTGATAAGAAGCGAGTTCGAGGGTGAAATCTGATTAAGTGGGGGAGAATTGTAACATCCTGATTTGGATGGTCCATGATTAGGGTTCGTGGGCCACGAGCCGGGCATGAGGAAGTCTCGGGTTATGGCAAGTTTCTAGAATCGTAAGGCATCTCATCACCTTTCCGTAGGTATGAGGATCTTTGGAATCGGAGTTATATCAAAGAAGCTATTGAAGTTTGAAGATTTGGCAAGACGAGTCCCTAAAGTGGGGAAGTGTGGCAGCAAAGTATGCTGGGCATACGTATGCATACGCTTAGCATACAAATGCGCGTGTTCCTTAAGCAAGAGACACCTAGTATGCTGGGCGTAGTAGGCACATAAGAAAAACCCTAATATTTTAAGTGACCCTATATAAAGAATGAGATGGCCTCATTCCTGGCCACCTTTCTCAGAGTGAAAACCCTCCAAAACCGTAGTCCTTCATTCTTGGAGCTTGTATGTGTATTTAAGAGCTTTTGAGAGCTTTGTATGCTCTTGAGGAGAAGGGGAATCCTTGAAGAAGAAGGAGTTGGAGTCCAAGCTTCTAGATCTGAGAATATCTGAGATGGGAGCTTCCTTTTGAGGTACAAAGCTTCAAACTTTACCTTTTGTTTGTTTTAAGTATGTTAATGGGGGTATTTTAGGGTTTTGTCTCAAAAAGATGGAGACTTGATGAGATCTTGAACTCTAGAGCCTAAGACCCTCCCTTTGGAGCTTATTAGTGGTGTAATGTCATAAAAATGGGATCTTGGGTGTTGGAGCCAAGTTATGCATAAGATAAGAGCTTAATGGGTAAAGAGAATAAGTGTTTTGTGTGCTTGTGACTTCTTCGGCGATGCAAAGGCTTAAAGTCAATAACTTTATAGAGTAGGAGATGTTAGGAAGTCCAGATCCAAGAGATGAGTTAAGGTCTTAACAGATTAAGACCCAGAAATTGATTTAAGTAAAATTGAGAGTACACCCAGCGTAATCCTAGTACGTGTTGGATTAATGTCTAAGTCCATAACTATAATTGGTAAGACTTGACCCGACCCGGCATGGTTCATTTGGGTTGCATGGCATCATGCATTTGGATAGACTATAATGAGAGAAATAACACTTAAGGTTTGTTAATATATTATAAGTTCTAATATATTAATAAGATTATTTAATTAGTATTGATCAAGAATTAATCTAGGATTAATTAAGTGATCAAAAGAAGACTAATTAAATATATGGGTTGATTGTGTAAATCATCCATACTTGTATAGTGGGCTAATGCTTCATGGATTGTCAAGATGGGCTAAAACCCATAAGGTGCTCCATGGATGATCCATGATGTATTTGAACCCATGGATCCAAGGAAATGTAAAGCCATGACAATTAGGGTTTACCCTAATTGTCACTAACTATATAAGCATCTTATTGTTGACAAAATCGGCTACTATGGGTGATAGAAAGGGCTAGCCGATTTTATGAAGTGTTCTAATTTCTCTCAAGTCATTCCATGTGTATTTGGTGTTGTGTGAACCATTTGAGGTGTTACACTTGGGGCACTAGGCACTCAAGCTTCATGAAGACATTCTACATCAAAGAGGTATGTAAATCTAACTTGATATATTCATATGAATCAATGTTATTATGCTAGTTAGGATGAATACCTTGGAAAGATCATATTTGCATGTATAATAGAGAAAACATAGATCCAAGGTATTTAGGGTTGCATGTACACTTAGGAGTAGTAGAATGCTCAAAACCCAACAGTGGTATCAGAGCCACGGGTTGTTTTCTGTTATATTGATGCAAATATTTTATTTTCAAAGTTGAAAAAAAAAGGAAAAAAAAACATGAAGTTTGTCAAATTTTAAGATAATTACTTGTTCTTGTGAAAAATTAATTATTTGTAAAATTTGAATAATTTGATATCTGAGTTGAATTAGGTCAAATTTAGTAAAAGATAAAATGATATGATTATTTTATTAGTTTAAAAAGTTTGATCTAAAGAGTTTTATTTTTTGAAACCTCCATAAGTTATGGATATGAAAAGGTTTTAAAAAAAATATTGATTCAAAGTTTTTATGGAGTTACAAAATTTGGTGTTAATATTTTAAAGAATTCCATAACTTAAGAATAAGTTATGGATCACCAAAAGTTTTTTGTGTTACCTTATTTTATGAGTGAATTTAGATTAATGAAAAAAATTATGTGATAGTTGGTTTTAATCCAAATTAATCCAAAAGAAATTCATAAAATGTGTTTATGTAACTTAAAAGTCACATTTATGAATCTTAAAACTCATAAAAGTTAACATAGGTTACAAAATGAAGAGTCTTTTTCCTCATTAAATTGTTTTATGACTCCAGAACTTGTCCTCAAGTTATGGATGTTCAAGAGTCTTTTCATTAAAGTTTTTAAAACTTTAATTAAACTCATAAGTTATGAAAATCCAAGAGTTTTGAATAGTTTCAAAACTTTCCCTCAAGTTTTGGAATTTGTAAAGTTTTCCCCATGAAAACTTTAATTCCAAGTTAAGCCCTCAGAATTTTAAAAGTTAAAATTCAACCCTTATGCTTTATAATATTATAAGTTGATAATATATATATATATATATATATATATATATATATATATATATATATATATATATGTATGTATGTATAAGAGTAAAGTCAGTCTTACCGTTAGTAGGCCTCATTCACGAAGCCAGTCTATAAGGGGGGTATAAGGTTACTACCTATAAAATGGCAGTTTAATGGGTGTCCACTCTCACCCACCGCTTCCTTGACCGGTGGAGGGTCACTAGCCGAACGGGTAGGACAAGGACTAGAATTCTCCCTTCATTAGAAGTATTAATGATAAATACTAAGTAACTAAACTCTTATAAATACCCAATCTTAGTTACTTAGGAAAATGTGAATAAGGTGCTAATCCATGAAATTACACTTTGCACTTTCTTTAAGTCCGTTAATGGAGCGTGTGTGGTTAACCGGCACACTAACTCGTATTTAACAAGGTAGGCAAAGGGTAACTTAATGTTTATCATAGTATCGATGGAGCATGTGTTGTTAACCGGCACATCGATTGAGGGGTAAACACTTAAGGGTACCAAGTAATTTGCATGGTTACTTCACACCTTGTTTTGTGATCCTCGGCATCCCAGTCACAAAACATGAAGGGCACACTTGAGATTGAAACATGCCATTGAAAAGTTCAATGAATCTCAAAAGATCTAGGAGTTTCAAATCCATTTAAAACCTAATAATACATTTCGTTTATTTTGGTTGAAATTGGTGAATCGTCATTCACCTACCATCAAATATTTTATAGCTTGGATTACGACATCCCTCTTCTAAGTTATAAAATAGTTTGTTGGGTCCTAGCCTTAATATTTCATATTGGGTGTCATATTAAGGACTTTAGATCAACTATCTTGAATATCAGCCAAAAGATGTCTAAGTTCATACATCTATGATCATCCCAAATCTCTTGGAACTTTACTTCTTTCACCTCCTCCAATTATTCTCCCTAACCCACAAGTTCTTGAAAAGTTTAAGGTCACTCAATCCCTATTGGCAAGCAAGGTCTATGTGTGATCACATTTTGGAGATGAAGTCACGTATTGACAAGCCGCGAGAGTTGGGTGTCAAAGTCTAGAGGAAGTGGATGTTCAATCACTTTCTAAGTCACATAGTGAATTCCTTTGGGACTCCTATGAAATAGACTATGACAAGACCCTTAATGATCGTATCTGTTTGCTTGGTGCTGCTAAATCAGAAATGATTTCGTGTACTACTAAAGCAAATTTTATTAGGAGATCAACTTCCCAAAACTTTATGGAAAGGGACAATAGTGACATAGGAAATCTAGAAAAGCATTCTCTTCCTAATGGAAAGGGATTGGCCATAGTCAAATTGGTTGACCAAATGGTAAAGAGAAAGGCTAAATTTGAGATAGTCCCATGTACAATTACCTAAGGTTCCATATGTTTCTATTGCCAAAGGAAGGGGCTTTGGTTACGAAGCTGCCAAACTTACCTAAGGATGGTAAAGTCAATAAGTTTGACTATACTTCAGGTAAAGTACACTATCTAACTCTGCTAAGTTTCTATTATGAGATTCTTGATACATGATGTGACTGGGTCACATGGTGATGTTTTAAGAATCAAAGAAAATTGAAGGAACTTAAAGAAAGAATATGCTGAATCTGATCGCATAGATGGATTTCTATCGCATAGTTTGAAGATCGGATTCTTGAGCTACTTCTTAGGAGTTATGAGATATTGCTTAGGAATAGATAACAACAAGTTTTCATATGGATTGTAAGGATAAGTTTTTCCGCAAAGTTTTAAAATAAAAGGAAATTTTTTATTTTATATATCCTTACAATGGTGTTTGTGGAAAATTGTTGCTTATAAGATTCCACTGATAGCAATATTGGAAAGTGAATTTGATTCTCTCATTTGTGGTAATGTCTAAATTTACCAAATAAGGAAAGATTCTCGTCACCCAAGTTTCAGTTGGATACAAACTTGGAATCATGCAAGTTGTATAGCATGATGAATGAGAAATTTCGAGCATTGGAAAATTTAAGACTAACTACTTGTTCACATGGATGTGTGAGTCAAGTGAAGGACTAAGGGATTGAGTACACATTCTTGTGCACTGGCTAAGTCCACCACAAAAGATAGATAAGACTATTCGTCATAATTTACTATAGCCCAGTAAATATGGTTATACTTACAAGCTTAAGTGTAATTATGAGACATTGGAAAAGGTTCCAATGTATGATAGAGCGAATAAGAAGAATCAAATTAGGCAGAAGGATAAAAGTTTCTCAAATCTGAAAAGATGGGAGAGTACTTTAGTATCATGTTATATGATCATCTTAATGATTAAGAGACCCTATCACAATTCATCCTCTAAGTGGATTCTGATAGTTAAGAAGAGGAGTTATGAATTGTTGAAGTGGTTAAATCAAGAAGATGATTCATACTTCGTTCCAAAAAAAAATTCTTAGAGTTATACTCTAAAATTGTAACTTCAGTGACATGTCTTAAAGAAGGTTTAAAACACTTGTCAAATGTAAGAGTAAAAGTATCCTACTCTTGTACAATTGAAATTGGTAAGTTGTGATGTTTTGGATAAAACAAAGACCAACTAAGGCCAATTGTGTGAAGTGTTTGTCTTGATTAGAATCCACACTATCTCTTGATTATTTTACAAGAGAGTCTTATATGTCAAGAGGACAGTGGGATTCTTAAAGGTCTTGAAAGTCTCAAGAACTAATCAAGAATAAAACCTGAAGTTCTTCACTAGCACACGACTTGAAGTTTATAACCTATCGTGTTGACGTATTCTGTGCCCATTCCAATTAAAGTTGGCTTTGCATATGAGTTCTTAGAGTTCTCAATTGGTTGCACAACAACCTGGAAGCAATGGCAGGCCCTTGAGCTGCCAGATGGCAAGAAATTAAGATTGAGTTCAGTCCATATGAGTTTGGATTTGTCATTATCCTTGTCTTGTGACTATGGTTTTGACAATTCATATGGATAAGAACACATACACCATTAAATCTAAGTGTCATAAGGTTTCTCTCCGATTGATGAAAATGATGGTGAGGAAACACTTTCACTAAGTAGATTTTAGCTAGATAGCAATTGTGATATTTTCATTCTCAAAGTCGTTAGTGGAGCGTGTGTGGTTAACCGACACACTAACATGGACTTGTGAGAAGTGGCAAAGGTCTAAACAATCGAGACTATGATTACGGCATGCCTTTTCATAGTTATTAAAATTGTTTAGACACACATGTGAGCTATCTAAGATAAGGTGTATGATATTGATAAAGTTTTATCAAAGCAATCTAGTATCAGAAATCTGAACTTTGGTAAGAAAGTCAATAACGTATTGATTTCTAGAAGTCCAGCTAATTTCTGAGTACATGTCAAAGCTAATGGGAGCATAAGTGTTATGTTAATAATCATCATGTTAGTGGGAGCATGATAATTATGATAAGTATTGCAAGTTAGCAATGTTAATTATAGAAAAGAAAAGGTTTCAATTGGGAAAAAGTTATTTTGCTATAATTAAGGGAGAGGAAATTATACTTCATCTCAAATCTAAAAGCTTAGATTGAAGTTTTAATCGTATTTAGTCAAGTATATATATATATATATATATATATATATATATATATATATATATATATATATATGAATGTTATGTTGGAATGGCTAAACATAAGAAAGCTCTATATATGGGTCCATTATTTGCATTCTAAAATTCGATTATGATTACAACATCCCTTTTCATAATCTGAATTATGAGAACTTGGCAAATAGAAATGGAAATGGTATAGCAAAAGACTGGTTTAGTCTTTATGTGAGACATCATGAATCGCGTCCCATATGCTTCGAATATAGGATCGATAACATGTGCTATATTCATCCTTTTTAAAAATTTCCAAATGCCTGGGGCATTAAGAAGGGAAAAGGTCTAGAACTGGATATGAATAAAAGATTAAACAATTGTCAACGACAATCTAAGGTTTACCAAAGATTTGTTGCTCAAGGACAGTTGGAAGTATAGTGATAATTCTGGAAGGACCATATTGACATAATCTGTAAGGAGGCAACTCTTGTTTGGAAGTGATAGTCAAAATGGAATCTGAAAATGTTTCAAAGTTAGAAATTATTCAATCTGTGTAAGATTAGGAAACTTAATGCATGAAGGATGTTTCCAAGGAGCTGATCTCCTTTGGAATGCTCTGTAATGGTTGTTGTCAAGTCTTTCTGATTTTGTGCATAATCATTACAAGAGGATCAATGCATATAAGTTTAGAATCTAACATATTTCAGTAAATGGCATGAATTTGGAATTCTTGCATTTGGAGTAAGGATTTTGGACTGTGAAAAGAGGATCATTGGAGTTATGTTCGATTGATCTATTTCACAAAGTAAAGATCATAGACAAACATAGTATGCATACTTGGTGTATGGCATGACTAGTGTTTAGAAAACATAGTGTACATGCTTGGAGCATTGGACAACTATTATTTTAAATTCAAGAATAAAGTTGATAGCTGAAACAGTATACAATGAATAATGTGTAATCATATGGAGATAAATAAAAGGTGTTTTATTTATGTTCATAGTTTTTGATACCATATTGGATTCAATTATTATTGTGTTTCACTTTGCATGTTTTTAACTTCCAGAATAACTAGGTCATTGTTCTGGATGACTAAGTTATTCAAACCATCCACAGTCGGTCATATGTTGGAAGTACATATGAATTAAGACTGTCATGGGTTGGCTTGTAGAGGTCTAAGATGTTGGACAAAGGGCTACACACTCATGAGTGCTCATAAGTTCTGAGTATTGGATTCAACCCGCACTCATTGGAATCACTTCATGGATTTTATCACGAGTGATCATGAGACGATAATATCTTATATTCTTCAAACCTAGAGATATGAGTTGTTACTATGAGTTGGTTATACATTGATTGCACGAAAACGCATTGGTAACTCGATGTTATAAAACGTGCCTTTGTGTATGATTCAACAAGTAGTAGAACAAGCCATATGAGTCGAAGTTTATCCATTCCTTTTACCTTCGGGATAAAAGCGATATCTGTGGGCCCCTCGATGATTTGGTGATGACAAATGTAAGTGCTCGGCCGGGCCAAGACTGATTTGATTTGTTCAATTAGTCAGTCGTCATAAATCAAAAATCGGGAAACAACAAATGGACAGAGAGAATGATTATAATCCATGTCTCAGTCCATATGATATCTAGAATGGAGGAATATATGATCCCTTATCTAATGGACAAGTCATTGACAAAGGTCAGAGTTTATCTACAAGGTAAGAGTTCGACAGAAGCTTTTGAGAGCCACGATTGCCAGTCGGTTCTTGAAGTCATACGCAATAATAGTTTTAGACTTATCCAAGTGGGAGACTGTTGGATTAATGTCTAAGTCCATAACTATAACTGGTAAGACCTGACCCGATCCGGCATGGTCCATTTGGGTTGCATGGCATCATGCATTTGGATAGACTATAATGAGAGAAATAATACTTAAGGTTTGTTAATATATTATAAGTTCTAATATATTAATAAGATTATTTAATTAGTATTGATCAAGAATTAATCTAGGATTAATTAAGTGATCAAAAGAAGACTAATTAAATATATGGGTTGATTGTGTAAATCATCCATACTTGTATAGTGGGCTAATGCTTCATGGATTGTCAAGATGGGCTAAAACCCATAAGGTGCTCCATGGATGATCCATGATGTATTTGAACCCATGGATCCAAGGAAATGTAAAACCATGACAATTAGGGTTTACCCTAATTGTCACTAACTATATAAGCATCTTATTGTTGACAAAATCGGCTACTATGGGTGATAGAAAGGGCTAGCCGATTTTATGAAGTGTTCTAATTTCTCTCAAGTCATTCCATGTGTATTTGGTGTTGGGTGAACCATTTGAGGTGTTACACTTGGGGCACTAGGCACTCAAGCTTCATGAAGACATTCTACATCAAAGAGGTATGTAAATCTAACTTGATATATTCATATGAATCAATGTTATTATGCTAGTTAGGATGAATACCTTGGAAAGATCATATTTGAATGTATAATAAAGAAAACATAGATCCAAGGTATTTAGGGTTGCATGTACACTTAGGAGTGGTAGAATGCGCAAAACCCAACAGTACGCCCCGCATACTGGGCTGAGGTCCCCGATCCGAATTGTGCATGCTTGAGTACGCTGAGGGTACCAAATGAGGTACGCCCCACGTAACCCCTCTGTGGGCTTGTGGGCTAAGTGATGTGTTGGGCCTGGGGTTCGGGCTTCACGTAATAGAGCCTTGGATCAGAGAATCATATGTATGTGCTTTGGGCCCATGAGTTGGGCTCGCCTTTTAATTTGTGGTTTTAGGCCGTGTGAGGGTCCATTTATTATTGGGCCTTTGTGGGCCCAATGGGTCCAGGGCATTAATGGGCTGGTAGGTGGCCTATCTTTAGACCCAGATAGTGAGAGGTTGGACTTAGCTCCTAATTGAGATAATTGTGGGTTTGGCACAGAGTCGGAGGCCGGTGCGTGGTAACAGTGTTTTTAGGAGCTGTTCTTCATCCGAGTGGAGTCTTCTCACTATACTTTACCTAGAGTGGTAATTAGAGTTATATGACAGAGTATCTTGTATGTTGTTTATGTGATTGTGATGCACTGCATTATTTCTATGTGATTTATGCTGTGTATGTTCCAGAGTTTATAGAGTTAGAACCAGAAGGTTCACAGAGTTAGGACCAGAGGGTCCATAGAGTTATAGCCTCGAGTGGCTAATATGTGTTATATGTGGTATTTTGAGGAACTCACTAAGCTTCATGCTTATCGTGTTATGTGTTATGTGTTTCAGGTTTTCTTATTTGGATCGCGGGACGACACCGACTTGATTGTACACACCAGAGAAAGAGTTAAGAGGATCCTGGATTACCATTGTATTAAACATGGAGCTATGTTTTGTGATTTTAATAAATGATGTTTTGTGAAATATTTACTGAGAATTATAATTTTTCAAAAAAAAAATTGTTTTGAAATTTTACTGTGTTACTTTCTACTCACAAAGATTAAGTTTGGGACCAAAAAGGAAACAACTTGAGCAAAAACTAGATCTAAGAGATTTCTTTATCAAGTTAGAAACTTTTCACCTCCACAAGATACACAAGGGGGACTAAATGATGGATCAAAAGCCTTGAGAGAAACACCACCACTTCAATGCTCTTCATTCTACTCCAAAAGCTCCAAATGGCACCAAAAATGGCTTAACAAGCTTCACAATGCACAAACACTCTTTAGGATTTTGAAATGAGGAGGGAGGCTGAAGGTAAGAAGGTGAATGAGGCCATAAATGTGTTTAAATAGGATACAAACCCTAAAATTGCGGGTTTCCACCCTGGCTTCATGTAACACCCGTAGATTTGGGCTATTCAATTAAGATATAATAAGCTTTAAAATGACTTTTTTGATAGAAGATTTTCTAGCATAAATAATCTTAACCAAAGTAATAGTTAGGATCAACAATTGTAACCTATTTGATGTAATAAAGGAGAATTATATAAATATTATGTGTTTCATGATTATTATAATATAATAAAATACGAAAAATTAGTCAAATCGTCCAAAAATCATAAAAATAAGTGCGCAAAAACATATATATTATTATATATTTAGAAAGTAAACGTCTTTCCGATCTCGAAGATATAAATTTCATAGAAATTCGACTCCGTATGAATTAGATATGATTTATATAAGATATAAAAGTCAGCCGCACACAATAAATGTATGATGTAAAAAGCTAGAAAAACAATGGTTGACTTTTAGCTAAAGCCACCAAAAAGAAAATCGTAGTACTCTATAAAATAAGAATTTTGAGAAAAAAGAATGCCAAGAAACGGAGTCCGTACGAGAGAGTTATGATTTTAGCAAAGTCATTTAATTTTATAAAAATATGGATGAAAAATAAAGTCAAAATTAGCCAACGTAGTCTAAACGAAAGTTGTAGATCCCGTCGATACCTACGCATGGATAAAATGAATGTCAAAAACAGAGTTCATATGAGAGAATTATAATTTAGAATAACATATTTATGTATTAAAAAAAGTATAAATCCTATATATATATATATATATATATATATATATATATATATATATATATATATATATATATATATATATATATATCTTTACTAACTTATAAAAGAAATCCTACTATTTCTATAAATAGATCCAATAAAATAATATTATTTTTTAAGACGTTCAACTCTCTAAGCGTAAAGTACAATTAATCATGAATAAAATAATATTAAATTTTAATCTGATTACCTTTGAAATCTTATCTCTTCTAAAAATTTGACCCGATCTCTTATCCAATTAAAATAAAACATATAATCCATTATATAGACCCTTTTATTTGTAATTTTTTTAAGCTTTATTTATTATTTATGCCCTCTAATCGAAATTGACCAGTCAGTTGTAAAATCAAATACTTTGTTTAATATTAAGAAAAAATATCTATGTATGATTTATGACTAATAGAAAATTAGTATTCCATTTGTTATTCATGTTCCATGAAATATGGTTGTATTAATTTTATTATTTTTCGGTTTAAATCTTTAGATAGTAAAGTGGATAATAGAATATATCCGTTTAAACTTATCTGTATCAAGCAAACGGGGTTGTTAAGATTAACTTTGATTCTCCCTTTTATTAACTTTATCAATACCAATAAAGGTATAAGCAAGTCACTTCGTATGGATGTGCCCTGATTTCTAAAATGAAGGACTATAAACGTACACTACACACCAAAATATTTATTTTCTTTTGTATTGCGAGGGTTACATTTATTTGTTGCCGTAAAACCGATCGATAACAATATGCATATGTTTTGTGTTACTTGAAATCTAACATGTTTCCGTATAGAACTTATTGCCGAATGAGAAACTATTTTTCACCGCCGCTTTGCGCAGGTCTACGGCTAGTGTGTATATATATATATATATATATATATATATATATATATATATATATATATATATATATATATATAGGCTTAGGTTATTTTGTTTTTACTAAGTATTATGTGCCAGAATGCACAGATCTGGACCAATGATGAAATTAATCAATGGACATGATTTGAGAGTGTATGATATTACAATGGGGTAACATGTAGCATATAATCACACAATTTTAAGCAAAATGGTATTTTGGACAATTAACTACACTTATAAAAGGAAATTTTCGGATTTTTAGGGATGATTAATTCTTCTAATTTAAAAAAATCTGAATTTTTAATTAATTCAATTTCAAATTTTTACCGATTTTATTTTGTTAGAATATTTGTTATTAGAATGATGCTCTTTCAGAATTTTATTCTAATAGAATATTATTTTGTTAGAATAATGCTCTTTTAGAATTTTATTCTAATATAATATTATTGAAGAAAAACAAAAATTTTGAATCAGATGTTGAAAAATAACAAACATTCCAATATATTCTTATACATCCGAACTTAAATACAAATTCATACAGACTAAAATCTTTATACATTTTAATATAATTATACAAATTCTAAAACAATATCAAGGTCTTCAATGCCTTATTCCAGCCATTCCTATCACAAACACAACAAAAACTAATAATTGTTAAAAACATGTTACTTGCAGTTAACTATCACTTAATATATTCTGGTAGAATACATAGAATATGATAGAATACATACAATACATTACGACAATATACATAAATTTTATTCTGGTAGAATACATTTTGATAGAATATATAGAATACATTCAAAGGTATTGTATTTACTGCTAGTAATTCTGACAGAATGCATGCCACAAGGTTCAATTCTTTAAATTCTCTTTCAGGCATTTCAACAAGCACTTGTTAGACATTATCATCAAACAAGCCAAAAACCATATTTGATTTACTTGCAATAGTTTACCTATAAACATAATTTCTAGCAACATGATTTAGAATGCATACCACGAGGTTCAAAGAGTAAATTAATTTGTGTTGATGAAAAATAAAAAGGCACAAACAACCTAGAATTGTATTCCATAACCGAAAGAAAAAAAAATATGGCAGACCCATTAGAGCATAGAAACGTGGTTTTCATATAAGATATGAAAACATTATTTTGTAAGAAAGAAGAGCATCTACATAAAAGAAATTGAAACTCATCAACTTGAACACATGAATAAAGAATGTTACTTACATTATAAGGCCCTAATACAAGAGCTGGAACCATATGAACTAACATCTTTTTCTATGCTTCCTTCTAACTGAAAGTGACTCATTAAGCAAGAAAGAACAAATTTTGGAATAAGTAATTGAAGTTCACTGGGACATGTTAACAAACAGTTGGTGTACAAATCGGAATATTTTCAATTCCACCAACAGTTCACTGAGACAGCAAGTTGGTCCTTCTTTCAAGAATTTAGTCGAGCACCTTATGTGCATAGCTCGTTCTTCTTGAACATGTTAGGTTTTCCCTTACTTAACCATCCAATTCAGCAAACAATAGAAATAGATAATTCGAATCACAAGTTAACGGACCATAATTCATGAGAATTGAAGAGTTGTTACCGGATAAATAAGGACATACAAAGTTTTCTCGATCTGGAAAAGCTCTAGAGAACCGATCATCAAAGGAACTGTAGCAATGATGCAGAAACATACATCGGCTTCTTGTGACTCCAAACTTGCCTCGATGTTGAAGCTAGCTTCGATTGGAGATGGAGCCACCGAGAATAACATCTTCTTAATCAATGGAATGGGGAAATAGATTTGCAGCAAGAGGTTTGACTACCTATTTTGACCAGACGATGTTCATTCGTCCATAAGAAAATTAGAGGAGGCATATTACGTATGATATAGAAGGCTAGGGCTAAATAGTTGGTCAAACAGATTTTTATGGTAATTTCCATGAATTAAGGGATTTTATTTTAATTAGGATGCTAAAGTTACATAATTACCCTTATTACAATTTTTATTTATTTAATTATTCCTAAAGTCCTATTGGTGCATTCATGCACACAATAGTTGCTAAAAACATTTGAACTTAACTCTCTCTCTCTCTCTCTATCTATATATATACACACACACACACACACACACACACACACACACACATATATATATATATATATATATATATATATATATATATATATATATATATATATATATATATATATATATATATATATATATATATATATATCATCAGAAAGGTATCGACGATACGGTGGTTATAAGACTAGTGTTGAGTACTTTCGACATTAGTTTAGTACAAATATCATTAAATCTTTTTAAAATAGTATTATAAATGGGTGTTTAGTTGTTGAAATAATTATAAGGTCATTTAAGTAACTATAGAGGTTGGTTTTTGAATATTCAATTACTATAAATAAGAGGCTCTAGGCTCTCATATTTCTTGCACCATTTTCTTGATTCAAGAGTCTTTCCCTTCTTATCCCTCGAGCATTTCGATCCCTTTTGATTCAACTTCTCTTTCTGTAGCTTTAGTATAGTAAGGTGATGACTGAAACGCTACAAGATTCTTTTTAGAAAGATTCCGCAACGAAGTTCTGCCCGCATAAAGCCTGGTTTCTTTCTAAACCACCTGCAATGAGTTATGCTTAACATACTTCAAGTATAACTTATGTTTAAGTTCATTGTAATTATTATGAACATATACACAAGATTTATCAGTGATTCAAAGTCATTATAATGATTGATCTACTTACGGGGATTATGTCTAGGCTGTGATTTAGTGAGGCGTTTAAAGTGGGATTTCCAAATAGTATACTTCATATACCAAACGGACCTTACCTCCGACATGATCCTACCTCCTACCTGGTTGTTCCTTACTTGATAGATCTTGAAGTAGACTTTGAGTTAATGATGAATCTAGACTAGTATTTAGTCGTAATAAATATTAAACTAAAACTTAGCAATAATAATACTAGGTTACGTCAAAAGAAAAGATAGTTGCTAGAAGCGAAGCGTTGCGTAGTTACTTTCATCTTACACATAGATATGAAGTATTTAATATTAATACATGCTATATGTGTTTATTATCTGTGTTCCTAATATCTATGCTAGATGAACGATTTATACATGTTTTACTTGATTTAAACCCTATATGTACTTTTTTATACCTACAAATATATTGGGTAAAGATAGGTAGATGAAAGATGATAGATGATGAGATATGATATAGAAGATGATGAGAAGCCTTGACTTTAATGTTGATCCAATCATCTAACAGAGTATAGATGATGACTACAAACTATACTAGACAGTTCAGTGGAACTCTAGCAGGCTCGCAACCTGTAGGTGTTTTTGTACTGTGTTCGCCAGATGTACTCTAAATATCCTGGCAATTGTGCCTAATAGATAATATTGACATCTGTTCCTAATAGATGACCTTTGAACTACATGTTCACCAGATGTACTCTAAATATCTTGGCAGCAACGCCTAATGGCTAATATTGGAAGCTGTGCCTAATAGATAACCTTTGAACTACATGTTCACCAGATGTACTCTAAAAACCCTGGCAACTATGGACTTAGTGCCTTATGAATAAACATTGGTAGCTATGGACTTAGTGCCTGTTAGATAAATCATGGCAACGACGGACTTCGTGCACATTCCTTAGGACAATCCTTAGGAATGAATAAATGAAGAATAAATGATTCCTAGGAAAGATCGTTAAGAATAAAGAAGATAATGAGGATGGGAAATTGGGTTAACTATTTGATGATTAACATAATAATTATATTATTGTGGATTGAAAACCCTATGTACTCACCAAGTTTCCCAACATGACCCACTCAGTTTATTATATTACAGGAGCCTATATGAAAGATACATTCTGCTGAGAGATTCAAGGAGTATTTGACCACTAGTTTAATTACTGTAAGGCTTGTAATATTTTTTTATGCTTATGTTTCTGTATTGACGATGACATACCAATGTTTTAAATAAAAATACATTTCTCTGGAAATGCTTTGATAACATCTTTTTCATGTTTTCTAGGAACAAATTCCGCAATACTATTTTTTTCAAAAAGGATACTTTGGTTTTTAAATAAGCATAAACAAATCGGTCTTTTCTGGCCATGAAAATGGGGATGTCACACTTCATACGCCCTGCGTGCCCATGTACACACAACATTCTAAGGCATTCTAGAGTACGCTTAGCATACGAGGGTGTATGCCCCATGTACTCCAAAAACTCGGATTTTATGAAATTCCCATCGAGGACTAAATTGCGATTAGGGCATAACTCAAGGGTTAAATTGAATATCTAAAAAAATATATGTTAAAACTCTCCCCCTTTGAACTAGACTTCGTCCTCGAAGTATGCCACCACAAATAGATCTGGATAGTGCTCCCGTATCTTTGCCTCCGGCTCCCATGTCCATTCGGAACCCTTCCGGTGTTGCCATTGGACCTTAACTAGTGCTACTTCCTTGTTGTGTAGAACCTTCATCTCCTGATCTAAAATAGCCACCGGTCTCTCAAAATAATTCAGGCAATCATTAACTTGAATGTCATCCAGAGGGATAACTATGGACTCATTGGCCACACACTTCCAAAGTTGAGACACATGGAAGGTGTTATGAATCTGGCTTAGCTCATCAGGAAAATCCAACCGATATGCGACCTTGCCCACCCGAGATAAAATCCTGAAAGGCCCATTGCATATAGGATTCAACTTGCCCCACTTCTTGAATCGGATGACACCTTTCCAAGGTGACACATTCAGAAGCACCAAGTCTCCCACCTGAAACTCAAAATCTGAATGTCGCCGATGAAAGAACCATACTTTCATAATTAACAATTGTTACTCCCAAACATGCTACATGCATATTCATAAAAATAATATTTTACATTGATAAAGTGATTACAAACGATTGGACACAAACTGACTATTACAAAGTGTTATATATTACACAACTACCCAGGATACTATAGTTTTATACATACGGGAATATAAAATAGAATACTTTCAAACTATTCAAAATATTCTATTGGTATATAACTATACTGGATGCTTATCTCCTGCAATTGTTAAACATTGAGAGGGTAAGCGGTGACGCTTAGTGAGTTCAATAATAGATACAATATAACGTTATGCCATATATATATATATATATATATATATATATATATATATATATATATATATATATATATATATATATATATATATATATACTGCAATATGGCAGAAACAAAGAGGAACAAGGAACAAATATGTGAATCATGTGACAAACTTTCCATACCAATAAATGATTTGATTCAATGATATACAATCAATAAGACATAATAATTTTCATACTTGATATACACCAATAAAGCTTCAGCCCAAATGGAACAGAAGACATACAATTTCGGATTATCATTTTGGTAGATTTCACGCTTAGAGACCTTTCTAACCATCTGCCAATGCCATAGAATAAAAGTCATCCTCTTACAGAGACATGCTCTACATGGCTAGAGGCTACGTACCAGTACCAATGTGAATCTAAGTCCTTTATGTGATCACATGGTCAAAGGTATAACTTTGCTATCATAAATACTAGAAATAATAAGATCGGAAAAGCGCATAGCACATATAACACATAACATACAACTGTTCCTATATATTGAATTCACCGTGATATAACCGGGGGTTAAAATAGTAATTTGTGTAGCACTTCGTTATAATAAATAGCTTTCTTCGTTGAACACTAGGAACTTTCTTGAAAACGGGGTTTTGCGAAGGTTGAGTTTCATACCGAAAAGATAAATTTCTTGTAAGGCCCTAGAAACAAGGATCTTAACCAGTGATCAAGAAATCTGACAATCAAACATTGTAAGCATTGAGTAAGGGAAGATTAAACCAAGCCTTGCACACGTTTATATTAGTAAAACGTCGAGTACAACTTGGACACACACGATGGCCGTAAACACAGAGGATCGGAAACAACTAATGACAGACTCAAACAAACCCTATATATATGGGAAATAGACAGGCCGTAAACAGGTTTACAGCCGTAAACACACTCTAGGCCATAAAACACTACAATTAGAAGACTCAAAATTCAATAAGACCTATACATCAATTAGCCTAGCCCAAACCATAAACTAGACTCTTAAATCTTCCCCTTGGTTTGGGGCTAGCCGTGACTCTGTCCCTTTCAATTATAAGCACATCGGATCCCCCATTGCCCCTCGCCACATCTCTTTTCTAATAATCTCGACGACCATTGTCGTGTACTCTTTGGTAGCAGGATCGAAAATCTCTTCAACCACCTTGTTCTGATTTAGAGACAAATGATGAATATCCTACTTTCCAAATTTAAGTAGGTCTCTTTTGTCAAACAGGCGAAATCTACCATCTTTGAATTTAATGATAGCATTCGAAGTGGTTTCATCATTGAACCAGTAAATCATGTTTGCAAGAGATCTATCACTGAAGGTCTGCAACACTAGAATTTGTCTAACTTGATTGGTCGGCAGCCATATGACAGTCTAGAAAGGCTGATTTGTCATGGGATCCAGTACATGAGGATATCTCATAATAATGGACTCATTAGTCTTCATATTAGGAAATCCCTTCTTTACTTGGTTCTCTAAATAGAGCTTGAAATGAGTTGCCTTTGGATCTCCAGAAGGATTTGCGAATGAGGCACTTGATAATTCTGAAAGATCAACCCAAGTCCTGGAGTTGAAATCATGGTGGTCTTCGTAATATTTCACTTTTGAGCTTTTGCGTTTCACAATCCACATGTATAATCTGTCGTGAAAGCCCGATGATATAATTCCAGATCTATCACCGTACTCATGTCTAAATCTTTTCCTTTCAAGTTTAGTGACGGTAACTATGGGCTAATCTCCAGGAGCATTCTAATGTGAGCTCTTCTTGAACATTATTTGCTTTTTCTTGGCAGATGCTACATTTTTTGAGCGTTTAAGAGAAACAACATTTGGTGCTTGAATTCGTTCTGTCTCAAATCGATCAACTATCCGAGATATTCTTTCAGTGGGCGGGTTAACAGGGGGATCTTGAGATGACTGGCCGATAGTGAATTCTTGAACAGATGATTTGAACTTGTCGCCAAGTTCCTCTGCCAGTTTCTTTTTTAGATCAAAATAACATGCAGTCAAAGTTCCTACGTGTGTTTGCACATCAGAAATTTGTTTTGATTTTAGAGTTTTATCCGCTTCAAGATTTTCAACACCAATTTTAAGTTGGGCCTTTTCAGCTTCAAGATCAACTACATGGATATCAAGCTCAATATTCTTCTTGTTAAACACGCTGATATCCTTTTGAAGTCCAAGTATGGTGGGATCATCTTCTCCTGAGTGGCCTTCCTCAATAAAAAATACTTTCGCTCGGGAGGAAGGCACTGAGTTTGTTCTTGGGCCAGATGTAGAGCAAGCCTCTCAGAGGAAACAACATGATAAGGCCTAAGAGGAGATGATTCTAGGGGAGCTGAAGAACTACTAACATCAAAAATAGTACTCGGTCCTTCATGGGATGGAATAGATGAAGCAGCAAAAGAAGTAGTTATTGGTTGAGTCGGAAGGACTTGAGATAGTTCTGGAACAAAAACTCCCTGCCTTGGATCACATCATCTCCTCTTTAGCGGAGGTTGGGAGGTCTGAGTTGTCATTGGTTCACTCACAAGCGGCTCTATAGTAGGAGGAATATCATCAAAGGGAGGAATCCTTGAAGTTGTCTCCATAGGAGTTGAAGTGTCAGCCATCTTGTTGGAGGTAGGAGGCGTTGTTTCAAAAGCATCTTCTGTTTCCCGTATCTCCGTTGCTGGATGCGCAACATCATGGATATTGTCAAAAAATGTATCGAGGTCTTCATTGGACAAAAAATTTTCATTGCCTCCAAAATTCAAGGAAATATCATCCTTGTCAAAACCTGTAAGATCCAAATTAGTAAAAGAATCACCATCATCTCCTTTTTTCTCTGTCACATCCTCTGTCGTTCCCTCATTGTAATCACTCTCAAGTTGTACAAAGTGCATGTCATGCTCTTCAGCTACCATCACAACAGGTCTAACAACATCATCTTCATGATCAGAAATCGGAATAACATCATCTTCTGAAATGATATCAACTTCAGAGGTCATGCAGTCAGATTATACATGAGACTCAGACGCCTCGCATGAATCGGCAAACAAGCCAAACTTCATTAATGGATACTTTCTTTGAAAAGTAATTTTTCCCTTTCGGTTTTGCTTCATTAATCCGACGGTGTTTGGCTCAAGAGACTTCATGTCGAGGGTTTCTCCATCTTTAGCCATTGTGGGAAATTGCTCATTAATGAACACTTGAATGAACCTAGGGTACAATAAGAACTTGTCCCTAGTCTTTCCTTTGATGTTTACAATCAGCTCATTGAGAATAAACTTGCAGAAATTGTAATTCAGTCCCGCAACCAGAGAGATGATGGCAACAGTGTTTCTCATTGAAATTTCATCTGCTCCAGATTTTCTTCTGTATATGCAGTTCACAAAGATGTGTGCTATGAACCTCTAGAATGGTGGTAGCAATTTCTTCATAGTCGGAGGGAAGACACCTTCATATCCCATTTTGATGAGAAATTCTTCAACTTGAAAATTTTCAATATCTGAAGGGTAGGATGATTGATCGTCAATTTTTAGAACATCCCTGATAAAATGTTCCGTGATGACGATTTTGGAATCTTTGACTGTAGCTTCAACAAAAACAGATCCATCACTTCCTTTCTTCACATCTGCTAACCTCCAGAATTCTTTGATCAAGCTTTGATAGATTGCTGGATTAACAGTCAGAGCAGTAGTCAGACAACATTCTCGCAGTCCATGCATCGTTGATTTGTACTCTCTGTGAGCAGCAGGAGGATCAGCCAAGAGAATAGCCACGTTGTGACTGTCAGCAAATTTGAGATCTGCCATTTCAATCTCCATTAAACCAAGCCAAGTGAGAAAACAATTTATTTAATCATTTAAAATTTATGTTTTACTCCCTTTACAATTTAATTAGGCTTTTAAATGAAACAAAAATTGAATAGTCAAAACCGGGTTTACCAAACTGAGTTTATGGTCAAAGGGGACTTTACGGCTGTAAACGTCTGGCCGTAAACGCCGAACATGAATTTTCTTCGATTAACTCCTCAATACTCGTCAACTTGATGCGAGAATGACATATCTATGATCATAATTAGTATACCTTTAGATTTAACGGATCAATTTCACAAGAAATCACAATTTTTTTAGAGAGAGAGAGAGAGAATGATTTGAGATTGCGGCCGAGAACTCAGAAAATGGGAGTCCAATACTCAAAGCCCAGCAATCCACAATGCATAAAATAGAGTCCGGCTGGAAGTCTACCTTATATCCCTGGTCCAAAAAACTATGGGCCGCAATCCACAATGCATAAAATAGAGTCCAATACCCAAAACTTATTAAAAATAAAACATTTTGAGGATTTAAAAAAGCAAAAACAAAAATGGATTCTCAAAGCCCATGAATTCATCATGAACTAGACTCAATCATGGGAACAACCACTCGCATTCCACACTTGTTGTTTGCAGAAGGGTTCCCGTAATGGAAATACTAGATCAAGAAATACATCAATATGAAAGACTTCAAGGTTTGGCAAAACATTCTCAAAGGACCAGTCACAATTACCACTACTCTTGCGAATGGACAAATAGTTGACAAAGTGTATGAGAATTACACTAATGAAGACTTTGAAAAGGTTGAAGAACAGGAAAGGGCATTGGCTACTTTAACCATGGGTTTATCTCCTGATATTGCTCAAGGATTCAGAGAGTATACTTCAGCCAAGGCATTGTGGGAAGCTTTAACTGAAGTCTACGAGGGAAATGAAGACATGAAACAGAGTCGCCAAGACATGTTAATACAAAAATTTAATATGTTTAATTATGTTCTTGGAGAAACTCTAGAAGCCCAATTGCAACGTTTTATCACACTCACCACTAAAATGAGTTCAACTGGGGTTTACGTAACTAAATTTGAGATAAACAAAAAGCTGTTGAATTTATTCCCGAAAGCATGGGATATGAACGTGACTGTCATCAAGAAGACAAAAGATCTCAATCGACTCAGTCTTGCTGAAACAATGACAATCATCAAAGCATGTGATCTTGATGATAAACAACTAGAGATTAATCATGTAAAAACTATCCGTTAGAATTCAAATAATGCTTTTTCATCTTTTACCTCCTCTCCAAGTCAATATTTTGCTATTCAACAACATCAGAATCAAACTTTTGTTGCTTCATCTACTGCACCAATTGTAAGGCCCTAGAAACAAGGATATTAACCAGTGATCAATCAATCTGACAATCAACCAATGTAAGAATTGAGTAGAAGAAGATTAAACCAAGCCTTGCACACGTTTATATCAGAAAAACGTCGAGTACAACTTGGACACACAGAATGGCCGTAAACACAGTGGATCTTCAACAACCAATGACAGACTCAGACACACCGTATATATACGGGAAATAGACTAGCCGTAAATCCACACTCTGGGCTGTAAACTCACCAAAACACTTCAATTACAAGACTCAAAATTCAATAAGACCTATACATCAATTAGCCTATCTCAAACCATAAACTAGACTCTTCATTTCTCGGGCTCTTTGACACTTCGGGGCGTATTTCAGGTCTTAAAAATGATGTCGGGGCTTCGGGGGAAGTTGAAATAGAAAAAATATGAAGTTAGGGGTGAAAAAGTGGCAAAAATCCTTTATATAGGTGCGAGCCTCGGATCCAAAGAAGGGAGAAGGGGGCAGGTGGCAGCGAGGCTCTGACGGAAGGCAGCACATGCGTCAGAAGGCTATTGGACCGCAACTTCCGAGTGAGGAGAGGGCGACGTGTGTCGGACACCGGGCGTCTACGCGTGCAAGGTGATGTGGCTGGATAAGGTCCATGCGATTTTTCTCAGTTTTCAAGGATTTCTTGATTTTTGAGCCAAAAACATCCAAAATTCATAACTTTCGCATAAAAGCTCCATTTTTGACGTTCTTTATATGCACGCGTAGGCAAAATTATGCTCTACACCTTTCGTTTAGACTGTCGGCTAATATTGACTTTATTTTTAATATTATTATTTTTAACAGATCGGGACAGAAATATCCGTTAAAAATGCATAACTTCTTCATCCGACGTCCATTTTCGTCAGTCTTTTTACCGCTGTACTACTATTGATGAGATATTCGATTCTCGTTTAGGTTGTGTCGGCTAAATATCACTCGATATTTTTGGGAGCTTTTAGATGTGTATTGCTATTCCGAAACTTAGAAAAATGATAACTTCCTCACACAAAGTCAGATATGAGCATTTTTTCTATGAAAAATTTCGGTTTAACAAATACTACGACTTTCATTTAGATCACTAAGGCTAAAAACTAGTTTATCAAAAACTCACTTTTTTACTTCATTCGGTGCCGTGCCGTTCTGTCACGAAACATCAAATAGTCATAACTTCTTCGTTATAACTCGAATTTTGATGAGGTTTTCACCTAAATGTTTATAACGAGATTGTTTATAATTTTCAATAATAAAATTTTAGTAATTTCAATTTTTATATTTTTGTTAAATTTAAATATTAAACATTTGATTGGAATCTCATAAGACTTCCAATATTTTCCTAGTGATGCTAAACATAGTTTTACTTTATTTCTAGTGAAAACTATCTGTTAGAATTCAATACTCAATATCACATAATATTTCATAATATTATTCACTTTTGAAATTTACAAAACACGATTTCAAAACGTGTATGTTACAGCCAATTTGCATAACTGTTCTGTCGGATCTACGTGACCCGCAACCTATTATGCACATGCCCAATCAACTTCGTAGTCTTGAGTAAAACCTCTATACTACTCATGACTCGATGCCTGACCTCCCCCAGCAAAACGAAGCCCTATACTTCCTTCCACACAACATCTCAAATGGTGGTCGATAAATACTGGCATGATAACTACTGTTGTAGGAGAACTCGGCCAATGGGAGGTAAGTATAACAACTCCCTGCAAAATCCAACACACAAGCCCGAAGCATATCTTCAAGCGTGTAATCGTCTGATCACTCTGATCATCGGTTTGAGGGTGGTATGCTGTACTAAAATGCAATTGAGTACCCAACTCCTCATGAAAGTTCCTCTAAAACATGGATATGAATTGAACATCCCAGTCTAAGACCACCGAAACTAGCACCCCATGCCGAACTACCACCTCCCGGACATAAATATCAGCTAATTTCTCTGCAGATATGCTCTCGACAATCCTTATGAAATGCACACTCTTGGTCAACTTATCAACAATGAACCATATGGAATCAAAACCATGTACCATCCTTGGAAAATTTGTAATGAAATCCATTGTGATCTCCTCCCACTTCCACATGGTAATGGATAAAGGCCGCATCTTATCGTGGGTCTCTGATGCTCGACCTTGACCTTCTGGCTGGTCAACCACTTATCAACAAACCAAACTATCTCCCTCTTCATACATAACCACCAATAGCTCAGCCTTAGATCCCTACACATCTTCATGGCCCCTGGGTGAATAGCAAACATTGACTTATCCGCCTCCTCTAGAACCATCCGCCTCACCCCACCCAAAGGCAAAACTGTGACAACCCAAAATTTCTCTCTTGTACAAACCATTATATTCAATCAAAGACAGACTCATTATGCTATCTCTTAGCATCATTTACAGTCTGTTTGAGTGTCGTAAGCTTAAGTTCAATCAAGGTTGGGATAAGGGATGAGTTGGCAAAGTCGAAAAGTTGCATTTCAGGCCAAACACACCTTCAGGAGGAGTGTACAGCCGTACACCCCTTCCTGGCCACACACTCTCCATATAAAGATGAAACTTAGTCATTTTCCAACACTTTTTCACACTCTCAAGCCCATAAATCAGATTCTCTCTCAACTATCATCACAATTCTCACCAAGATCTCCTAAACTGTAAGTGTTTCCGACCTTGATTTGTTGCTACATTGCTTTATCTAGTGGTGAATCCATGTTTCATAACATTAATTTCATCTTTGGCTAGATCTTCATCTTTCACCAAGACCACCAAGAACACACACTAGTTCTTGGTGGCTGTAAACCCTCTTCAAGCTTCCAAATCGTGGGTAACTGCTTCCTATGCTTGTTACCTACTAGGAACGCTTGATATTCACCTTAAAAGCGACCAACTTAGCATGAACACGAATGGTGTACGGTTGTAAACCTAGGTGTATGGCTGTACACACCTCATAGGGCAATAAACCCTCTTTGCTGCTCATTATTGGCCTTAAACCTTCATTTAAACTATGCATGGGACCTAGAACACTTCCTTGATGCTAGTTAGGACTTGAAAAACACCTCAAATGCACATTTATTCATGAGTGTACGGCCGTACACTCATGGGCCGTACACCCATGGCCGTACACACCTTAGGGTGGCCGTAAACCTCCCTCATTCAATCACATATGATTTTTAATACTTAGTTCAAGTGTTTCCTTGTCCCTAGGGTGGTTCCCTATCATATATAGTGGTGTCATACCCTAATTTGATACATATATGTGTTATTACAAGCTAAATAGGATCCATTTGAGTTCGAGACTTCACTTGACACTCAACATCCCATATCGATCTTTCATTCAAACCACTCACTTCAGGTGAGTTCAGACCTCTGCAATCAACCTTTTAAACAGTTTTAAATGCTTTTAAGGGGTGGGGGATACTAGTTTCACACAATTAAATTTGTGATAGTATAAACATTTGTATACTTGTCAAATATCTTAGTTCAAACTCATTTCCAAACTACTTTTAAAACATTGTTAGATTTTATTGTAAAACTCTTTTTAAACTACTTTTAAACTCTCTTTCAAAATCTTTTACTGTCGAAACCGTGTTCATTTGTGTATTAGTGCATAAGTATGCTTTAATGGACTTAGGACTATTGCTGATAACCTTGACTCCCGTTCCTCATTTGGTTGTGGGCTTAGGGTAGGATACACTAGTCCGACTGTCGATTAACTCATAGTTATACACGTTAAATGCGTATATGAATATAAAAAAAATTATCTTTAAAAAGTATACTTAACTCAATTGTTCAAGCTGAACAATTGACTCCTTTCTATTAGTCGAGAACAAACTAAATTTGCTAGTAAACTATAATAGGTATAGTTTAGAGAACATATACAGATAAATCTACATATACAATGAACGGGGGAGAAGATATATATATATATATATATATATATATATATATATATATATATATATATATGTATGTATATAACAACAGGAAAGAACATATACATATACATATATATATATATATATATATATATATATATATATATATATATATATATATATATATATATAGGTGACTAGAATGTGAAATACTACTTCATGATACGACAATACATTGTTGTATCATATTTATAACCAGAGTCTCTTGGAGGGATAGCGGGAATTGTGTGTATATATCTATACATGACAGACACTCACTCACCCTGACTGCTAGCTACAGTCCCAGCCGGTAAGGCCTAGGGGTAACAAAATGTCACCTTACTATTTTATGACGCCGGAAGGTCGTCGGGTATTCAACCGTCAATCAACATGGTTACAACTCTATCACATCTAAATCTTTATTTAACCAAATAGGTTTTAAAGGCAATAAGGCTCTCCAAAGCGTATAGTACATTTAATACGACTATGAGTCGTCATTTTTATCATTTCATATTTCAGTAGTGTTACTCTGAGTTAAAACATTCTATTTTTCCTAATAAATGACAATAATAAACGGGAGAAACATACTTTTACACATATATAAAGTACTACAACATTTTTCCATACTATTCCAAGCATATATGCAAACATTTCAATTTTTATACGAGAGCAAACATGTAATACAGTCGAGCCTCAGGTAGAAGGCTACTTTTCTTTATGAGCAGGAAATATAGGATTTTCTGGGAAAACTTTACATACTTTTCAAAGTTTTTAATACAAAAATTTCAATTTTTTAAATTACTAAATGACACTAAACACTTATGAAGTCATCCACATTTTATGATGATACTCTCTTTCAAAATAACTTGTATTCTTAGGGAACCAGTATGATAGGTACACCCATGCAACTTTTGAAGGACGGAGTGGATTCAAGACTCGTCATTATTTTGATTATACATTTTTGGTGTCATGTAAACTTTACTAAAGAACACACATGTATTTAAGTATTCTATTAATGCAATGGATGTTGATGCTTGTTTTACTGTTATGCATTGTTATGATACTGTACATGACGTCCTTCACCCTCGAATGTTTCCGCCAATTCGGTTTGGGGGTGTGACAGATTGGTATCAGAGCGTTGTTTATAGTGAAGTAAGTATATCAACCCATAAAAGATATACAACTATAAATACATTGGGATGAAAACACTCTGACCAATAGTTATACTTTTAAAAATATATACAAGTATTTTACTAAAAGTATACATACATGCATTCATACTAGGGTCAGCATCATACTAGAACAGAGCTAAAGTATTAGGATTGCTGAACAACACAAGTAGGCTTGGGGATGTAATACAGTTTTGGGAATGGCATAGCCTGATCAACTATGTCGGTCCGAGAAGTGATTAGCATATGCCCAAGAATGGTTGTGATGTTGCAACAAGTCTAATACTTACCAACACTACTACAATGAAAAGTTTAGAACAAAACATAAACTTAAAATACTATAGGAGTATTTTGTGTTACTATAATTACCTAATTGAGAAGTAATGGTCTTTATTAGTATGTCAATAGTTGCTTGGTGGATATGTGAAAGTTTTTTGTGACTAAGATATCATAGACTTTGAATCTGTGATCTTTGCTTTACTTCATGTTCTTTATTTGGTTGTGGATTTTGGAGTTAGGGTCACTTATTTGGAGGTCTATCCTGTTTCGATTACATGTAATTGGTATGAACTAAGCAAGTATGGAAATAACCGATAAAGATCATCCTATAATTATCTTAATTAGTACGTCTATTAATTTTTGTTTTTCCCCCATTCTCGCGTAGATAACATGGTTGGCTTCAATCTTCCTGGCGACCCGTACTTTCCCAACCAAGGCAATGGTGGATGGCTCAAGGATGAGCCAGAAGAGAATCATCCAATCCCTTTGGATGATGACTTCACAGAGAACTTTTCGGAGGATTCCGACTCAAATCCTGAAGTTGAGAACCTACCCCAAGTGGCCCCAATACCGAATCCTAACCCCATCTTGTATTCGAGGGCCTAATGCCTATGTGGGTCGGGAGCCTGGATAGGTGGAGCCACGAGTATGGCCAACCCCGCCCGTACAATGGGGTCGTCGCTTCCACAATGTGAGCGAAGGGGGCTCCGCAGACAGAGCCCTTCCAATCATAGTGCATCGGGTGGCTCGCAATATTGAGCTATGTATGGAAGCCATTCAGCGAACTGTAGAGCTTGAGGCATATTTAGACACCAACACAAACCGCATTCACAATCTCAAAGTTGCTTATGCAAGGGCTATGAGAGACAACGAGGCCCTACATCAAGATCTAGTTGCACCTCGAGTCGATGTCATCGAGAATCGAGCCCGTCTGACGGTGTATGAAAGACACCTTCTCGACGTGGAGCGCCAACTGGAAAACTTAAGGTTCAGCCTAAGGGGTAACTTCCATCAGTAATGGATGTCCTATCTCCCTTCTCTTTTGGTTTATGGAATAGCCTTAGTAGATGCTTTATACAACGCTCTTCCCCGTAAATATCCCTATCTAGGAAGTAGTGTTTCCACTAAAAATTTTATGCTGTCAAATTTTCCCTCTGTTGGTATGATTGTAAGACCTACTCCAAGGTCGAATTTTCTGAACTCTATGTAACTTCTATACCAACTAATATGACATATATAGTTTCCGCTAAGTGATCATCTCTTTAAAATTCTATTATGACATTTTATTTCTCTTGATAACCCTAATGAAGTCTTATTACCATCTTATCTTTTATAGCTAAAAGATGCCTCCTCATAAACATCCAAATAGAAACATGCCTGTAAGTCAAACTCCACCACCACCCCTTCGCAGTTCGATGATGTAATGTTCCAGGCTGCTGTGACCGTGGCTGTGACCACAGCCATGACACAAGTGAATTATGGTGGCCCTGGAAACGGTTCCAACTCTAATCATGGTGATAACCAAATGCGTACACGAGAGTGTACCTATAAAGTCTTCATCAACTACAAACCAGTGTTCTTCAACAAAACCGGAGGAATAATTGCGCTGTTTTAGTGGTTCGAAAGAACGGAGTCGATCTTTGAGATCTTCTCCTGCCCCGAAGGGAGCAAAGTAAAATTTGCTTCCCGCACCTTCTCTGAAAGGGCCCTGACGTGGTGGAATGGCCATGTCAAGTCACTCACCCTGGTAGTGGCAAACGCCATGGGCTGGGAGACACTGAAGGACCTAATGACAAAGGAGTACTGCCCGAGGGGCGAAGTTCAAAAACTCGAAGAGGAACTTTGGAGGCTTAATATGAAGGGTTCCGATATAGTGGCCTATACAACCAGATTCAACGATCTGGTGAACCTATGTCCAATTATGGTCCCCACTGAAAGCAGGAAGATCGAGAGATACATCTGGGGTCTGGTACCCCTATATCAAGGAAATGTCCTGGCATCGAACCCTGCAACCTTTGATAGTGCCAAGAAATTGGCCTAAAGGCTTATTGCTCATAGGGTTCCTCCTCCAACAACAACTACAATTGCTGTCTCAGCACCATCCAAAGCGGCCGACAACAAGAGGAACCGATGGGACCGAAAGAAGGGAAAATCAACTCAACCTTCTTCCAAGAACCAATAGGTTGTGGCTGTTCGTGCTGTCACAACCCCTGTTGCCCCAGTACCATCGAAGCAATATGCGGGGAGTTTACGTAAGTGCACAAAGTGCAATTTCCACCACAACAGCCCCTGCTGGGAAATGCACTGCACCAACTGTGGTAGGAAGGTCCATACTATTAGGTTTTGCAAAGCACCACCAAGACCCATCACCCAGGTCCTTGGTACAGGAGTAAGCCAGGCCTGGTATGGGTGTGGCGAGATAGGGCACTTCAAAAGCAACTGTCCTAAAGGTAGGAATGTAGGTGGATCAGGAAGACTACTTGCTATTGGTCACAATGAAGCCGTGGCAGACCCTACGGTAGTCATGGGTAAGTTCTTCCTCGATAACTCATATTCATGTATCCTATTTGATAGTGGGGCGGAAAGGAGCTTCATGAACGAAAAATTTAAGCACTTACTTAATCAAGCACCACAAGCACTAAAAGAAACCTTCGTCGTAGAAATGGCTAATGGAAAGACCGAGAGTTCTAACGAGATTTACCTAGGTTGTACCCTCATGCTAGATAACTATGACGACAAACCAAGTGCGAACCTTCGTATCATCTCAAGCATATAAGCCCAGAAGTACCTACGAAAGGAATATTGTGCATTACTTGCCCATGTAGTCGTTGTGAGCCATGAAACAAAAGACCTAAAGGACCTTCCAATAGTGCGCGACTTTCCCAACATTTTTCCAGATGAACTACCAGGATTACCACCTCAATGTCAAGTTGAGCTCGGAATCGACTTAGTTCCAGGGGCTACCCTCGTAACCAAATCGCCCTATCGGTTAGCACCAGCCGAGATGAATGAACTGTCCGGTCAACTGAACGAACTGCTCAGCAAGGGCTTTATTAGGCCAAGCTTCTCACCTTGGGGAGCACCGGTCTTATTCATGAAGAAGAAAGATGGATCGTTCCGAATGTGTATCAATTACAGAGAACTGAAAAAGCTTACTATAAAAATCACTACCCTTTACCTCGCATAGACGACCTATTCGATCAACTCCAAGGAGCGATCTACTTTTCAAAAATCGATTTAAGATCCGGGTATCACCAGTTGCGAGTATTAGAGGAAGATATTCCCCAAATAGCCTTCCGAACTCGCTATGGTCACTACGAGTTCGTAGTAATGCCGTTCGGATTGACAAACGCGCCCGCAGTATTCATGGACTTAATGAATATGATGTGGTTTCCATACTTAGATAAGTTTGTGATCGTATTCATCGATGACATACTTATCTATTCGCGCAGTAACGAAGAACATAGTCAACATCTACGACAAGTCTTACAAACACTATGAATGGAGAAACTCTACGCGAAGCTCTCTAAATGCGAATTTTGGATCCGAAGAGTCGAATTCTTTGGTTACGTGGTTAGCGAAGAGGGAATTCATGTGGAGCCTTCCAAAATTAAAGCCATTGAGAACTGGACAACACTGAAGACGCCTACTAAAATTCGTCAATTTCTAGGCTTCGCTAGCTACTATCGTCGGTTTATTCTGAATTTCTCAAGGATTGCAAAACCGCTCACTAAATTGACCTAGAAAGGCGTGGCTTTTAACTGGGAAGAAAAATAAGAAAAAGCGTTCCAAATGCTAAAACAAGCCTTATGCAGCACACCAATACTATCCCTCCCAGAAGGGATAAAAGACTTCATGGTTTATTGCGATGCATCCAACCAAATGCTTGGTTGTGTTCTTATGCAACAAGGAAAGGTCATCGCCTATGCCTCGAGACAGCTAAAGACACACGAGGTCAACTACACCACGCAAATCTTGAGTTAGGAGCAGTCGTATTTTCTCTGAAGATCTGGAGGCGCTACGTATATGGTACGAAAAGCACTATCTTTACAGACTACAAGAGTCTTCAACATATGTTCGACCAGAAGGAGATCAATATGAGACAACGACAATGGGTAGAGCTACTCAATGACTACGAATGCGAAATTTGTTATCATCTCGGTAAAGTCAACGAGGTAGCTGACGGCCTAAGTCGGAAGGAATATTCTGGTCGTAAAGTAAAATCATTGACTACGACTATCCATTCGCACCTGTCCACACAAATAAAGGAGGCTCAGCTAGAACCCTTGAAACTGGAAAATGTGGCGGGTGAATTCCTAAGAGGGATGGATAAAACCTTGGAAGTCATGGGTGACGGAGCCTTATATCTCATGGACCGGATTTGGACACCGAAACACGGTGGCTTCAGAGACTTGGTCATGTCTGAAGCGCATAACAGTTGGTATTCGGTCCACCCAGGTTCAGATAAGATGTATCTGGATTTCAAAAGGTTATACTGGTGGCCTAACATGAAAGCGGAGATTGCTACATTCTTGAGTAAATGCCTTACTTAAGCCAAGGTTAAGGTCGAATACCATAAACCCTTAGGTTTACTATAGCAACCAGAGATACCAAAATGGAAGTGGGAGCGAATCACGATGGACTTCATAACCATGTTGCCTAAGACAATGGGTGGTCTCGACACCATTTGGGTGATCGTAGATAGCTTAACAAAAACCACACACTTCCTACCCATCAAAGAGGTTAAAAAGATGGAGAAACTAACGAGAACCTACATTAGCGAGATCGTACGACAGCATGGTGTTCCCATATCCATTATCTCTCATAAAGATAGTAGATTCACCTCAAGATTCTGGCAGTCGCTACAAAGCTCCCTAGGAACTAGGCTGGACATGTGTACAACCTACCATCCACAGAACGATGGACAAAGTGAGAGGACTACTCAAACATTGGAAGATATGTTGCGAGCATGTGTGATAGACTTTGGAAGAGCATGGGATACCCATTTAACCCTTGTCGAGTTTTCATATAATAACACTTATCACAAAAGCATAAAGGCTGCTCCATTTGAAGCCCTCTATGGCCGGAAGTGCAGATCCCCTCTGTGTTGGGCTGAAGTGGGTGACACCCAGTTAGCTAAAGGACGAGTTCCTAACATCACTATTACAAGCCCGGAAATCATATGGGAAAAGACAGAGAAGATCGTTGAAATCTGTGAACGATTAAAAGCCTCTAGAGACCGACAGAAAAGCTACGTGGACAAGTGAAGGAAATCGTTGGAATTCCAGGTTGGTGATCATGTTTTTTTGAAGGTCTCACCCTGGAAGGGCTTGATATGATTCGGAAAGCGTGGAAAGCTAAATCCAAGATACATAGGGCCTTTCGAGATTATCGCTAGAAACGGCCCTGTAACTTACAAACTCAAACTACCCCATGAACTTAGTAACGTACATCCTAGATTCCACGTATCGAACTTGAAAAAGTACTTATCCGATAAGACTCTTGTAATCCCGCTCGACGAGGTCGATATCGACGAGAGCCTCAACTTCATGGAAGAACCAGTAGAGATCATGGACCGAGAGGTCAAGAGAATAAAGCAAAGCCGCATCCCGATAGTGAAGGTTCGCTGAAATGCCAAGCGAGGACCTGCATTCACTTGGGAGTGCGAGGATCAAATGAAACTTAAATATCCTTATCTTTTTTCTTAAGTAACTTGTAATTGATTAAACTCTAATTTCGGGATGAAATTCCCTCTAATGGGGGGATGATGTGACAACCCGAAGTTTCTCTCTTGTACAAACCATTATATTTAGTAAAAGAAAGACTCATTCTGCTATCTCTCAGCATCTTTTAAGGTCTGTTTGAGTGTCCTAAGCTTAAGTTCAATCAGGGTTAGGTTAAGGGATGAGTTGGCAAAGTCATAAAGTTGCATTTCGGGCCAAACACTCCTGCAGGAGGAGTGTATGACCGTACACCCCCTCTTGGCCATACACTCTCCCTAAAAAGATGACACTTAGTCATTTTTCAACACTTTTTCACACTTTGAAGCCCAAAAATCGGATTCTCTCTCAACTATCATCACAATTCTCACCAAGATCTCCTAAAATGTAAGTGTTTCCCACCTTGATTTGTTGCTACATTACTTTATCTAGTGGTGAAGCCATGTTTTATCTCATTAATTTCATCTTTGGCTAGATCTTCATCTTCCACCAAGAACACCAAGAACACACACTAGTTCTTGGTGGCTATAAACTCTCTACAAGCTTCCAAATCATGAATAAATGCTTCCTATGCTTGTTACCTACTAGAAATGCTTGATATTCACCTTAAAATCGCCTAACTTAGCATGAACATGATGGGTATACAGCTGTAAACCTAGGTGTACGGTTGTACACAGCTCATAGGGCCGTAAACCCTCTTTAATGCTCATTATTGGCCTTAAACCTTCATTTAAGCTATGCATGGGCCGTAGAACACTTTCTTGATGCTAGTTAGGACCATAAAAACACCTCAAATGGACATTTCTTCATGAGTATACGGTTGTACACTCATGGGCCGTACACCCATGGCCGTACACACCTTAGGGTCGCTGTAAACCTCCCTCATTCAATCACATATGATATTTAACACTTAGTTCAAGGGTTTCCTAGTCCCTAGGGTGGTTCCCTATCATTTATAGTGGTGTCATACCCTAGTTTGATACATATATGTGTTATTACATGCTAAATAGGATCCGTTTAAGTTCGAGACTTCATTTGACACTCAGCATCCCATATCGATCTTTCATTCAAATCACTCACTTCATGTGAGTTCATACCCCTACAATCAACATTTTAAACTATTTTAAATGCTTTTAAGGGGTGGGGGATAGAAGTTTAACACAATTAAATTTGTGATAGTATAAACATTTGTATACTTGTAAAATATCTTAGTTCAAACTCATTTCCAAAATACTTTTAAAACATTGTTAGATTTTATTGTAAAACTCTTTTTAAACTACTTTTAAACTATCTATCAAAATCTTTTACTTTCGAAAGCGTGTTCATTTGTGTATTAGTGTATATGTATGCTTTAATGCACTTAGGACTACTGTTGATAACCTTGACTCCTGTTCCTCATTTGGTTGTAGGCTTAGGGTAGGATACACTATTTCGACTGTCGATTAACTCATAGTTATACATGTTAAATGCGTATATGAAAATAAAAAAAAATAATCTTTAAAAAGTATAGTTAACTCAATTGTTCAAGATTAACAATTGACTCCTTTCTATAAGTCGAGAATAAACTAAACTTGCTAGTAAAGTATAATAGGTATAGTTTAGAGAACATATACATATAAATCTACATATACAACAAACAGAAGAGAACATATATATATATATATATATATATATATATATATATATATATATATATATATATATATACAAGAATAGGAAATAACACAGACACACACACACACACACACATATATATATATATATATATATATATATATATATATAAAAGTACAGAAAGAACACAGTAACTAGAATGTGAAATACTACTTCATGATACGACAATACATTGTTGTATCACATTTGTAACCAGAGTATCTTGTAGAGAGAGCGGACATGATGTGTATAGATCTATACGGGATAGACACTCCCACACCCCGACTGCTAGCTAGAGTCCTAGTCGGTAAGGCCAAGGGGTGACAAAATGTCACCTTACTATTTTATGACGCCAGAAGGTTGTCGGGTATTCAACCGTCAATCAGCATGGTTAAAACTAAATCACATCTAAATATTTAATTAACCAAATAGGTTTTAAAGGAAATAAGGCTCTCCAAAGCATATAGTACATTTAATACGACTATGAGTCGTCATTTTTATCATTTCATATTTCAGTAGTGTTACTCTGAGTTAAAACATTCTATTTTTCCTAATAGATGACAATAATAAATGGGAGAAACATACTTTTACAAAGATATAAAGTACTACAACATTTTTCCATACTATTCCAAGCATATATGCAAACATTTCAATTTTTATACAAGAGCAAACATGTAATACTGTCGGGTCTCAGGTAGAAGGCTACTTTTCTTTATGAGCAGGCAATATAGGATTTTCTGGGAAAACTTTACAAACTTTTCAAGGTTTTTAATACAAACATTTCAATTTTTTAAATTACTAAATGACACTAAACACTTGTGAAGTCATCCGCATTTTATGATGATACTCTTTTTCAAAATAACTTGTATTCTCAGGGAACCAGTAAGACAGGTACACCCATGCAGCTTTTGAAGGACGGAGTGGATTTAAGATTCGTCATTATTTTGATTATACATTTTTTGGTTTCATTTAAAGTTTACTAACGAACACACATGTATTTAACTATTCTATTAATTCCATGGATGTTGTTGCTTGTTTTACTATTATGCGTTTTTATGATCCTGTACATGACGTCCTCCACCCCCGGATGTTTCCGCCAATTTGGTTTGGGGGTGTGATAGAAACCGAAACCCTACCACATTGAGTAAACAACCCTTGACTGTCCTTGTCATATAAGGGAATATGTCCTCTTATCTGCTTGGTTTTCTTATTTTCCTTTCCCAATCCCTCCACCAGAGCCTTCTTATTTAAATCCATACAAGGTGAAGTGACAATCATCCACAAACAAATATCTTGGTTAGACAAGCACACGACCTTGCTGTAACAAACCAAAAATTCAAGGTAAGAATTTCTTTTTTTTTCTTTTCAACATAATTAAAACACTTTAATAACTTTTTTCAAGACATTGAAAATCATTTCAAATAAAACAAATATCAGAGTCTAATCCCGAAGATCATATATTGTAGAAACACAGGTGTATACACTGCGATCGTCCCGAGCTCTTTCATTTAAAAATTGGTGTACCTCAAACAAAACTAAAAACCGTAAGCACAAAGCTTATAGAGCTCCCCAAATACCACATACCATACATATAAAAAGATCCATACATGCCATACATAATCATGAGCCATACATACAATTCATATATCATAATCAGTAAAGGTGCTATGTGCCGCACATCCTCTTGCCATTATGCCACGAGCCATCTCCTGGTCTTTCTTGCCAGGCTTGGGGCCACAACCATATGTCTTACAGAAAAGTGACAGGAGTCACCTCCGGGTCTTCCATGCAAGCATCACAAAGACAACTAACATACATTTTACAGCTACTTAACTAATAATTGCTAGAGTTCAGACTCTGGTGTTTCATACAATGTGCCAGGAGTCGCCTGCTGGTCTTTCATACAGTGTGCCAAGGGCTAACCCCTGGGTCTTCTAACAATACTTAAACCAAATGGGCTGGCATTGGTGCCTTCGACCCATACGAACAGTGAGGATACTCACCTCGAATTCTGAAGCTCACTGCATGAAACCCTAGCTGCTGACCTGATGACTTCCCAAACTAGCAATACCCGAACAACATCCAATTAGGAATTGAAATCCAAACCATGATCCATAATCCAAACTTAGGGTAAAATGACCATTTTACCCTTGGCCCATTAAGACTCACAACCAAGGCCCAAAACTATAAGATCGATAAAATCCCACTAATAACCCAATTTTCAAAATTGGCCCCAATCCCATATGGTTCTTATCCTAAGACCATATTCTCCTCGAATACAATTCAGGTTACCTCAAACACCCCTTTGAACAAAATTGGTCAAAACCATAAGTTGAAGGTTAAATTTAGTGCCAAAGTCAACGGTTCAGGTGACCCAACTTAACGAGTTGGTCCGTCAACTCACCGAGTTCTCATTAAATTGCAGAATCGCAAAGAATTGATCTAACTCACCGATTTCCCTTCAACTCGTCCAGTTTTCCCATCCTTTTCATCGGAATCTGGACAATCCCAAACCAACTCGTTGAGTTCTCCTATGAAATCGTCGAGTTCTTCAGCCAGCAAAACCACTTAATCTATTAAGCGACTAAATTATGAAGACAAGGCTTCAAATTGCAGATCTGGTCCCTTAAGGCTGTATTGATGAGTAAAATCTCCAACTTTACTCTTATGCAAGGATACAAGAAGCTCATAAGCTGAAAATAAACTAGAAGAAAAGCTTAATGGATGCATGGAGCCCTTAAGACCATAAAGTTGTCACCTTTATGCCAAAAGAGTTCCATAGGACCCTAGATCTGAAAGGGTTTGTTTAAATGGAACGTCCAACTCCTAACAACCACTCCATTTGGACCAAAACATAAATACCCTAAGAAGGAGAACTATGAATTCATAAAGATAGATTGAGACTTTTTACAAGAAAAGTGTCACAAATGAAGCAAGGATTCGAGATCTAGCAACTCCTTCTTGTATCACCAACTCTCACGAAGCTTTCATTCATTCCAATGTCTTCAAACACACCACCAAAGCACTCATAATGGCTCACAACACTCAAAAATGCATTAGCGTTGTGAGGTTATGGTATAGGACAATGATGGCTGGAAATGAGGCCAACATACTAGGTTTAACTTTTTTAAATATGGTGCAAAACCCTGAAATTAGGGTTTCCTAAACCACGTCCAACTCGTCAAGTGGGTCTTCAAAAACACGTGCGACCAACACTTCCAACACGCCGAGTTTCGTCCCCCAAACTCGACGAGTTGGCCTTTAGAAATGAGCTTTTATTTCCATAATTGACCTTCTTGATTCCTGATGTTAGAACTCTCCCCCACTTAAATTAGATTTTGTCCACGAAATCTCTCCTTATTCACACTCTGAAAGACCCTGTATATTGGTTTGGTCTAGGCATACTAGTTAGTGGTAGTGATTGTGTAGGAAAAACCGATTTTGTCTAGTTTACGGTTGTTATATGTTTACGGCCATAAACTCCTTACGGCCGTAAACTCCTTGCGGTTGTAAGTCAGGTCTATAAATAGGGCGTTGTGTCAGACTTTAAAGGTTGTTGATGCCTTCTTGTTTTCTCCAAGTTGTATCCGATGTTTTATTGCTTTAAGGCGTATGCAAGCTTGGTTCGTTTGTTATTTGCTTATTGTTTCATCTTTTGCTTCTATTATTTGTCTTTGATCATTGGTAGATCCGTTTTTAGGCTTTACAATTGGTATCAGAGGAAGACCAGTGTCAAAGACGTCCTATAGTTGCGATTTTTCTCAAAACGATATTCACAGCGAAAAAAGGGTTTATTCCAGTCGAATTTCGTGTGTTCAGAAGTTCACGGTCCTAGCGTACGGCCGTAAACACGAAGTTCACGGCCGCAAGATATTCAAGGCTCAAACACCGCAAACGATTTTCTTCTCTAGCATATCGAGTTCCTGATTTAAGGCTTTAATAATCATATTTCATTGCATTTAAATTCTTAAAAATAAAATAAATTTTTAACAGAAAATCATTGGCCATAAATCGATTATCTGATAATCGATTTTAGATAAATTGCGTCTTTAATTTTATGTTTCAGAGTTCAAAATTTTCACAGGTCGTAAACAAGGAGTTTACGGCCGTAAACATTTCTCGGCAGTAAACTTGTCTTGAATCTTAATTAATTAATTTTCGGAATTCACAGTAAACAGTAAATTAATTAAATTTTTTTAAATTGAAAATTAAGTTTTATTTAATAATTAATTAACTTTAATTTAAATAAAAAAATGGAATCACAAAATCCTAATCAATATCAAGAACTCGATGCTGTGATGGGAACAACCATGCGCATTCCAAGACTCATGTCTGCTGATGGTTTCCCCGAGTGGAAATATAGAACTGAGAAATATATAAAGATGAAGGACTTCAAGATTTGGAAATGTGTTATAAAGGATCCAGTCAGAATCACCACTACAGTTGGGGGGCAGGTGGTTGACAAGAAAATCGAAAACTACACTGATGAAGATTTTGAGAGTGTAGAAGAACAAGAAAAGGCATTGGCCATTTTAACTATGGCCTTATCTCCAGACATTGCTCAAGGGTTCGGAGAATATACTTCTGCTAAAGCACTGTGGGAAGCCCTTATTGAGGTATATGAGGGAAATGAATACATGCGAGAGAGTCGCCAAGATATGCTGAGGCAACGATTCAACATGTTTAACTATGTGCCTGGAGAGACTCTCGAGGCTCAACTGCAGCGATTCACAAATCTCAACACGGAGATGACTGTGGCAGGGATCTTCTATACAAAGTCAGAAATTAATAAGAAGCTACTAAATGCTCTCCCAAAATCTTGGGACATGAACGTAGCTGTGATTAAGAAGACTAAGGATCTCAATTGCCTTTCTCTAGCTGAAGTGATGGCTGTCATCAAAGCGTGTGATATTGATGACAAGCAGCGAGAGATCAATCATGTGAACTCCTACTCAGCTGCCAACCTTGGCATTTCAACTAACAATGCTCTTTCTTCTTTCTCTTATACCTCTGCAGGTTTATTTTCCCCTGCACCAGTCACTCCCTACCCACAAAGTCAATCATTCCTGTCTACTCAAACTGCTCCATCTTCAAATGTGGCCTCTTCTTCAAAAGGAAATGAAGGTGATGAAAACGTTGTCTTTGCAGTAGGGATAGTAAATTGCTACAATTCACTTGTAGCTGGGCAGCTTCTGCCTCAATTGTCATTTGCAGATCTTGATCAAATCCATCCGGAGGATGTTGAGGAAATGGACATCACACGACAAATTGCCATGGCTGTATTTAGGGCAAAACAGTTTGCCAAAAAGACAGGGAAGAACAATTGGGGAATGAGCGCTGATAAGAAGGTTGGATTCAACAAAGGAAAGCTTCGGTGTTTCAATTGCCACGAGCCAGGGCATTTTGCTCGTGATTGCCCACACCCTGATAAAAGGGTTAATAATGAAAGAACAATGGTTGCAGTTGGGAATAGCCGAAGCAGTGGTCAAGCAAACAATGAAAAGGCTATGGTTGCGCAATCTTTTGATTGGGATGATCAAATACAAGCTCTCAACTTATCTGGACCAGAAAATGCTCATCTGGCACAGGTAAGGGATGCTGCTCCAGCAGGGATTGTAGTAGCTGAAGACAGTGTGATGAAGCTACAGTTTGCTTTGATGGTATCCTCTTCCCATGAACCTAATTCGTCCAAGGTAAGTCTCTCATCATGCTCTAAGGCTTGTATAGATTATGTAAAAACTTTACAGGATAAAATTAAACATTAGGCAATGAAGTAGAAAATCTTAGGATTCTTCGTGAACTTCATGAAAAATTAATAAGAAATGTAGAAGACCTTAGATATGAAGGGTACCAACTTCGAAAAGGACAAAAACCACTTAAAGCTCAACTAGAATTGAAAATTAAGGACTTTTGGAGACTCCAGGAAGACTACAGTAACAAATGTGAAAACTATGATTATGTAGTCAAACAAAATGCTGAGCTAGTGGCTGAAGTTGAATCTTTTAGAGGAAAATTTGAAACCGCCAAACATGATGTTAGAAAATATGATTTCTCAAGTGAAGTGGTTGCAAATATGATAGACCAAAGCATGCAGTTTAAAAGGAATCAATCAAAAGGTCTAGGGTATAATCATGTACCCCCTCCTTTCAATCATTCATATGTGTCCAAGCCTTTGTCCAAAGAAGAGATTGCCAATGAATCATTTATGGTTTATGGAAAGCCCTCCGGTTTTATTTCAGGAGGATTTATTAATGTTGAAAGTACTAACATTTCTACTTCTCCTGCAGATCAATCCTTGAATCAGTCATAGCACGAAGTTGAAGGATGTGTTTCTGAAAATAAAATCGAGTCTAAACCTGAAGTTTTCATTTTAAAAAAAGACAATTATTTTTCAAATGTTTTAAGTAACAATATTTCTTGTGGTGTTTTTAATTCTTCTGATACAGTAGTTGTTACTTCTGATACTGTTTTGAGTGCTTCTAATATGTCTGATAAATATTTGAACAAATTGGTTGATAGTTTGAATGTTTGTAATACAAATGTTGAGACATCACTAGTTTCACAACCCCCACAAGTATAGCACCCTCACTTGCTTCACAACCTAATAATGTTGCATGTTCTTGTGAGAGAAGCAAGGGTGTTGGTAGGGAAAACAAATCTGATCAATGCAGTACTAGTTCTAACACTAACAAGCAGATTTGTTTCAATTGTGGTAGTAGTGGTCATATTGCTAGAAATTGTCTTAATCGAATATTTGTAAGTTATAATCTTCCAAGAGGGGAGAACGAGTTCAGAGGAAGGTCCTTAAATAGAAACTCCTCTAGAAGTCGTTCTCGAAATGATGATTGGGCAGATGAACGAAATAGAAAACGAGATGTTTTTCACAGACACAAAAAGGTTTTTAATCACCATGTCCCAAGCAGTCTGCCGAAAAGGAGCTTAACCACGCCAAGGTCAAGCTCATCACAAAGCAGTAGTGAGTCTTCAACCAACCCTGGTAGAAGTCACACATGCACTAAACAGACTGTCAATCATACAATGACCATGTCACCTGGGACATTTAGAAAACCTAATTATAAATGGAGGCCTAAACCTGCTGCCAATACATCATCTGTGTCCTCAGAGAAGTTTAAGTGTAATAAATCTGAAAAGGCATCGGGATCACCCAGGAAGATCATGACCTGGGTGCCCAAATCTAATTAAACCCGCACTTTTGCAGGGACAGTTGCAGGGAAATGTCGTCAGACCCTGGTTCGTCGACAGTGGCTGTTCCCAGCATATGACAGGAAATATCGCCCAACTGCACAACATTCAATCATTTAATGGGGGATATGTCTCCTTTGCGGGTGGAGATGGAGGTAAAATTACTCAAAGGGGAACCATGTCAAATGGAGTTCTAAGTTTCGAAAACGTGAATTTCGCTCCCGAGTTGAAACATAGTCTGTTAAGCGTTTCTCAGATCTGTGACAAGGGCTATTCTACGCATTTCACTGACAAGGAGTGCATGATATTAAAGCCAGGCTTTGTCATTCCAAAAGAATGGATTCTCATAAAATCAAAAAGGGATGGGAATGCCTATATCATTGTTATGAATAGCAATCTCCCAGAACAAGTTACTTGTTTATTCTTCAAAATCTCCGAGCAAACTGCAATGCTGTGGCACCGAAGATTAGGTCATGCCAACACCAAGAATCTAAACTGTCTTGCGAAGAATAAGATGGTCCGTGTGTTGCCCGTCAAGGACTTTTTTACGTTTGAAAAATGTGTGTCGTGTGCTCAAGGAAAGCAACATAGAAAGCCGCACTTGCCAAAACAGGTTAACTCAATCAGTCAGGTTCTTCAATTACTTCACATGGATTTATTTGGTCCAGTGAATGTGCTAAGCATCAATAGAAGTTCTTACTGTTTAGTTGTAATTGATGATTTCTCTCAATTTACGTGGGTTTTCTTTCTATCCAACAAAGCTGGTGTCACTGAATTGATCAAGAAGTTCATTGTACTTGTTGAGAATCAGACCAATCATAGGGTGAAGGCGCTTCGTACCGATAATGGAACAGAGTTTAAGAATTCCGTTCTCAATCACTTCTGCGCTGAAAAGGGTATCCTGCGTCAATTTAGTTCAGCTCATACACCTCAACAAAATGGTGTTGCTGAAAGGCGGAACAGAACACTCAAAGACGCTGCAAGAACGATGCTGTGTGACTCAAAGCTGCCTGTTTTCTTTTGGGCAGAGGCGATAAACACTGCCTGTTATGTTCAGAATCGAGTGCTTATCAACAAAGCTCAAATGAAAACTCCGTATGAAATTTACTATGGACACAAGCCGTTAGTCAGTCACATCCTAGTATTTGGTTGTCATTGCACCCTTCTTCACCTAGATGCCAACCCGAAGTTTAATGGCAAAGCCGATGACTGCTATTTTGTAGGGTATGCTGCTCGCACCGCTTATAGAGTCTACAATAAGAAAACCAAACAGATTGTGGAATCCTATGACGTGCGTTGGTTGGAAGAGAATGAGACAGACGCAAGAGTGGGTCCGGATTGGTTGTTTGATTATACGTCACTTTTCAAATCCTTAAACGTGTATTCAAATGATGTATCTAGAACTGGTTCGCATTGGAAGAGTATCTCTGAAGATGAAGACGAAGAAGTCATGTACAAGCCTGTATCTAAACCCTCTGCTTCATCGAAAGGAAAATCTAAAACTTCACTTGAACGAGAGTCCTCTGACTCGCACAAGGGAGGATCTTCTACTGCATCTGAGGAGGAGCCTTCTGCTGCAACTGAGAGGGAGCCTTCTGCAACATCTTCGGGAAAGTCCTCTGCTACTCCTCAAGAGGGGCTGTTCTTGGAACATGATAGTCCTCAATCAGTCCACACTGATTCTTCTGATGCTGAATCAACACCTCACATATCTACAGAGAAAGAGTTCGTTCCAAATGATGATTCCGCTGTCTCTTCAACCCTTATGGAATTACTCTTTCCTGATTTTATTGCAGATGAGTATGTCGCAGAACCATCTGGTACTACTCAACCAGCAAATGAAGGAGGTCTCAACATTCACACTCTACATGTTTCTCTCAATGACATCAGCCAAGAAATACCTTCTAGGGTTCAACGGGATCATCCGATCGAAAACGTCATTGGCCAGCTAGATGATGGTGTTAAAACTAGATGTCAGAGTGGAGACGTGAATACATGTCTGTACTCTTGCTTTATTTCTCAAATTAAGCCCAAGAATGTAGAAATGGCTCTAAACGAACCTAGCTGGGTGGATGCAATGCATGAAGAATTGCAAAAATTAAAAAACTCGGTGTTTGTAAGTTAGTTGAGTTACCGAAGGGCAAGAAGTCTCTTGACACACGATGGGTCTATCGCAATAAACATGACGATTCAGGGGTTATTATGCGAAACGAAGCCAAACTAGTAGTTCGTGGGTTTCGACAAGTCGAGGGTCTTGACTACACTGAATTTTATGCTCCAGTAGCTCGCTTGGAGGCTATTCGTATCTTCCTAGTGTATGCTTCGTATATGAAATTTACTGTCTTTCAAATGGATGTCAAGACTGCCTTCTTGAATGGCAAGGTGAAGGAAGAAATCTACGTTGATCAACCTCCAGGGTTTGTCGACTCGAAGTATCCTAATCAAGTCTACAAGTTGGACAAAGCTTTATATGGGCTGTATCAAGCTCCTAGATCATGGTATGCAACCCTAACAAAGCATTTGCTCGAACATGGTTACACTCGCGGCACTATCGATCAAACACTGTTCATAAAGCATGTCGACAAGGACCAGATACTCGTACAAATATATGTCTATGACATAATCTTTGGATCAACGAGCCAAAAGCTTTGCAAAGAGTTCGAAAGTGTAATGAAGAAAAGATTTGAAATGAGTTCGTTGGGAGAAATGACCATGTTTTTGGGGCTTTAGGTTAAACAGAATTCAACCGGAATCCTGCTACATCAAGCCAAGTATGTGGAGGATATTCTTGAGAAGTTTGCGCTTCACGATGCTAAGTCTGCTTCTACACCGATGGCTGAACGACCTCTCCTAACTCCAGATACTGAAGGCGAGTCCGTAGATCAAACTCTCTATCGATCGATGATTGGATCGCTGATGTATCTTACTGCAAGTCGACCTGACATTATGTTTGCAGTCTGTCAATGCGCACGATATCAGGCTAATCCTAAACTTTCTCATCTTATTGTTGTTAAAAGAATTTTTCGGTATATCAAAGGAAGCCCTAAATTGGGTCTTTAGTATCCGAAGAATTCTGAATTTAATCTTTGTGCTTTTACTGACAGTAATTATGGAGGCTGTGAGCTTGACAGGAAATCAACTTCAGGAGGATGTCAATACCTAGGTGACAGATTAGTTTCATGGCAATGCAAGAAACAACACACTGTCTCAACTTCAACAGCAGAGGCGGAATACGTTGCTGCATCAGCTTGCTGTTCTCAAGTTATCTGGATCCAACATCAGCTGTTGGACTACGGTTTGAATTACTTCGAAACCCCTATCTATTGTGATAATGAAGCGGCAATTCAAATAGCTAAAAACCCAGTCCAACACTCTAAAACCAAGCACATCGACATTAAAATTCACTTTATCAGAGACTGTTATGAACGATCTTTAATTCGAATCGAACAAGTCCACACTGATAACAATGTGGCGAACTTATTCACAACGCCATTTAACAAAGCTCGTTTCGATGTGCTTGTCGGATTTCTGAAAATTATACATTTTGAGGATTAATTTTTTTTCTTTCTTTTTCTTTTTCTTTTCTCAATTTATTTTTGGTTTTATTAGTTTACATTTTCATTTTTTTGTTTTAGGATAGTTTAAAATTTGTGCATTATTTTGTTTAGTATTCTCACCCATGCACAAATTTAGGGGGAGAAATAAAAATCCAAAAACAACACAAAACAAAAAATATAAAAAAAAATCCAAAAATAGTGTCATTTTTGTTCATCATTTTAAAATTTATTGTTGACAACTTCGGTTGTAAGTACTGTGATGGGAAATGAAATTAACAAGTGATAAAGGGCAACCTGAATCGGCGTAACGTACCTAAGTTGAATCGTCTACGCTCTGTACTCGATGTGCTGGTAGGCACGATAGATTTTAAATGGACTTGACTAGGAAAGTTGAACCGAATGAATTTAAAGGACTTGACGAACTTTGACCTAGTTAGATCCGTTTAACCTGATGTCACGACGCTCGGATAGGTTGAGCAGGGAGATATACATGAGAATCTACTCGTCACATTAATTGAACCCGTACTTGGAACCGTGGCTTAACTTTTCCTCAATGTGCGGATTCTGTCCTTAATTCCGGTTTGATGGGGCGACTGGTAAATTCCGATAAACTAGGTCTGTAGAATATCATTTTCTTTCTTTCCGTTTGTTAGTCATATGTTGTCTCCTTTGCGTGACTTCCAATCCGACCTGGTACACAACACATGCAACTCTATTTCTCTGCAGGCTATATATATACATGTGTGAAATACTTCTTATCTGTTAGCCATATGCTGTCTCCTTTGCGCGACTTCTAATCCGACCTGGTACACAGCATATGCAACCTTCTTCTTCTCAACCCCTTTGAAGTAGTTAGCAATAGAATTCTGAATCTCTTCTCTCTCTGAATGGTTGTTTGCTAACCCGGTGTAAGGAGTACTCTGGAAGTTCTTGATGGCTGGGGCATATCAGGAAGCGGGAAACACGTTCCAGTACACTTAAAATTGAACTCATACAGATTATCTGTATATCTCGCTGCTCGATTTAGGTGGACAACAATATCCGTGGTTGTAGTCAGTTAAATGGTCATAAGGTGAATTTATTTAAGATTTAGGAGTTATCATAATTACAGAAATTTACAATTAGATATATGTCTGAATCATGTCATTGGTAAAATGTCCAAAAATGTCACAAATCTTTCGTGTTTAAGTGGACCACAATACTGGCAATCGGTCAGACGAAGATGTGAAGATAAGGGTACCGACAAGTGGAATAAGGCCGTCCAACAACTTTGATCCAAGCATCACAAAAGTTATAGTGGTTAAATTTTGTTGTGTAAAAATTATTTTTAATTAAAAATATTTTTCTCAATTTTATTTTTTATTTTATTTATTTTATTTTTTTAAAATATTATTTTTAATTTTTAATTTTATTTTTATTATTTTTACTATTTTAGTTTTATTTTTTTTTTCGTTTTTTTAGTATTTAAATTGTATTTTGTTAGGTTTTATTTTATTTTATTTTTTATTTTTTATCTTTTATTTTCGAAATTAAATTAATCCTCAAAGTTTTTTTAATTTTAATTGTTGGAAGTTGGAAATACTAGCTAGCTATCAGGTAAGAGGGTAAGGGAAGGTAAGAAAGGGTAAAAAGAGTTCACTGCCGGAATCTCCTCATTCATGAGATTCCGGCCGCAAACACTTCTTAAACCCTCTCAAAAAGCTCAAAAATTTTTCTTTGATTTTCGGAAAACCACTTACACCATCACAAAGGTAATCACATCTTGATCACAAATATGTACTTTGTTTCATGTTTCACCGTGCCATTATGCCAGAAATCACAAAAATAGATCCGACGGAGCTTACGGCCGTAAGCTTCGGCCGTAAACTCCAAGTGTTTGAAATTTGGATTTGTTTCTAATTTATATTGATGCTACGGATGTTAACATTTACATGTCTTCAAGTATTGTGCATCAATTCGATAGGCAGGATCGATTTTTGGTGATTTTTCGATTGACGGTTCTTTGGCCGTAAACTCCTAGTTTACGGCCCTAGAACAATGTGTTTATTGTTTAAGTTTTGAATGTATTAAATAAGGAAATATTGTGTGATAACTTTTCAAAAGGGTCCTTAGACCGTAAACTTTGAGTTTACGGCCCAAGAACTAATTTTTCGATCTTGGCAGTAAACTCGATCTTCACTTAATTTTATAATGAAATTTTATTTTGGTCATATTTTTAATTAGAATATTTTTGGGTGAAAATAAAAATTTTATTTTGAGGTTTCTTACAGTTGTGTTTGAGTGTAGACAATGGCGAACTTAAAATTTGCAGAAATGCACAACCTAGCAATTGTACTCGCGGATCCTCCGGCTATTCATTCGGATATGCGTTCGATGATTCATCGATTGCGTGAATGCTGCTTAGCATCCGCAATCACTGTCAATCCAGTGGTTTATCAAAGTTTAATATGCGGGTTTTGGGCGACTGCAGAGACACACATGGATAATGATGGCAATTTTACGGTGAAGGCGAAAGTACAGGGTCGAGAGATTGTCATTAATGAAGGCTTTATTCGTGAAGCGTTGCTAATTGATGATCAACCCAATTTCCCGACAGAGATTGGAATCGAGGATGTTCAAAGGGTTCTACAAAGAATGAGTTACGAGGGAATCTTTCCGCCGACGCTGAAAAAGTTGTTACATCCTTACTGGAGGTTTTTTCCCCATGTTTTTATAAGTTGTATCTCGGAAAGAAGGTCTGGGGCAGATGAGATTTCTCAGCGCACAACTGGTGCTCTGGTATCTCTTGCTGCCGGGTTTCCCTTTAATTTCTCAAAGTTCATCCTTGAGGAATTTGTTATCAACATCAGAGCTTCTACTCGGGATACTTTTCTGTTGTATCCCCGTTTTGTGCAAGTGTTCATTAACATTCAGTTTCCAGACGTGAGGAAGACCGGAGAAACATTGGATATGAAGTCCTTGGGTCCCCACACGGTGGGAATCATCAAACAAAATCGGAAAGGCAAATTCATATTTCAAGGACTATATCCTCTTGAAAAATTTGGGAAGTTTACTGAAATGGATGAAACATTAGAGTCTTGTGAGTCGTCCGAGCAAACATCCTCGGAGCAAGCATCTGCTGAGAAATCAACTCCATTCAACGTTGTTATAGATGTATCTGAGGATGAAGAAACCGAGAAAGAAGATTCACCAACTCCCAAAGCTCAAACTATCTCAGAACATGAAAAAGACTTGAGTGATGTTCAAGTTAGTGGAGGGATGAGTATTGGTGAAGATAGAAGTGATTCTTTTGATGATCTTGACTTAACTGGTTTTGATCGCGATGATATTGCAACTTCTTTGGCAAGCAGTGCTAATGTTGTGTCTGATGAAAATCTTGACACAATTTTCTATAATGTCGATGATGTTGGTTTTCACACAACTGAGACAAGGAAATCGAGCGAGACGTTTGATACGCGAACTACTACTTCAAAGATAATGGTGTCGACTTCGATTCCTATGGAGATGGTTATGGGATGTTCCCCTCCTGTGTCCGTTTCTCCTACTTCCGAACCGTTTGTGAGTGTGTTTTCTCTAGAAGCTGACCAACCACAATCTAAAAGAAGAAGACTTGATGCAAGACAATCTGAACTGATCACAAGTTTGGTTAGTGGTCTTCCTACCCCACCTATCACTGTTACTACTACAAGGCTCACCACTACAAAGATGTTTCCTACTGGTCCGAGTTCAACATTTGATGTTGGTGGTTCCTCTGCACCGCTTGGTTTCTCAGTTCCTAGATTTAATCGGGATGTTGCTTCCGAAAGGCTGGCGCTACACATGGCAGAAGAACAACTTTTGTCTCCTGGTCCTCGAGGAAAGGGTGTCTCTATTGATGAAGGGGGTGCTAGGGGTGATAATCTTACTCTTGCTGGCCTGCAGAGAGAAATTTCGGTTCTAAGTCAGAAAAACATTGAACTCGATATTCTGGTGGCAGAGCTTCGTGCTGAGAATGTCGATCTTCATGTCCAAGTATCCAAGCTACAATCAGATAATTCTAGTCTTGGCGGACAACTGGCTGAACTCAAGAAGGATAAGAAGCTGAAAAGCAAGCAGATCTCCGATTTACAAGATCATTTTAATCTGCTGACTTCCAGTAGACTTGCTGGTCGGTCAGTCTTCTGGTACCACTGAACGTGTTACTGTTGATCCTCCAGTGGCTCCGTATATTCAAGAGATTATCCGACAAGGTCAAGAAGACGATGTTCAAAGAGGACAATTATTGTTTAAACGGAATACCACTCAAAATGCATCTCGGGGTGAACCATTAATAACCGTTACTGATCTTAAAGTTGTTAGATTCCGAGACACATTTGGAGATAGATCCGGAGTGGTTGCATGGGGATTTCATGACCCTCTCAGACTGTGGATTATCGTTTGTAAGAGTGGTAATTCAGAGTTATACAAGGATGTCTATGCTTTTAGGTCTTTAACAAGAATTGATCTAACAGAGTTGTCACAAGCTCCATTTATAAATCTCTTGGATAATTCTCAAGTTACACAGTTTAAGCACTTTCTGGATGATCAAGTTAAGAAAGGTTTTCCATCGATGCCGACGGCAGAGTCAGTTATCTTTGAACACCCAGATATGTTGGAAGAATCTACCGACAAGCCATTACAGGTGGTTATGTGGCCTCCTATGAAGCAGGTCAAGCAATTTCCAATTCCTCAGGGCTATCAAGATGGATCTCTTAGTTCTCTAGAATGTTGGGTCTATGATTAAAATACTTCTGGAGCGGTCATAAAACTTAAGAATGGGTGTATTCGTTTATATGATCGTAGAGACTTGCTGCAATTCAAGAAGTGGGATATTCATTATCTTAGCAACTTTCAAATTAAAGTTGTTGAAGATATATACGAGGAAGGAGCCAAGGTGTACACAACAATGGTCGCGAAGATTCTAAGCAAGAGAATGTGGAATGGAGTGATGGGCTAGATGGACGTGATGATTGTCAACAAAGGGATGGGTTCGAGCTAGTGCAAACCAAGGGGGAGATTGAAAGACCCTGTATAATGGTTTGGTCTAGGCATACTAGTTAGTGGTAGTGATTGTGTAGGAAAAACCGATTTTGTCTAGTTTACGGTCGTAAACTCCTTACGGCCGTAAACTCCTTGCGGTTGTAAGTCAGGTCTATAAATAGGGCGTTGTGTCAGACTTTAAAGGTTGTTGATGCCTTCGTGTTTTCTCCAAGTTGTATCTGACGTTTTATTGCTTTAAGGCATATGCAAGCTTGGTTCGTTTGTTATTTGCTTATTGTTTCATCTTTTGCTTCTATTATTTGTCTTTGATCATTGGTAGATCCATTTCCGGGCTTTACACACTCATATCTAAACAATCAACCTGATAATCATGATAGGGAATTATGTGAATAAAAATAACCTTCCCAAGGCAACCAAAACCCAAACCCAAACCGAAACTTTTATCCCAAAAATAACACCCAAACCTTCTGAGACCTAAAATCTACAAAGATCCGACTTCCCAACAGACCGCTTGTGCTGAAACATCCCATGGCCTTTCTTAATGAATAGCAAACCAATCGTAACCCTTCCAACTCTGATCATACAACGACCTATCCCAATCTACTAAAACCATCCCTAGAATAATTCTTCAAGCCCGATGAAGAACGAATCCTCACTATTTGAATAAAACCCAGTCCTATGTTGCCTGAATTGTGAAACCTACAATCTCAATGGTCTGTTTCGATGTCAGACCTCTCACACCGAACCACCACCAAGCCAACTCAATAAAGTTTCATACTAAACAAAGTTCTTCAAAAGGGAAACAAAATCACTGACCATATATAGTTACAAAATACTTATACTCAACAAAAGGCTTAGATAATCATTCGAGTCGAATATTTATCTCTACAATGGTTAGACTCAAAAAAAGAACTACGCAATAGGGTTAAATCAATTACTTTGAGATTATTTAATCCCGCGGTGAGTGACTTAGCATCACCCAAACACCTAGATACTTCTCATACACATGAAAAACCAAATCACTAATACTTCCCAAAACACAAAAACCGCCCGAAACTCTGAAACTGCCCAAAACACTAAAACTGGTTGAAACACTGAAACTGCATGAAACACTCAAACTACCCGAAACAGCAAGCTGCCTTCTGGCTGCTTTCCAAAATCCACCGAGACCTCTGTGGTCCCAATTCGTCAGCTAGTCATCTAAAATACCGGGTTCCAACCCGATTGTTGAGTCAAAAGACTCCCATAGAGTTTCCCTTGGTGGCTTCTGATAGGAAGCCTTACACACAATAACTACTAAAACCATCTCGACACTAACCCAATGCTAAGGTGAATGCTATAGGACCAACTGTAGTCTTCCTCATACTCGGTCTCCCATGACCTACCGTATCCTGATTCCAAACATGTTGTGGCCCTCCCTTAGCATGGCGAGCTGACCCATCTTGGCCTAAACCATCCGAAGAAAATCGCGAGCAAATCACAATTTTCCACAACCTCACCGTTGCATATGGACCAGTGAATTCTATGGGCCACCCCATAGTATTACAACATGCTTAGACTATCTACAAACTAGTAAATGCTACGGGCCACCCCGCAGTCTTACAACACTTCTACTAACTACTAACTAGTGAATGCTACGGCCACCCCACAGTCTTACAACACTTCCACTGACTGCTAACTAGTGAATTCTATGGGCCAACCTGTAGTCTTACAACACTTCTACTCTCCATACCCACAACCCAAAGCCTTACCATTAATCTAACAATCCCAAGGCCACCGGGATTCAAGCACAAACATAACCAAGCTCCCAAACCGAACTCGAGTCATGACTCGAACCCCACCCTAGGTTCCCCTTCCGAAGCCTGCTAGCTGACACCAAGAAAATGCGACCCTAATGTTGGAAAGTTTACCGAACTTCCAACTCATGCAATCCTCAATCCAGACAACCACTTGGCTGCCCTCCTCTTCGGGGGATGCAAAACTCACCCTAGTTGCATGCCTACTTCTGATCCTGAATACCTGCGCGATTCTCCCCCACTTAGATTCGACTAAGTCTTCACAATACATGAGAATTGAAGGATTCCTAATTCTTTTTACCCTCTAATAACCATACTAATGACAACATGTGCTTACTCGTGCTAGTGCTCCATCACTAGCCAAACCCTAAAAGACCGCAAAACTTCTAAAGACTAGACGAATACTTCCCGAATCCTAGCGAAACTGATAACCCTAGATGCATGGAAATGAAACCATACTCAAATCTTGAATTCCAAATAGTTGACGCTTAGTGCAAAACGTCATTAATAGACCATTTCTCTCGACGCTTCCAAAAGCCAACTCAAGCACAAAGACTGAACCCAATGAACCCTGACGATGTTGGGTAACCACCCCGCTGAACCCTGACCGCAGAACATCCTTATAATAGCCCTGAACCAATCCTCGACCACATCCTAAGATAATGTTGAACACTCTAAACCCGCAAAAAGGAAAACAACCTTTTATTAGACACTAATAATTCACATCATGCAAATGACATATGACATTACTTGAAGATATAACAAAAACATAATCAAAGAAATAAACCAGAGATACACTTGTAACATCCCAAATTCAGGTGTGTCTCTTAAACCCTTCTTATTTTCCCAAGTTGTCAAGGTAAGCCATTAAATGAATTGTTAGGCTTGTGAGTACGCTGGGCGTACTGAAGGGTACGCTGCGCGTACTCACACACTTAATTTTGGACGTGTACTCGCCTTGGTACGCTGGCCGTACCCAAGGTTACGCTGGGCGTAGCGGGCCCAGCTGTAAACCCCAATTCCTGGCTTGTGCACTATAAAAGGAACGTTATGGCCTTGACCTCAGCCCCATTTCAGAGAGTGAAACCCTAATAGAGAGTCCTCCTTCGTTTGTAGCTAGTGTGTTGGTGTTCTAAGCTTCAAAGTGTCAATTCTAGGTGGTGGAAGAGAAGAAGAGGCCATTTTGGAGGCTAGGAGTTGTGGGCAAGAGTAGATCCGAGCTTTTCAAAGGTTGGAGCTTCTTCCTGAGGTAAAAAGCTCAAATCTTGACTTGTCATTTGTGTGGTGTGCTTCTTCGACCAATTTCTAGGATTTTTAGTCCTAGAAAGTACGCGCCATGTACTGTCTTCTGTTGACTTCCGTTGGCCAAGATCTATCATATTTCAGGACTATAAGAGTTGTATGTTCATAAAAATGCAATCTTGGACGTGGATTTTGAGCCATGCATGAAATCTAGACCTTTTGAGGAGGAATGAAAAGTGTTAAAGGGTGTAAGGACCATTACAACCATGCAAAGGCTTAAAGGTTCCGACTTTATGGGATAAGAGGTCTAGAAAGAGCCAGATCCGGAAGTTGAATGAGTGTCTTAACCGTTTAAGACCAAAAACCAAAGAAAGGTTGAAACTGAGACTTACGTTGGGCGTAACTCTCAGTACGCGCAACATAAGGGGTTGAGACCCCGTTTGTGACTCGCCGGCGTACGCCCTGCGTACAGAGAAAGTACGCGCCATGTACTGTCTTCTGTTGACTTCCGTTGACTTTTAAGGTTTTGGTCAACCCTTGGACTTTTAGGGTCAGGGAGGGGTAAAATGGTGTTTTACCCTTCTATGGAATTGTAGAGTGGATTTAATCTAGCCTTTGAGAGCCATTATTTATTTGAGAGTGTTGTTTTGTGTTTAGGCAGGGGCTAGATCAGTGTGTTCAAGTGCGAGATTATCCAAGATACCCGAGGTGAGTCTTCTGACTATACTTTACCTAGAGTGGTAATTAGAGTTATGTGACAGAGAATTTTGTATGTTATTTATATGATGTGATACACTTCATTATTTCTATGTGATTTATGCTATGTATGTTTCAGAGTTTACAAAGTTAGAACCGAAGGTTCACAGAGTTAGGACCAGAGGGTCCACAGAGTTAGGACCAGAGGGTCCACAGAGTTATAGCCTCGAGTGGCTAATATGTGTTATATGTAGTATTTTGGGGAACCCACTAAGCATTTATTCATATTGTGTTGTGTTATATGTTTCAAGTACCCGTAAGGATCGTGGGAAGGCACCGGCATGATCAGTACACATACGAGGAGTTTTTATGTATTATGATCTTGGGTTGTGTTCTATGGATGTTATATGATACAATGAAATTTTTATAATATTTATGAATGAAAGTATGTTTTGGAAAATGTAAAAATTGTTTTGAAAAATTTGGGTGTTACAAGTTGGTATCAGAGCCTCGGTTTGAGGGATTCGGGTGCACCTTCGGGCTTATCTAAACTCCAACTGAGGATTTGAGAGATTTTCTAAATAAAATTCACAAAAAATTTTCAAGAGTAAAATGTTTTTGAAAGAGCAAAGCAGAGCAGTGTGTACGATCAGCTAGCGCCCGAACGGTGATTTCCCAAAATACCCTTACATTATGAGTTTTGTGATATGTTATGATATGATATACATGCTAGAGTATGCTAGGTATTATTTTTAGGGCCATAGTGGCCTGATTTGTGATTCCTTAGCCTAAGGATTTTGCTTCTAGGGGATGCTTGAGAGTGAATAGATGGCAGCGAGGAGCTTATGAGAGATCTGTTAGAGGGTAGACTGTGTATAGAGAGAGTAGAGTACTTGGGACTTGGGATCCTAGGAGGAGGACTTGGGATGAATACTGATGCGGTGTGGACGGTAGTATTGGGCCCGTACAAATGAAGACAGTAGAGCAGTGTGCAGCCCAAGTAAGAATCCTTGGGGTACCAGGGAACGAGTAGGGTCAAGTTATCGAGTGCGTGTATGTTCGAGCAAGTCTCTGATATGTTTTATGTTGTATTTCAGAGACAATATGGTTGGGACACGCCATAGACTGGGATTAGCGGGGTGAGCGATGAGGAGCTCCGCCAGATGATTCATGATAGGTGGCTGCGGCCATCCGTGTAGAGATTCCAGAGATGTTTGGGTCTATCAAGACCACTATGATTGAGATTTTCGACGACAGATATGCGGCGGTTACTGAGGCTGCAGCTGCTGTAGGTACCGCAACTGTTGCTGCTGCCAGACCTCAGGGTGGCAATTCGTTGCTATTCCGGGAGTTCAGCAACACGAAGCCACCATAGTTTGATGGGACGTAGGATATGATTGCTACGATGAGATGGGTTTCTGATATTGAGGGATGCTTCTATACGTGTTCATGTCTAGAGCATCTGAGGGTCCGGTTCGCGCTGAACCAACTTTGCTTGGGAGCGAAGGACTGCTGGAAGTTTGTGACGGCGCACTTTTCATCTGCTGAGCTTGCCGCGGTGACCTGGGAGAGGTTTATCGCTATGTTTCGTGATGAGTACGTTCCCCTGGTGGAGAGGGAGCGTTTGGCCCAGGAGTTTCTGACCCTCAAGCAGGGTACTGAGTCTGTTACTGTGATCACCAGGATGTTCCATGAGAGGGCGATCTTTTGCCGTGAGAACGTGTCTACCGAGCAGGCACGTATGAGTCAGTATTTGAGTATTCTGAGGAGGGACATACGAGAGTTTGTGGCAAAATCGTCATACCAATCATTTGCCGAGCTTTAGGAAAATGCTCGGAAGAGGGAGATAGAGCTGGAGACTCAGGTTAGGGAGGAGGCGGAGTCTCAGGGGAGGGATCGTCGACCAGCTCAGTCCCAACCGGCAGCCAAGTGGGCCAAGCCCGCCGATTCGAGATCAGGGAACCAGAAGGGCCGTACTTATGGAAAGTTCAGCAAGGGTCATGAGGGAGTGTGTAGAGCAGGGTCTTGCTACAAGTGTGGCAAGGAGGGGCATATGGCTAAGGATTGCCCCAATTGATTTGTAGTCTATTTTCACTGCAACCAGACCGAACACCAGAAGACCGAGTCTCTGCAGCTGCAGGGATCTGCCCCTGCTGCTGTTCGAGCTACAGACAGCCGACCGACAAAGGCCGAGGCACTGAAGGCACGAGGGAGAGCTTTTCAGTTGACCATGGAGGAGGTCCGCGCGACACCTGATTTTGTGGCTGGTATGTATTCTTTCTCGTATTTTCTATGATGTTTATGATATGGTGTTTATATTATGTTATGCGTTGGTACTTTCCTTGTGTGTTATGTGCCTGATTTGTTGTTATTTGACTCGGTTGCGAGTCGGTCTTTCGTATCGTTAGCCTTTAGTCAGCACATCAGTATCCGTCGAGAGGCGTTGAGTCGACCTTTGCGAGTTTCCATAGCTGACGAGAGAGCAGTGTATGCCCCGGATGTGATTCGAGGATGTGTACTCGAGATCTTCGGCGTTGAGTTTCCGATTGATTTGGTCCTGATTGCTATGGGTGATGTCTGTGTCATTGTGGGCATGGACTAGTTGAGTAGATTTGGAGCGGTTATCGACTGCGAGCTACAACTGGTGACCATACGAGACCCAAGTGGGGGAGTTCTTACAGTTTGTGGTGAGGGTACCCATTCTGGGTCAACATTTTGTTTAGCTGCAAGAGCGAGGTAGAGTCTACAGCAGGGCTGTAGTGGGTTTATGGCTTATGTGGTGGATACGAAAGTAGGTGCAGAGAGACCGAGGTTGGTCCATGAGGTCCCAAGAGTGCATGAGTTCCCAGATGTTTTCCCCGAGGAGTTTCCGGGTGTACCTCCCGAGAGGCAGATGGAGTTCCGTATCGATTTGGTTCCCGGGGCAGCGCCTATCGCCAAGGCGCCCTATTGCCTTGCACCTCCAAAGATGTAGGAGTTATCCTTGCAACTTCAGGAACTGCTGGGAAAGGGTTTTATACGGCCGAGTAGCTCGTCGTGGGGAGCGCCGATCCTTTTTGTCAAGAAAAAGGATGGTTCACACCGGATATGCATTGATTATCGGGAGTCAAACAAGCTAATGGTCAAGAACCGTTACCCTTTCTGAGGATTGATGATTTGTTCGATTAGTTGCAGGGAGTGTCTTGGTTCTCTAAGATTGATATGAGGTCTGGATATCATCAGATGAGGGTACGTGATGAGGATATCCAGAAGACATCATCCAGGACTCGTTATGGGCATTATGAGTTCGTGGTGATGCCTTTCGGGCTCACCAATGCACCGGTGGCATTCATGGACCTCTTGAACAGGGTGTGCAGGCCGATGTTGGATCGTTCGATAATCGTGTTCATTGATGATATATTGGTGTATTCGAGATCTAGAGAGCAGCATGAGGAGCATTTGAGGGAGATCCTCGGAGTTCTGAGATCGGAGAGGCTTTATGCCAAATTCTCCAAGTGCGATTTCTGGTTACGAGAGGTTCAGTTTCTAGGACACCTTGTCAACCAGAATGGGATATTGGTTGATCCGGCGAAGATTGATGCAGTGATGAGTTGGGAGGTGCCGAGATCCCCCTCGGAGATCAGAAGTTTTCTGGGACTGGTCGGCTATTATCGGAGATTTATCAAGGATTTCTCCAAGATTGCGATTCCTCTCACCAAGTTGACCCGGAAGGGCGTAGCATTCAATTGGGGTCCAGAGCAGAAGACCTCGTTTGAGACATTTCGTCAAAGATTATGCGAAGCCCCGGTATTAGCCCTCCCAGAAGGGATGGAGGACTGTGTGGTATATTGTGACGCATCGATATCGGGGTTGGGTGCAGTACTTATGCAAAGGGGACATGTGATAGCATATGCATCGAGGCAGCTAAAGCCTCATGAGACGTGGTATCCCACCCACGATCTAGAGTTGGGGGCAGTAGTGTTCGCCCTCAAGATCTGGTGTCACTATTTGTATGGGGTTCGGTGTACTATATACACGGACCACAAGAGCCTGAAGTATTTGATGGATCAGCCCAATCTGAATATGCGCCAAAGGAGATGGTTGGATGTGGTAAAGGATTATGAGTGTGAGATCCTGTACCACCCAGGCAAGGCTAACGTGGTAGCCAATGCCTTGAGTTGTAGGGCAGAGGGTGCCCCATTATGAGGTGTTTGTTTAAGGTTGACAGTGATGACCCTGGTGTTGGACACCATTCAAGAGGCCCAGGTGGAGGCCATGAAACCAAAGAACCGCAAGCGAGAGCAGGTGATTGGGCCGATATCTGAGTTCATTACTGATAGTCGAGGGCTTATGACCTTCTAGGGCCGGATTTGGGTGCCATTTGAGGGTGGGGCACATGCCACTTTGATGGAGGAGGCGCACAGGTCGAGGTTTTCGATCCATCCCAGGGCCACTAAGATGTATTTGGACCTGAAAAGAGACTATTGGTGGCCCTATATGAAGAGGGACGTGGCGTGGTTTGTAGAGAGGTGCTTGACCTGTCGCAGGGTTAAGGACGAGCACGAGTGTCCACATGCTAAGTTGCAGGCAGTTGAGGTTCCCCAGTGGAAGTGGGAACAGATTTCCATGGATTTTATCACCAAATTGGAGAGGACTACGATAGGCGTCGACACAAGTTGGGTGATCGTCGACCGGCTGACGAAGAGCCCTCATTTTCTTACTATCAGTGAGAGCTCTTCAGTAGAGAGGATGGCAGAGGTGTATGTGAGGGAGGTGGTATCGCGGCATGGTGTACCAATCTCGATTATGATCGAGATGTGCATTTCACTTCCAGGTTCTGGAAGAAGTTCCATGAGGAGTTGGGTACTAGGCTGCATTTCAATACCGCTTACCACCCACAGACAGACGGACAGAGTGACCGGACGATTCAGACGCTCGAGGACATGCTTTGGGCATGTGTGCTGGACTTCGGAGGGAGTTGGGACACGTATCTTCCTTTGGCTGAGTTTTCTTATAACAACAGCCACCATTCGAGTATCGGTATGCCTCCCTTTGAGTTATTGTATGGGCGGAGGTGTCAGACTCTCATCTGCTGGGGAGAGGTTGGGCAATGAGTGTTAGGTAGTACTGAGTTAGTATTTCAGACAATAGAGCAGATATAGCAGGTCAGACAGAGATTGTTGACAGCTCAGAGTCGCCAGAGAAGTTACGCGGGTAGGCGACGATCCGAGCTCGAGTTTCAGGTCGGAGATTTTGTGCTCCTGAAGGTGTCTCCTTGGAAAGGAGTGATCCAGTTCAGAAAGAGGGGCAAGATGGGGCCCCGATACATCGGTTCATTCAGAGTGTCCGTGAGGGTAGGCAAGGTAGCATATCGTTTGGAGCTACCTGCAGAGTTGAGCCAAATTCATGATACCTTCCACGTGTCTCAACTGAGGAAGTGTATTGCCGACGAGTCGGCAGTGGTACCATTGGAGGATATTCAGGTAGATGCGAGCCTGAAATATGTTGATAGAGCGATCGCCATTCTGGATCGGAAGGTCAAGATTCCGAGGAACAAGGAAGTGCCTCTGGTTCAGGTCCATTGGCAACATTGGAGAGGGTCCGACCTGACTTGGGAGCCGGAGTCAGAGATGTAGAAGCAACATCCGGAGTTGTTTGCAGCGTTAGACTTCGAGGGCGAAGTCTGGTTCTAGTGGGGGAGAATTATAACATCCTGAATTCAGGTGTGTCTCTTAAACCCTTCTCCTTTTCCCAAGTTGTCAAGGTAAGCCCTTAAATGAATTGTTACGCTTGTGAGTACGCTAGGCGTACTGAAGGGTACGCTGCGCGTACTCACGCACTTAATTTTGGACGCGTACAGGGTTACGCTGGGCGTAGCGGGCCCAGCTGTAAACCCTAATTTGGGGCTTGTGCACTATAAAAGGAATGATATTGCCTTGACCTCAGCCCCATTTCAGAGAATGAAACCCTAATAGAGAGTCCTCCTTCGTTTCTAGCTAGTGTGTTGGTGTTCTAAGCTTCAAAGTGTCATTTCTAGGTGGTGGAAGAGAAGAAGAGGCCATTTTGGAGGCTAAGAGTTGTGGGCAACAGTAGATCCGAGCTTTTCAAAGGTTGGAGCTTCTTCCTGAGGTAAAACGCTCAAATCTTGACTTGTCATTTGTGTGGTGTGCTTCTTCGACCAATTTCTAGGGTTTTTAGTCCCAAGATGGAGACTTTATGAGTAAATGGTCTCCATTGGCCAAGATCTATCATATTTTAGGACTATAAGAGTTGTATGTTCATAAAAATGCAATCTTGGACGTGGATTTTGAGCCATGCATGAAATCTAGACCTTTTGAGGAGGAATGAAAAGTGTTAAAGGGTGTAAGGACCATTACAGCCATGCAAAGGCTTAAAGGTTCCGACTTTATGGGATAAGAGGTCTAGAAAGAGCCAGATCCGGAAGTTGAATGAGTGTCTTAACCGTTTAAGACCAAAAACCAAAGAAAGGTTGAAACTGAGACTTACGTTGGGCGTAACTCTCAGTACGCGCAACATAAGGGGTTGAGACCCCGTTTGTGACTCGCCGGCGTACGCCCTGCGTACAGAGAAAGTACGCGCCATGTACTGTCTTCTGTTGACTTCCGTTGACTTTTAAGGTTTTTGTCAACCCTTGGACTTTTAGGGTCAGGGAGGGGTAAAATGGTCTTTTACCCTTTTGTGGAATTGTAGAGTGGATTTAATCTATCCTTTGACAGCCATTATTTATTTGAGAGTGATGTCTTGTGTTAAGGCGGGGGCTAGATTAGTGTGTTCGAGTGCGAGATTATCCGAGATACCCGAGGTGAGTCTTCTTACTATACTTTACCTAAAGTGGTAATTAGAGTTATGTGACAGAGTATTTTGTATGTTATTTATATGATGTGATACACTGTATTATTTCTATGTGATTTATGCGATGTATGTTTCAGAGTTTACAAAGTTAGAACCGGAAGGTTCACAGAGTTAGGACCAGAGGGTCCACATAGTTAGGACTAGAGGGTCCACTTTGTTATAGCCTCGAGTGGCTAATATGTGTTATATGTGGTATTTTGGGAAATCACTAAGCATTTATACTTACAGTGTTGTGTTATGTGTTTCAGGTACTAGTGAGGATCGTGGGAAGGCGCCGACATGATCAGTACATACACGAGGACTTTTTATGTATTATGATCTTGGGTTGTGTTCTATGGATGTTATATGATACAATGACATTTTTATAATATTTATGAATGAAAGTATGTTTTGGAAAATGTAAAAATTGTTTTGAAAAATTTGGGTGTTACAACACTTATCCAAATCGATGCAAGATAACAACCTCAAAATACAGATAGAACCAATAAGAAGCAAAAGATACATACTCACAAGTTCGCCTGCTGGAGTCCTAACCGCTATTGTCTGACACTGTAAAGCTTAAATCATCTATGCTAGGGCTCCTGGTCTACCATATCATTCATCGGTGATCCTCAAAGTAGCCGGAGTAGGCGCACCCACTGCTCCTCCTAATAACATCGTACAGTCTGCCTTCTTGTGCCCCACCTGATGACAATCAAAAGATAACATGATTGCCCCCTGAGGACAATACCTACTGATGTGAGCAACCTTGCCACACTTGTAGCAGCCCAAAGCCCAGAAACGATAAACTCTGTCGTGCAGTTTCCCACACAAGCTACACTAACTCTAGCCTTGCTGGCCTCTCGAGAACTGGTCAGAAGTCTTGGGTCTCTTCCTAGGATCCTACAACGTCTGCACCTGATCTGACCCCGTCCTCCAAAAGTTCTCCAAATCAATCCCCCGCTCTCGGGCCCTAGAGATCATATCGTTCAGGGTCTCGATCCCTGAAATACTCACGCACTCCCTGATATCATCCCACGACATATCATGATACCTCACTTTCTTCATATCCTCATCTGTTGCATACTACGGTACCAATAAAGCCCTCTCTCGAAACTTGGCAGTGATCTCTGCCATAGTCTTAGTAGTCTAGCAGAGATTCAGACACTCTTACGCCAGCTGCTGCACCTCAATAGTCGGAGCAAACTCTGCTTGGAACCTGGTTGAGAAATCATCCAATTACATAGCATCAACCACATCATCAACCAATTTACTACGAACCTCTTCCCACCAATCCCATGCCCGGTCCTTTAATTAGCAGGAAGCAAATTTGACCTTCACCTTTTCAGGGCAGAAACTCGTCTTGAACGCGTTAGCCATATCCGCTAACCATCTCCTGCTGACAATGGGGTCCCTCTCCCCATGGAACACAGGAGCTCCACAAGCATGGAACTCCTGGAAAGACAAAGTGCAAGCTCCAAAGATAGCCATAACCTTTGCATGGAACCCACCCAATCGCTCATCCACTATCACCGAAACCCAGGGAGAAATCTCCGATGAGATGAATTCCCGCAACCGCTCGTTAATCGGCTCAACATCCATACGTGATCCAGAACCTGAACTAGAACCAGAACTTGAACAAGAACCACCTCCCTGAGCGCTCATATCTAAACTGAAATATGACATGCCAAAGATCAACACATATCCAAAAATCCACCTCCCATAAGCTTCTTAGATTCTCCAAGACTCTCACCAATTTATGTATGAATCCTATTCTTTTAGTAGTATGGGCCCAATACTATCTTCCACACCTATTCATACTTTCCTCAGCAATCTTCCTAAATCCTTTAAGTCACTTCCTCAACAAAAGCACTAAAACTCACTAAATTGCACCAATAAACTCACTAAAGCATATCCTAGGCTCTCATAGGTTCCCGACCTTACCCAACCTTAGCTTTTGAAGGAATCCCACCAATGTCATCCGACTTCCTCATGAATTGTGACATCCCCAAAATCTCGGCCAGAAAAGACTGATTTTCATTTATTTATTTTTAATAGGCCGCGACAGAAAAACTTCGTTATAAATTCATAACTTCTTCGTTTGACGTCCGTTCTCGCCTAACTTTTTATCGCTTCGATACCAACAACGAGACCTTCGATCCTCGTTTAGATTGCTTCGGCTAAAAACCGCTTGTTCTCAAATCGAGTAAAACAGGCTGCATACCGCTAAGCCGAAACTTCGATAAATCATAACTTCCTCATACGAAGTCAGATTTGGGCCTTCTATATATATTCGGAAACCTCGTTTCAACTACTACAACATTATTCAAAGATATTAAGTTTATTTTACACTTAAATTTTGATGCTTATTTTTATTCTTAATTAATCAAACCACATAATTAGGCATTTAAGCAGAAAACACATAATACTCAAATAATACAATCTTATTATTTGAAAACGGGTTACAAAGGTTAACCTAGACTATTACATTGCTAAAAGTGGCAAGCCTGGAAACACAGGCGTTACAATTCTCTCCACCTTAGAATGATTCCGTCCCCGGAATCGCACATCAACAAACAAATGCGGATAGCGACTCAACATGTCACTCTCCATCTCCCAGGTGAGATTCGGCCCATTCGTGTGTTTCCATCGGACAAGCACTAACCCAACCATTTTGCGTCGCAACTTCTTAGTCTTTCGGTCAACAATTGCCTTTGGTTCTTCAATCAACCTTTTTTTCTCATCAATTCTCAATTCAGATATTGGAATTATGTCGGGAACTTCTCCCGTGAACTTCCTCAAATAACACACATGAAAAGTGTTGTGAATTCCATTCAGTTCTTCGGGTAATTCGAGCTTGTAAGCTTGGTTCCCAACCCTTCCACGACGAGACTTTAAGCAAAACCGAATCTCCAACCTCAAAAGTCATCGGTCTTCGCTTCTTGTCAGCATAGCTCTTTTGACGATCCTGAGCTACTAACATTCTTTCCCTAATTATTTTCAACTTTTCAGCAGTTTGATGAACCATCTCTGGTCCCATAAACTGTTTTTCCCCAGCCTCAAGCCAACAAGACGGCGTACGACACTTCTGTCCATACAAAGCTTGATAAGGTGCCATCTTAATGCTCGAGTGAAAACTATTATTATAGGAAAATTCTACCAAAGGTAAATGTTCATCCTAATTACCTAGGAATTCCAAGGTACATGCTCTCAACATATCTTCAAGTGTTTGTATTGTTCTTTCACTCTGACCATCAGTCTGCGGATGGTAAGCTGTGCTTAAACATAACTTGGTACCCATTTCCTCTTGTAGACTCTTCCAAAACCTCGAGGTGAAACGGCTATCACGATCCGATACAATCGTTAGCGGAACACCGTGAAGCCTCACGATTTCCATCACATAAGAATTCGCAAGCTTTTCCATAGATCATTTCTCCTTGGCTGCTATGAAATGCGCACTCTTAGTGAATCGATCAACGACCACCCAAATCATGTCGTGACCATTCTTTGTTCTGGGCAGTTTAGCGACAAAGTCCATAGCAATGTCTTCCCACTTACCCATAGGCACATGCATTGGTTCTAAACTCCCGTAAGGTTTCTGATGTTGTGTCTTGACTCTCTCACAAGTCACACACTCGGCCACATACTTTGCAACATCAAGCTTCATCGTCGGCCACCAGTAGTAGGGTTTCAGGTCCCTATACATTTTAGTGCTACCCGGATGAATTGAGTACATGGTTTTGTGAGCTTCTTCTATCAGAAGATCCCTAATTCCTCCTGACTTAGGTACCCAAATACGTTCTTGGAATACCTTCAGTCCATGGCCGTTAGTACCAAACACCAACGTTTTACCCAAACGTTCCTCCTTTCGGTCATTTTTCTCAGAAGATTCCTCTTGAGCTTTCTTTATGCTTTCCACAATGGTCGAGACAACTTCAATTCTCAACGCTCTTGGCCTTTTCCTTTCAAGATTGACTTTCCAACTGAGAGCATCAGCAACAACATTAGCTTTACCGGGGTGGTAAAGTATCTCGCAGTCGTAGTCTTTAAGTAATTCTAGCCAGCATCGTTGCCTCATATTCAATTCTTTCTGATTAAAGAGATATTGGAGACTCTTATGATCAGTAAAAAGTTTGCACTTCGTGCCATAGAGGTAATGCCTCCATATTTTCAGAGCGAAAACTACCGCTGCCAACTCCAAATCATGAGTCGGGTAATTCTTTTCATGCTCTTTCAGCTGTCGAGACACATATGCTATCACCTTTTCTCTTTGGGTCAAAACACAACCCAATCCAACACCAGACGCATCGCTATAAACAGCGAAGTCTTCAACTCCATTGGGTAGAGAAAGTATCGGTGCCTCACATAGCTTCTTCTTTAACTTCTCGAATGCTTCTTTATGCTTATCACTCCAAGCATAAGTAGCTGCTTTGTGGGTCAAAGCTGTTAATGGAGTAGCAATCGAAGAAAAGCCTTGGATAAACCTTCGGTAATATCCGGCTAATCCTAAAAAGCTTCGAATCTCCGTGGGACTTTTTGGTTGTTCCCACTTCATCACAGCTTCAATCTTCGCTGGATCAACCATTATCCCTTCTTGGTTGACCACGTGACCCAAGAATTAGACTTCAAGAATCCAAAAATCACATTTGGAGAACTTCGCATACAACTTCTCCTTCTTCAAAACTTCTAACACTTCTCGCAAGTGTCTGCCATGCTCCTGTTGGCTTTTCGAGTAAATCAGAATGTCGTCTATGAACACTATCACGGATTTATCAAGGAAAGGATTACAAACCCTATTCATCAAATCCATGAACGCTGCTGGAGCATTGGTTAGTCCAAAAGACATAACCAAGAACTCGTAGTGTCCATATCTAGTTCTGATTGTAGTCTTCTCGATATCTTGCTCTCTTACTTTTAGCTGATGATATCCCGACCTAAGATCGATCTTCGAGAAATAGCTCGAACCTTGCAATTGATCAAACAAGTCATCAATCCTCGGCAACAGGTATCTATTCTTAATTGTTGCCTTGTTCAGCTCTCTGTAATCGATGCACATTCTCATACTTCCATCTTTCTTCTTCACAAATAACACCGGAGCTCCCCAGGGTGATGAACTAGGTCTAATAAAACCTTTGTCCAATAACTCCTGATGTTGCATCATCAGCTCCTTCATCTCCGTCGGTGCTAATCGATAAGGTGCTTTTGCTATTGGCGTGGTTCCTGGTAACAAGTCAATACGGAATTCCACTTGTCGATCAGGCGGTAATCCAGGAAGATCTTCGGGAAATACTTCCGGATACTCACACACGACTGGAATACTCTGCATCACCTTCTTTTCTTTCTTAGCATCAATCACGAATGCTAAATATGATGTACATCCCTTGGTCAAACACTTTCTGGCTTTCATTAGGGAAATGATTCCAGAATCCACTCGTCGTTTGTCCCCATACACCATAAACGAATCTTTCCCAGGCGGGTATACTTTAACTATCTTCTTCTTGCATAAAATTTCGGCATCATTGGCGCTAAGCCAATCCATTCCCAGCACGATGTCGAAACCATTTAGCTCGATAGGCAATAATTCCTCGTGGAACTTATTCCCATTAAGATCAATTAAGATGTTTTTCATACGATGGCTAACAGGTACAAACTTGCCACTAGCAACTTCGACTAATAAAGCATTATCTAGTCTATCAATAGACACAACTAGCTTTCTACCAAACTCATGCAAAATAAAGGAGTAGTTGGCTCCAGAATCAAACAATATTTGAGCAGGTAATTCGTTTACGAGAAAGGTACCTGAAGCGACATCAGCTTCATCTTTCACAGCCTCAAGTGTCATCTGGAAGGCTCTCGCCTTCGGCTTTGGTGGAATATTGGGCCTAGCTGCCTCCTTCTTCTTCGGACAGTCTTTAAAAATATGCCCCTCTTCATTGCACCCAAAACACATCCTTTTGTTGTTCGGACATTCATTGGCAAAATGTCCAACCTTTCCACACTTGTAGCAGGTTACATCCTCGCTACATTTCCCAAAGTGTTTTTCTTACACTTATCACACCACTTTGCTTCGCCTCCTTTTCCTCCAAACTTTTTCGAATCAGATTTCGAAAATTTGCTTTTCTTACCGGAACCAGATGTTCCCTCAAACTTTCTTTTCTCACCAACTTCAACCTTGACGGTGGTTCTCCCCTTAATCACGTTCTCAACAGACTTGGCAGCCCAGATAGCTGTCCCTAGAGTAAATGCCTGACGTACTGGCACCTCGTACTCCCATGGGAGTCCCTTTGCATACCGATCCACCTTTGTCAGCTCATCTGGAACGATGCGCAAAGCAAAATCCATCTTATCGGTGAAGTTATTGGTGTATTCATCAACTGACATGCTACCTTTCGTCAATGTCAGAAACTTGTTCTCTAGTTCCAACAGATTTTGAGCCGAGCAGAACTTGCGCTTGAACTGCGCCAAGAACTCTGCTCATGACAATTCCAGCGGCTCATTAGGGCTTAACGTCTTCCCTAGAGTGTTCCACCAACGAACGGCTCCACCTCGGAATTGACGCACTGCATAGATAGTCTGCAACTTGCCTCTTCAGCCACAAGTCATGAAGGCTAGCTCCATTTCGGAGATCCAATCCATAACCCCAATTGGATCCTCCTTTCCATTAAAGGTCGATGGTTTGCAAGTCAAAATGTCCTTGTACTTGCATCCCATTCCATCATTCTTCCCATCACGGTTATCTTGCCTAACTATCGGTGGGTTGGCTGGACCAACATACCCACTGAAGTTTCCACCTTTCGAGTGCCCTTCATTTAATTCAGGCTCTTCCACACGAATTGACAGTTCTTCACGATTCTGTTGAAGCAACCGTCTAGTGTCATCCATTTGACGATCCAACATCGTTTGAATCATCATTTGCACACCAGCCATGGTTATTGGCTCAGGTGTTGCTGCTACGACAAGTATTTGGTCAATCACTGGTGGTTGATTCCTGTTTTCATCAGCATTTCCAACTCCACTTCTTGTTCTCACCATTTTGATCTACACACCGAATAAGGTGAAATTAGATCCTCAATCACGATAGATATTCAAATCATCCTTATCACTCTGAAACGTTTACATGCTAGTTCTAATATCGTAGACGCACGCTTAGAATCCTACACACATAAGGTTTCTAGATCCGGTCGGCAACAGACCATAGATCCAAACAAATAATATCATATATGGCAACATATAACATTTAGCACATAAGAGCATTTTAGGCAACTCTCCTAAAATAAACTAGTGCTTGTGTCTAAAACATAACAGACACATATCTCAAAATTCTACTTAGCATTCTAAGTTTAAGTCTAGAAATCCTACAAATTCCTAGTTCGCTTAAACTAATGCTCTGATACCAACTGTGACATCCCCAAAATCTCGGCCAGAAAAGACCGATTTTCATTTATTTATTTTTAATAGGCCGCGACAGAAAAACTTCGTTATAAATTCATAACTTCTTCGTTTGACGTCCGTTCTCGCCTAACTTTTTATCGCTTCGATACCAACAACGAGACCTTCAATCCTCGTTTAGATTGCTTCGGCTAAAAACCGCTCGATCTCAAATCGAGTAAAACAGGCTGCATACCGCTAAGCCGAAACTTCGATAAATCATAACTTCCTCATACGAAGTCAGGTTTGGGCCTTCTATATATATTCGGAAACCTCGTTTCAACTACTACAACATTATTCAAAGATATTAAGTTTATTTTACACTTAAATTTTGACGCTTATTTTTATTCTTAATTAATCAAACCACATAATTAGGCATTTAAGCACAAAACACATAATACTCAAATAATACAATCTTATTATTTGAAAACGGGTTACAAAGGTTAACCTAGACTATTATATTGCTAAAAGTGGCAAGCCCAGAAACATAGACGTTACATGAATATAGTCACATGTAATAAGGATCAGATAATCCTTCGAGTAAAAGAATCAACCCTAGAACGGTTGGACCCAAACAAGTGTTGGATTAGGTGTCTAAGCACATAACTGATAGGATAAATTATGGAGAAAGAGGATTAAATATGACTTAGTAATATATTATAAGAATAATATATTAATTGAGTATTCATATTGTTTAATTAGTATTGATCAGAAATTAATTTGGTGATCAAAAGAGACTGATTAAATTAACGGGGACTAATTACGTAAATCGGTAAATGTTTATAGTTTGGGCTTATGCACCTTATTTCTAAGGCGGATGAAATTTCTATGAGATTCCATAATGATTTTGTCCAAGGCTTGTCCAATGGGGGTCCATATGTTGCTTACGGCCTAAGTAAGGGAATTAGGGTTTCCATGTTGAAAACCTAGTAAGCCTCAACTATAAAAGGAACCCTAAAGACTCTCAAAATCGGCCTATACCTTTGGAAGGAACCCTATCCAACTTTTGAAGCCTTCTCCTCTCTCTCTCTTGTTCTTCCCTTTTGCTAGTGGTGTTTGTGACTTCGTTAGAGGTGCAACAATTGGGGCACTAAGCTTTCAAGAGTCAAGGACTTTGTGGATTGTTCTTATTATTGCTACATAACAAGTAAGGTATGATTCCAAACCCTTATTTACATATGAATTTCATTCTTAAACATGTTAGATTAGGTTTTATGCTTTGGAAGATTGTTTGCATGTATAATTTTAGGAAAACCTAGATCCAAAGCATTAGGGTTGTATGTACACCATAGGAATGACGTTATGCTTAAAACCCATCAGTTGTATCAGAGCCTAGGGTAGTTTTTCTGTTATATGATTGAAAATTTAAGTTTTTAAAGCTGGAAAATTTTGAATTTCGTTTTTGGACCAGACTCGCGACATGAACACAGTCTGATAGCATAATTTTGAAAATTTTGCACTAATTTGATTTGGATAATTACCATAAATTGTTTTTTCAAATTAAAAATCAGATTTTCTATTACGGTAATTGATATCCTAATCAAATTAATAGATAATTGTCAATTTAAGATACTTACTATTTTAAAAGATAAAGATTAATTATTTGTAATTTGATTTGAATTATCTTGTAAGAAAAATATATGAGGTCAAGTTATGTGATAATTATTAACTATATGATATTTAATTATTTTTTAAATTTGATCTAAAAGATATTTTGAAAAGTTTAAAAATTTGTCCTCAAGTTTTGCAATTTAAAATTTGATTAAAAACTTTTAATTATGAAATATTGAATTCTAAAACCCTCGTATATTGAATTGCTCAAATCACTCCCTTATGGTTTTATTAAATTATAAAAGTGTTTAATTAAAAGAGATAATTAATAAATACATAAATTATATGGTTTGAGATTAATCAAATTAAAAGTCTAATTTATTAATAAATTAAACCACCTAGTATTTTTTAATGTGTAAAATACACCCTTATACTATATAAAATTAAAAGTATAATATATTATATATGTATAAGTTAAAATGTTAGTCTTATAGTTAGTAGGCCTCATTCACGAAGCTGGTCTATAAAGGGGTTTTTAAGGAAGCGATCTGTAAAATTACCGCCATTGGGTATCCACTCTTACCCTCCGCACCCTTGACTAGTGGAGGGTCGTTAGCCGAATGACTAGGATAGGTCACAACCTTCCATTATAAGTATAATGAAATACGAAGTAACTAAACACTTTTATAAATTGCCAAATCTTAGTTACTTTAGGAAAAATGTGAACTTGGGTCTAATCCATGAAATTACACATTTCACCTCGTTGGTCGTTAGTAGAGCATGTGTAGTTAACTGACACACTAATATAAGACCAATGAAGGATGGCAACGGGTAGCTCATAGATTATCATAGATCAATGGAGCATGTGTGCTTAACCGACACACTGATTAAGTGATATACGTATTTGAGAGTACCAAGCTAATTTGCATGGTTCACACCTTGTTTGTGATCCTTGGTATCCCAGTCACAAACTTGAAGGGCATAATCGAGATTAAACATGCCATTGAAAAGTTCAATGAATCTCAAAAGATCTAGGGGTTTCAACTCATGTCAAATTTTGTTTTTCATGGTGGAAATTGGTAAATCGTCATTTACCTACCTTCAAATATTCTGTAGCTGGATTATGGCATCCCTCTTCTAAGTTGTAGAATATTGTGTTTGGTCCTAGCCTTAATATTTCATTTGGGTGTTATATTAAGGATTGAATCAACTAACTTGAATTTCTCCCGTTTTGTAGATGTCAAATTCTAACAACTATGGTCTTCCTGAATCCTTTCCACTTAAAGATGATGTGCCGCGATTGGATCGTGGAAATGGAAATAAAGCTTCATTTCCTCCTCCTCCTCCTCCAATAGTTCTCCCTGACCCACGTGTTCGAAGAATTGAAAAGTTCAATGTTACTTAAGCCGTATTGGCGAGTAAACACGAAAATGGAAAGTCTGTGTGTGTACACGTCTTGGAAATGAAGTTACACATTGACAAGTTGGGAATGTTGGGTGTCGATGTCTCAAGGAAGATGGTTGTTGACTTGGTTCTTCAATCACATCCTGAATCATAGAATGAGTTCATTAAGGATTAATATATGATGGACCACGATGTGACCCTCATTGATCTTACCTATTTGCTGCTGAATCAACAATGATTTGGCGCACTGGTAAAGCAAATTTGAATGGTAGATCAACCTCCCAAACTTCCATGGACATTGACAATGGCAACATTGGAAGTCCAGAAAAGTCTTCTCTTCCTAATGGAAAGGGATGGACCAAGGTCAAACAATTTGATCGGATGGTAAAGAGAAAGGTTGAATCTGAGATTGCCCCATGTGCTGTTCTAAAAGAGTCCAATTGTTTCTACTACCAAGAGAAGGGGCATTGGTTGTGAAGCTTCCATATCTACCTGAAAGATCGCAAGGATGGGAGAGTCAAGATGTATCACTCTGCTTCAGGTAAAGTCCACTATCTAACTCTATTAAGTTCCTATTTGTAGATTATTAATACATGATGTGATAAGATTACATTTTGATGTTTTGTACGATCGAAGAAAAGAACGGAAGCTTAAAAGAAGAGTGAGCTGAGTTTGATCTTTCGATCGCACGGATCGATGATCAGATTTTTGAGCTACTATTTAACAGTTATGATAGATTGCTTAGGAATATTTAGTAGCATAGTTTTCATTTGATATTTCATTGTAAGGACAAGTTTTTTCTGCATTTTTTATAAAGAAAATAAATTTTGGTTTTGTCTTATTTATATCCTTGTAATGGAATTTGTGAAAATTGATGTTTGTATGCTTCTATTGTTAGCAATATTGAAAATGTATGTGATTCTTAGTTTTGTTATTTGTGGTAGTGTCAGAAATTTACCAAATAAGGAAAGATTTTCATCACCCAAGTTTCAATTGGACAAAAACTTGGAATCATGCGAATTGTATTGTGTGATGAATGAGAACATTTGTATTTGGGAAAGTAAGACTAATTCCTTGTTCACACAAGTATGTGAATCAAGTGAAGAACTAAAGGACTAGTACACAATGTTGTGCATTGATCAAGTCCACAACAAAGAACAATAAGTATATTCGTCATGATTTGCTAAAAGTTTAGTAAATATCGTTATTATGAATCACTGAAAAGGTTTCAATGTAAAGCATAACAAATAGAAAGAATCAATTAGGCAAAAAGACAAAAGTTTCTCCAATCTAATAAGAAGGGAGAGGAATTAAGTATCGTGTTTTATGCTTAACTTAGTGATTATGAAACAATGTCACAATTGATCCTCTAAGGACACCTTAGTGCACTAGTATGACTGAGAAGAGGAATCAGAAATTGTTGGAATGGTTAAATCAAAAGGTGAATCACACTTTGCTCCAAAATCGAGTCTTAGAGTTAAAGATTGTGACTTGAGTGACACATCTTAAGAAGTAATTAACACACTCATCAAATGTGGAGTACAAAATTGTTCTTACTTTTTCACATTTTAAATTGGTAAGTTGTAATGTCTTGGATAAGACTAAGATAAACTAAGACCATTTGAGTGAAGTGTTTGTCTTGATAAGAATCCGCACTAACTCTTGAATATTTTCTTGTCAAGGAATGTTTCTTGACATGAGAATCTTATATGACAAGAGGACAGTGAGAGTCTTAATGGTATTGAATAGCTTCAGGAACTAATCAAGAATAAACCTATTGTCTATCACTAGAACACGACTTCAGGTTCATAACCTATCGTGTTGACATAATCTTGTGCCATTTCAACTGAGTTGACTATGCATGTGAGTTCTATGAGTTCTCATTTGAATGCATAAAGGCGAAGTATCTTAATCAATGAAAGTTCATTGATATGTATGGGGGAGTTGCTCAACTACTTTGGAAGACATGGTAGGCCCTTGTGCTGCCATATGACAAGAAATAAAGATTGAACAAGTTTAATCTATATGAGCTTGGATTTGTCACAAATCTTGTCTTTTGATATTGGTTATGACAAATTCACATGGATAGAAATGTATACACCATAAAATCTAAGTGATAAGGTTTCTCTCCATTTCATGAAAATGATTGTGAGGAAACAGTTTAACTAAGAAGATTTTAAGGAGATAGCGATTGTGATATTTGCATTCTCAAATTCGATTATGGTTATGGAATCCCTCTTCATAGTTCGAATTGTGAGAAAAGGCAATTAGTTTGAACATTTTAGACTTATTGCTGTAAGTTCTAGGATTGTTTAGACACATATATGAGTTATCTAAGGAAAGGTGTATGAGTTTGAGAAGCTTAGATAAAGTTTTATCGAAGCATCACGTATAAGAAATATGAACTTTGGTAAGAAAGTCAATAAGTATTGATTTCAAGAAGTCCAGCTGATTTCTGAATACATGTCAAAGCTAGCGAGCGCATAAGTGTTATGCTGGTAAGGAAATAATTATCATGTTAGTAGGAGCATGATTATTATTTTAAGTGTTGCAAGCTAGTAATATTAATTATAGAAAACAAAAGTTTCAATTCGTAAAGTTGCAGAAGTTGAAAAGTCGTTTTGCTATAATTAAGGGAGATGTGCTTATACTTCATTTCAAATTTAAAAGCTTAGATCGAGAAATTTTAATCAAATTTATTCAAAAGACATATATGAATTATATGTTGAAAAGATTCAACATAAGGGAATTCTATATATAGCAATATTATAGCAAGAGACTGGTAAAGTATCATGGCTTTATGTAAGACATTATGTATCGTGTCCCATATGCTTCGGGTATAGGATCGATTGCATATGCTGTAATATTCTTCCGTTCTGATTTTCTAAATATGTAGGGTATTATGAGGGAAAAAAGGACCAGAACTGGATATGACTAAAAATAATTAAACAACTGTCAAGGACGATCTGAGGTTCACCAAGGATTGGTCACTTGTGGGTAGTTGGAAGTATAGTAATGGATGGAACATATTGACTTCATTATGAATAGATAGGACTCTATTTAAAATGAGTTGCCATATGGGAAATATGGAAATGCTTCCACAAAGAATCTATGTGTAGGTTAGAAACATTTATGCAAGAAGGATGTTTAAAGGAATGTACTTTGACTTTGAGACTTCACGTCTATGGAGTTGTCGTGTAACAATTTCCAATAGACCATTTTGTAATCTCATTGGCAAAATCTTTGTGAGTTTTGTGTTATGTCATTACAAAAGGATCATTGTGTAAAATGTTAGAATCTAATATATTCTCATAGGGGCAAGAATTTGGTATTCATGCACTTGTGATAAGGATTGGGAATTGTGAAATGATCATCATTGGAAATGTTGTCACACCCCCAAACCAAGGATGGCGAAAACGTCCAGGGGGTGGAGGACTTCATGTATAGTATCATAACAACGAGTATAATAATGATCAAAGTAAATACAACCATTATAAATATAATCGATAAAGTTACATTGTTTCATGAGTACATTTTTCAAAATCGATTACAATATAATGATAAAATGTTTTGTCTAACGCCGAAGCATTCCATCCTCAAAAGCTGGTAGTCACCTGTTTTTATTGATTACTTGAGAATACAAGTAAATTTTGAAAGAGTGTGAATGATTATGTTGGTGAGTGCATAAGCTTTTGTTTATAAAGTTGAAAACCATTCTTTGAAAATGTAGTGTATGCACAAGAAAAATCCAATATTTTCCTTAATAAAAAAGGTGCAATCTTAAGACCCAAAGACCAAAATGTACAAGTATTTTCCATACTTATAATAGTGTATGCAACTTTATATAAATAAAACCAGTTTGAATTTAGAGATCCCCGTAAACTATGTGTGTCGTTATCTCCCTATGTGAGTTATTATAACCATAATGTTTGACATAGTGGCCTGTTACGACGTTTTTCAGGCATCAGAATGTTATGACATGTCACCCCAGACCTGCCGGTCTAGCTGTTGCATGCAACTAAGGTGCGGGTTGACAATCCCAATATAGATCTATATACAAGTATCACACTCTCCCTACGAGAGACTCTGGTTATAACTACAAGATTTTAACCAGTACTCTATGAGTACAATGAAGTAGTGCCTCACAACTCTTTGTAGTGAAAACTGAACCTTTCATAGTGAATAGTAATGTAACAAAACATAAACTATACTTATTATACTTTATCGTGTATGTTTGTAATAAATAAAAACCCTTATGATGGATGAGTATTTATATTGGTGTAACTTAACAGGAAACACAAGTCAATATGTAGTCAATCACTGATAAACACTTTGTTCAACAAATTACAAAGTGTTAGAAAACTTGTAACAATTTTTAACTAGTTTTAACTATCTTGTCACTGTTTTTGTAAAAATCTCAAAAAAATCTTCGGGAGTCAAAATCTGAATCCGCAAACTTCAGAAGTTCAGGAAATGTGTCTAGTATGTCCAAAATTTTTATTACTACTTTTTATTGTCTCTAACTAGTGTGAAAATGACCATTATCACTGATTGGTCCTAAATATTTGCTGTAGTGATAGACAGTTTTGTAAAAATCACCATAAATTGTAGGAAAATAGTATGAATATGTGCTAGTAGTCATTTGAAAGGTATAAATCCGAAATATTTTGATATTGAACAGTTTTGAAAAGTATTGACACTAAGATGGTCAAAACAGTTCGTGATTGGACCATAACGTTTGTGTTGAAAGATGTTATTTGAGTTTGAGCATGTTTTGGTGTTGTAACTTGTGCTCTCCATCCATATAACTAGAGGAAAACGTGAAAAGATGGGGGTATCAACTCACCTTGCATGATTCCCTGAGATGGATGGTTGAAGAAAAGGGGTTTCCAAGTCAAGAACACTTTGAGAATGCTTAATGATTTGAAGGTCCTAAGAACAAATATGATGATATTTGTGTAAGAAATCAATGATTTGAGTGAAAGAATGTAGAATATTTAAGAGTAATAATGAAGATCATACCAAGAGTGAGGGGAAATAATCATTAATTCTTGGGGAGTTCTTGGTTCTAGAGAGAATAAATGAGAAAGAGTGAAAGAGAGAGAGAGAGAGAGAGAGAGAGAGAGAGAGAGAGAGTATTTGATTTTTGGATATGCCAAATAAAACTTTTGGGAAATGTGTGGGATATAGATTTTATGTGGATTGGATGTAAGAAAATCTAGTGGAGTGTTGGGGAAGAGTAGAAAGCACAATATTTTGACTAGGTAGAGTGTGAATGGTGACATGAAGTGGGCATAGGGATGAGATGGTGTCATAAATTCTTGGAAAAGTCAACAAACCCATAGATGATATATTGAACAAAAGATATGATCTATAATAAGAATTTCCCCAGAATAGAAATAAAATATGAATTTATGGGGTCTAATATGTCAACATATGAGTTTGGGTGAAAATGCCCCGTCAAAATCATCAAAAACGAGCTTAAAATGTGACAAAGGTCAAAAACCGAGAAAGGAAGCGAATCTGCGAGGTCGAGAGGGTCAGGCGCGAAGAGATGTTTCATGGGCGAGAGGATTCGTTACAAGAGAGGAGGTTCGGTCAGAGAGGATTCACAGGTGAAGGAGAGGTTTCGTTTCGGGAGGACTCATAGGCGAAGCTTGTCGAGGCGAAGCGAATCTGGCCGACCAGAAGCGAGAGTTCTCGGATTCCAAGCGAGAGGGTCCGGAGCGAGAGTATGTGAGGCAAAACTTCCCTCCTAGGAGTGAACCTAAGCCAGAAGCGAAGGTTCCAACAGAAGAGTTCGCCTCAGGAGGGTTCGCCTCTTGAGAGGGTTTCGCTCCCATTGTGCTGTTTTTCATATTTTCTTCTCGTTTCAAGGGATTTTCAACTAATTGAAGTGTCAGGATGGCCCAGGTCTTTACCAAATAGTACAGAGAGAGAGAGATTTGGGAGAGATTTAGGGGAGATTTGGGAGAGAGAGAGATAGAGTAAGAGAGATTGAGAGAGACTTGTTCGATGCCCTTTACTAGTGTTTAGCCTCATGATGCAAGGTTCCTAAACCACATTGTGCCCTGTTATGAGTGTTTTACACCCCCCGAAGGTGCTTAATAGTTCTTTGTAGAGTCATTACATCACTCACCTTGGTTAGGGTTTAAAATTTCTTAACATTTGAAACTTCTGAGTGATACTTTGTATTATGATACAAAGTTGTACAAAAGAAAACATAGAATATACCATATCATACAAGCACTAAATGAGTTTATCGGTTTGACATGTTGACTTTGACCTGACCAGAATTTGATGGTTGTCACAAACATGTTTGATTGATCTCTTTCACAAAGTAAGGACTATAGGTAAATATAGTGTGCATGCTTAGAGCATGGGATGACTATTGTTATAATTCAAGTATTAAGTTGATTATTTGAAACATTATACAATGAATAATGTGAAATTGATATGGTGATTAAATAAAAGGTGTTTTATTTATACTCAAAAGTTTGAGGCATTATTGGATTTGATTATTCTTTTGTTTCACTTCACATGTTTTGACTTCCTGAATAACTAGGTTATTCAAACATACACAGTCAATCATACTTTGGAAGTAGGTAATGAAGTAAGACCGTCATGAATCCGACTGTTGATTGTGTAAAGCGTTTAGACATAGCAAAAGTCTACTACAGTGTTCATGAGTGCTCCTGAAATAAGATTTGAGCATTAGATTAAACCCACACTCACTTGAATCACTTCATGGATTTTATCACGAGTGATTAGTGAGACGATAATATCTTATATTCTTGAAATGGAGAGAGATGAGTTGTTGTTTGCGGGTTGGTTGTGTTGGATAAGGTGTCTAAGTCCATAACTTATTTGGTATATACTTGACCCGACCGGCATGGTCCATTTGGGTTGCATCTCATCCAAACTATTTATGGATAATTTTATGAGAGTTATACACATATGTTTATTAATATATTATAAGTTATAATATATTAATATGAAGTTGTGTTATTTAATTAGTCTTAGTCTTAAATTAATGATGAATTAAGTTAGAGATTAAAAGGAAGACTAATTAGATTATGGGCTATTGGTTTTATATGGTGTGGGTTAACACTCATTTGTTAATGGGCTAGGCTTGGATGGAAGTCCATGGATGATCCATGGAGCTTTTTAACCCATGGATCCTTGGAAAGGAAAGGTCATGGGTTATTAGGGTTTCACCCTAACCATGCACACTATATAAGCATGCTTTTGGAGCATGAAATGGCAACTAGTGAACTAGTGTGTGTGAGCTTGTGTGTGGCCGAAAATATACAAGTGTGTATACTTTCTCAAAGTTTTCCAAGAGTTTGTGGTGTTTTGTGATTCCATTTGAGGCATTCACACTATTGGTGCTTGGCCCTCAAACTCCTAAGAACCAAACTCATCAAAAAGGTATGTAATCTCTTCTAACTCTTTTATGTTGAAATGTTGCCCATGCCATGTTAGATAGGTTATAAACCTTGGAAAATTATTATTTTGCATGTATTTAGACAAACATAGATCCAAGGTTTATTAGGGTTGCATGCACACTTAGGAAGTGTTAGATTGCTCATAACCCAACAGTGGTATCAGAGCCTAGGCTTGCTTGTTTGATACTTGATGCAAAATAGTTGAAAAAGTCAAAAAAACTTGCTGTCTGACTGATGAACTCGCCGAGTCCATGGGGGGACTCGGCGAGTCCATGTGTATCTTCAACCTACTCGCCGAGTAGGTTCTTGCACTCGACGAGTAGGAGCGACAGAGTGCAGATTTTCGACTTTTGCTGCTGGAAATGGACTAGAAACATTACCCTAAACTGTTTTGGTGTTTTAAAACTTGTTTTAGTTGGTGTAATGGTTGTTCTAATCCATTTACAATAGCATATATCAAAATTCCATGATTTTTATGTGTTCATATAGTTCTTGAAATTTTGATGATCATGTTCATGTTCTTATGAATTTAGAAGATGATAGGAATTATTTGCTGAATTGTTTAGAATTAATTCTTGATCATTTATGTGTTTTAATGGAATCCATAATTTGTCCTCAAGTTATGGATATTATTTGCTGAATTGTTTAGAATTAATTCTTGATCATTTATGTGTTTTAATGGAATCCATAATTTGTCCTCAAGTTATGGATATCCAAAGGTCACTTTCTTTAACACACACATTTAAACACATAAGTTACATGAAAGTGAAGAGTCTTCATTTTTATGAACCTTTAATTCATAAGTTATGAAATGAAAAGTTTTGGATAGTTACAAAACTTGTCCTCAAGTTTTGGAATTTGTAAAGTTTTACACACTTTAATAAACTTTAATTCCAACCCTTAGAGTTTTAATAGTTAAAATTCAACCCTTATACTATTTATAACATTAATGGTTAATTATTATATATATATATATATATATATATATATATATATATATATATATATATATATATATATATATATATATATATATGTATAAGAATAAGTCGTTCTACCGTTAGTAGGCCTCATTCACGAAGCCGGTCTATAAAGTGGGTATAAGGTTGTTGCCTATAAAATGGTGACTTAATGGGTGTCCATTCTTACCCACCGCTTGCTTGACTGGTGGAGGGTCGTTAGCCGAACGGGTAGGACAATGACTTTAAATCCTCATTAAAGGTATAATGATTATTATAAAGTAACTAAACCTTTTAATTCCAAATCTTAGTTATTTTAGGAAAAAGTGTGAACATGGTGCTAGTCCATGGAATTCACACTTTGTACCTTACCAAGTCGTTGGTGGAGCTTGTGTGGTTAACCGGCACACTAACTTGGACTAGTAAGGATCACGAAGGGTGACTTAATGTTTGTCATAGATCAATGGAGCGTGTGTGGTTAACCGACACATTGATTAGGTGATAATATTAAGGGTACCAAGTGAATTAGCATGGTTATTCACACATTGTTTTGTGATCCTCGACATCCTAGTAACAAAACTTGAAGGGCACAATCGAGATTGAAACATGCCATTGAAAAGTTCAATGAATCTCAAAAGAATCTAGGAATTTCAAATCCAATTAAAACCTAATAATACATTTTGTTTTCATGGTGGAAATTGGTGAATCGTCATTCACCTACCTTTCAAATATATTATTACTTAGATTACGGCATCCCTCTTATAAGTATAGTATATTGTGATTGGGTCCTAGCCTTAATATTACATTTGGGTGTCATATTAAGGATCCTATATATCTAATCTAAACTTGCTTTCTTCTTTCAAATGTCTTCCAACACTAATGCTTCAGGCTCTAACCCAACTGGTTCTTTCTCTCTCATGAATATTTGTGGGAGGGTCATCTTTGATGGTTCCAACTTCATGGATTGGATTAGGAACATCAGGATGGTTACTCGTTATGAGGACAAGGAATATGTCCTCGATAAGGAGTTAAAAGAGCTTGATGGGTCTACTGCTACTCCTGAGGAGATCGCTGAATTCAAGACTCATGAGAGAGATGCTACTAAGGTGGCATGTATCATGATGGCCACGATGACAGCCGAGCTCCAAAAGTCTTATGAAGATTTCTACCCTTTTGAGATGCACCAGGACCTGATGGAAAGGTACCATCAGAGTGCTCGTCAGGAGCGGTATGAAATAATCTCCTCCATAATAACTACCCTCATGAAGGACGGTGATTCCGTCACGGCCCACATGCAAAAGATGCAAAGGTATGTGGACCGTTTGCTGAAGCTGAATGTCAACATCCCTGAGGAGTTGGCAATTGACATCATTTTGCACTCCTTACCTTCTTGTTATGACCAATTTCGTATGAAATATCATATGAACAAGGAGGAAGTTACCTTCATCAAGCTTCAAGGACTCTTGAAGACCACAGAATCCGGTCTTAAGGGCAAGGCGGTTGTTACCTCTCCTACTTCTACTCCAACATCTACCCCTGTTTTAGCTATCGGGCAAGGCAAAGGGAAAAAGAGGAAGCACCCTTCGAAGGGTACCAAGGGAAAGTCTCTTGAAGGCTCCTCATCGAAGACCAAGAACGGTTCTGTCACTCCTTCTGCCATTCCCAAGGATGCTGAATGCTTTTATTGCCATGAAAAGGCACACTGGAAGCGAAACTGCCCTAAGTACTTGCAGGATTTAAAGGATGGGAAAGTGAAACCCACCCATGCAGGTATTTACACTATATTGTCTAATTACTCTACACATTCTAACTCTTGGATGCTTGATACAGGATGTGGTATTCACATATGTTATGATTTGCAGGGCCTAAGAAGAAGTGAGGATGTGGAGCACGGGAAGATGAACTTGATCATGGGGAATAGGAAGGCTTCACCTGTTTCCAAGATTGGAGTTTATACTTTGTTGCTTAATAATGGGTTAAAATTAGATTTGAATAAATGTGTGTACTCGTCTGAAATGGCGAGGAATATTATTTCTTTTCATGCTTTGTACAAACAAGGTTTTACCTTTTCGTTTGATAATGAATGTGGTGGTATTAATGCTTTCTATAAAAATGTGTTTTATTTTAAGGCGTTACCTTGTGATGGTGTGTATGAAACTGTGTCGATTGTAGACAACTTAGGAAATAATGTGTTGTATATTGATTCTTCTACTAGCCTAGATAAAGCATCATTGTGGCATTGTCGTCTTGGACATGTAAGCAAGAAACGCATAGGCCAACTCCAAAAGAGTGGAGTCTTGGAGTCATTTGACCTTAAATCGGATGATAGTTGTGAATCTTCTCTACTTGGAAAAATGACAAAATCACCCTTCACTGGAACTTGTGAAAGGGGTGAGGGTTTGTTGGACCTAATACATACTGATGTATGTGGACCATTCAAAACCGCCACAAGGGATGCTAATCGGTATTATGTGACTTTTATTGATGATTTTAGTAGATATGGGTATGTCTACTTAATCAAACATAAGTCAGAAACCTTTGAAAGGTTTAAGGAATTCAAACAGGAAGTAGAAAATCAATTGGGCAGGAACATTAAGATGCTTCGATCCGATCGAGGTGGTGAGTATCTTAGTACCGAGTTCCTTGACTATCTTAAGGAGTGTAGGATTGTCTCACAATTGACTCCTCCCAGGACACCACAGCTGAATGGTGTGGTTGAGAGGCGTAATCAGACCTTGTTGGACATGGTTCGCTCTATGATGAGTCGAGTTTCGTTACCAATCTCTTTTTGGGGGTATGCCTTAGAGACTGCCGCCCATATCCTTAATTTAGTCCTTGCAAAGAAGGTTACCAAAACACCTCATGAGATGTGGACTGGGAGGGTTCCCAATTTAAACCACATCAAGATTTGGGGTTGCAAGGCTTTTGTGAGGCGTGAGACTCATGATAAGCTCGAGCCCCGAAGTGAAAGGTGTATTTTCATTGGCTACCCACAGAAATCCTTCGGTTACCTCTTCTACAGACCCAGTGAGAATGTGGTCTTTGTAGCAAGAAGAGGGGTCTTTCGTGAGAGAGAATTAATAAGCCAAGGAGACAGTGGGAGGCAAATTGATCTTGAAGAAATTCAAGAAGCAATTGGTGAAGGAACCTCAGACATCTATAGAGTTATGGCCTAGAAAGGCATATGTGTTGTATGTGGTAGTTTGGGGAACTCACTAAGCATTTATGCTTACAGTGTTTGTATATGTGTTTCAGGTACCAGTGATGATCACGTGAAGGTGCCGGCATGATTCGTACACACTTATGAAGTTTATGTTAGGAGATCTTAGGAAATGTTTTGATGTAATAACAGTGGACACCTCATGTTTTGTATTACTCATTGATAAAAAGTATTTTTTAAAAATGAAAAATTGTTTTGAAATTTCACGGTGTTACATATACTTAACGTCCAAACCCATAATATCACTGACTTGGTGACTTTGCATGTCCCAAACAAACCCAAACTCCAAAAATGGCATTCTACTTCCATAGAAGTTACCCTAACTCAAGAATCAACCCATTAAGACCATCAAGATAACAACTTTCTGCCTTAGGGACTTATTTAACACTGAGAGTGGCTACTCAAAGCCCAAGAATCCGATTTCAACCATGAAGTTCCATCCTTAGCAATTGGGTCCCACACCATAATCCTTAATCCATGCATGGGGTAAAATGACCATTTTACCCCTGCCCAATATGATCCAAAACTAAGGGCCCAAACCCAAAAGAAAAGGCCAACATTATAATGTCCATAAAACCATTAATGGCCCAATTTTCCTAATTGGGACCAGACCTTTCCAATGGACCTTATACTAAAGCCCAGTACTTTCCTTAGTCAATAATCCTGACATAAATGGCCCATAAAGGCCCACTGCAACCTAGTTTAAGGATTTGCCCAAACCCAAACCCATAATGCGAAGTTCATTTCTATATTGGGCCGCAAGGCTCAATATGACCAACTATTCTATTATTGGCCCAAAGATGCATTTAGGCCCAACTATCAACAAATCCAGGCACAAAACTGTTAGGGCCCAAAGGTCCGAATTTTACTAAGGCCCAACTCCTCCTGAGAGTGTACACCCAACGTACCTCTTCTGTACGCTTAGTGTACAGAGCAAATAAACTTTATGCACAACATACTACATAGTACGTCTAGCGTACAAACATCTAATGCACAACATCCATTGAGTCCAAATCACAGATCTGAACTATAATTAACGTCTAAACCCATAAATTCACTGACTTGGTGACTTTGCATTCCTCAAACAACTCCAAACTCCAAAAATGGCATTCTACTTGAATAGAAGTGACCGTAACTCAAGAATGAACCCATTAAGACCATCAAGATGGCGACTTTCTGCCTTAGGGACTTATTTCACAATGAGAGTGGCAACTCAAAGCCTAAGAATCGGATTTCAACCTTCAAGTTCCATCGCTGGGACCAAAATGATCTAACACCTACAATGGTAGATCTATATGAAAGAGTTGACAAGGTTGAGACTTTATACTTCCAAAAGCTTGCAAAGTTGATGAAGGTTCTGGATCTAGAAGTTGATGAAGGTTGAGACTCACACAGTTCCTTATTCTTCAACGTCCAACATAACAAGTCATAACCTAACTAGATCCACTTGAGAAAGCCACCAAGATCCAAACTTTATACTTTCTGGAGTTAGATCAATATGATTAGGGCTTGGATCCACAAGCTTCAAGCCAAGCAATGCTTCCTTATGGAACTCCTTCTTCCACCATAAGCACAAAAACACACTAAATCACCAAAAAGCTCAAGAATCACTCAAATGGAGGCTAAGGGTCGATTTATAGGGTTTATAGGGATGGATGCTGAAGATATTAGGGTTAGATTATGAGATAACAAGCTTAAATAGGGTCCAAGACCCTAAAATAGAGTTCAGATCTGACTGGAGTATGCCCAGCGTACTACGGGGAACATTCGCGATCCTCCTGGTCATTACACCCAGCGTACTCCAAAAGTACGCCCAGCGTAATGCTTTCTTCACTAGTACGCCCAACGTACTCCTCGTGTACGCCCAACGTACTCGGCTAAGCTTGAAACTACTAAATTTCCGAAGGCCCTAAATTCTTCGTTATAAATCCGTTTTCGACGATCCTTATATGCACGGAAAGGTAACAAGAAGCCCTACACTTCTATCGAATCATATGTTCCTAAATACCTTCCGTACAAAAGTCCATTTTCCACAAAAGCCGGAACTGCAATTTTACCGAAATACCCCTAGGCTCCAAAACGTGAACCGAATACCCGGATTGCTTCTAATACATCACCCACACCCAAAATGGCTAGATCTTACCTTCCCAAGAGCCATAATCCTTATAATGACCGACCTTCGAGCCACCACCTCAAACTAGGAGTCAATTTGGAACAGAGCGTTACAGTACACATACATCAAGTGCGGAAATCATGCGGCGAGGATGTTGTGCCATCACGCTAGGCCCTTCCCTTTTGAACTGGAAGCACCTAAAACCATAAATATAAATTGTAAGCATAATGATTAGTGAGCTCCCCAAATTACCACATACAACATACATATCATATAACAACATGTGGCTGTGTTAGGTCCGTATCAGCCCAAAATAATAGCATATAGCTATGTCAGATCTGAATCAACCCCCAGGTCCGTATTAACCCTAAGTTCGTAATGCCTCTGAGCCCATATATCTCAATACATAAAACATGCAAACACACAAACAAAATATTGCGATAACATACCGTTCTACTCATATGATATAGTGGGTCGGCCTTGGTGCCTTCGGCTACTTAAGGTGGTAGGAAGAATCACCTATTCCAAAATCCTCACTATCGGTCAGCTTTATGAAAAAATAGTAGCCAAAACTCAGACTACCAATCAAATACCTAAAATACCCTAGGTCAAATCCTATTCAAAATCTAGGTTAAAGTCAAACGATTCAATCGGGTTGACTCATTCAATACGTGGGGCGTATTCCTTGTGTACGCGGGGCGTACCTCGCAGCTGACCAAGAATCGGGGCACTGACCTCGTACGCTCAACTTACCCTTCGATATGCCCAACGTATGAGACTGCTTGCCAACCTCTTAAATAATTGGTTAATCCCTTACGCACCTACATCTAAACTTCAGATCTAGGTCACATAAGATGCTCCAAACCATAAATTTTCCAAATTTTAGTTCTAGCATCCCCATTAAGTCCATAACACCAAAACCCAGGTCTCTTAACCCGTTAAGACCATTTAGCACTTGCATCTACGGAAACTAGTGACCAAGAACCCAACATTATGACTCAAATCCCTTTAAATTATCTGAAAGGACAACTTAAATGCCTTGGAGTAGCATATACTCAAAAACACTAAGTTTGGCATAAAAAAGGAAACAACATGAGAAAAAACTAGATCCAAGAGATTTCTTCATCAAGTTTGAAACTTTTTACCTCCACAAGGTGCAAAAGGGGGACTAAATGCTTAATCGAAAGCCTTGAGTGAAACACCACCACTTCAGTTCCCTTCTTTCTACTCCAAAAGCTACGGATGGCACCAAAAATGGCTCAACATGCTTCATAATGCACAAACACTCTTTAGCGTTTCAAAATGAAGAGGGATGCTGAAGGTAAGAAGGTACATGAGGCCATAAATGTGTTTAAATAGGGTCCAAACCATAAAATTTAGGGTTTGCACCCTGGCTTTGTATTCCCTATGTGCCCACGTATGTGCATCATTCTAGGGCGTTCTGGAGTATGCTTAGCGTATGAGGATGTACGCCCCGCATACTCTAACAACTCCAAAATTATGAAATTGCCATCGGGGACTAAATTGCAATTAAGGCATAACTCAAGGGCTAAAACGAATGCCTAAAAATAGATAGATGTTACAGTACTTTATGTATGTTGTTTAGCATAGGATTTATGAGAATTTTCGTAGTGGAATGACTTAGAGGATTCATGATGATTCTTGCGGAAAGTATGTATAGGTGTTTATGGTAGTATTGGGCCCATACTACTAAAAGCACATAATTCATACTTGAAACAAGGAGGGCCACAATAATGATCTTATAATATGAGGGATTTTTTCGGGTATGTTCTAATCTTTTTCATATTTGTCTTTCAGTATGGTGGTGATTACATGAGGTTTTGGTTTAGGCGTTGATGCCGAAATAATTGATGAGAGGATACATGATTTTATCACATCATAGATTCATGCAAGGTATCTTCACTGTGACCCTTGTGATGTTCTGTAGCATCAAAGAGGGAACTATGGAGTTGTTGGATGAGCTCTTATGGTGCTTTCGTGCAGAGATAATAGCATGTCATTTTGGGCACACACTCTCACCTTTAAGGAGGCTAAGGCTCATGGGGCCACAAAGTTCTTTGAGAAGAAGGACCCTATTTCTAGCAGACAGTAGATTGCAAAAATGGAGAGCACTCAACGGACGAGTTTATACCATGAGGGATCAAGGGTGAGGTTTATATCTTGCCTTTTGAGGGTTAGAGCTCGTGACTGGTGAGAGGAGGTTGGTCATGATTTGGGAGCAGAGGTCCTAGAGGCCATGAGCTAGACATATTTTGTTACCAGTTTTACATCTGAGTGTGTGCCAGCTATCGAGGTGCCAAAACTGGCAAGAGAGCTTCAGGATCTATGTCAGACAAAGGAGACTATGGTGGAAGTCATCGCCAATTCAAAGGAGAGAGCTTTGCTGGTTTCATAGTATGTTGTAGATGGGTAGATGAAGAAGATGAGATATCATGATATGCTTGATGGGATTTAGGTAATCAAACAAGAATAGAATCCTTAAGTTTGTATATAACCGAAATAGGATCTATGTTTTCTCTATTGAACCTATAACTAAGAACATCGAAAGGAACCCTACAAACCCTAGGATATTTTCAAAAAATAGACAATAGGGTTTTAGGATTACATTCCTTTTAGTTTTTATAGCAAACAACTAGAAATTCCCTTTGAAAATCTCTTGGGAGCTAGCACAAAAAATGTGATAAGTTAAAAACAAACTTGAAGATCGATTAGATCTTTAAAACAGGTAAAGTAATAAACCAGAAAACAATACGAACACAAGAATGGATCAAAGATGTCGAATGATTAATCAACAATCCTCAGCAGAGCTCGATAAAGAACTTCTACTGTAGAGGATTTAGGGTTTACAAGAACGATGAAGAAATAATTCTGTGAAGCTATCGTCTGCTCAATCGTTACTCTATCAATCGATAACCTAATATGCATGCAAGCACATTATTATATACTAAACCCTATCGGCTCACGGTTGGACAGGCCCAAACCGGAGTAACAAAACTTGGACTATTAACCGAGCCCAATGGACGCAATACATCAAAACGCTACGTTACCCAACAATCTCCCCCTTTGCGTCAAATTGGAGCGAGATCACTTTGTCTTCTTACTTGGGCCTGCAGCGGGAACCTTCTTCTTTACAGTATGAAACAGACGTGAGATAAGCGCGAGGATAGTCTGTCTGAAGCGAATGTACCAATGTATCATGTTGTCAAAATACTTGATATCATCCGCTGTATTTCCTTGCACCTGTGGATGATCCCCAACACATGCTCTAGACAAGCAGTGGTATAAAGATGTTTATCAGCTAAGGCAAAGAGACATTTCTGTCCTTCACTCCTAGTGAACATGACTGAGTTTCGCCTTGGGTCAATTTTTCCCATCTTCATCTGGTTTAGATCACTGGCCGAGCCAACAGGAGACATCTTCGGTTTCTTCTTGAAGACATTTGCAATCTCCTGATCCATCAGAGCGACCTCCATGATATAGCACACCAACATCCTCTTGAGATGGTCAATGATCGGACCATATTCAGCTTCATTAGTCAGTAGGATGTTGTGCAGGATGATCCAGTCATGGGGGTTGAGGTTCGGTAGATCTGCTAAAGAGATGGCATGTTCGGTTTTTGTAGATCCTCTGAGCACCTTGAACCGAACGTTGATAAATCTCCCTTCGGTGTATGGTTTCAGGACCCGAACGTTGATGATCTTCTGAGCGCTCCAGGTTTGATACTGAGGTTGAGCAGCCTTCAGATAGAATTCAATCAATTCCCGATCAACCTCCGGATGAGGATGAGGGAACTCGGAAACGTTGGCGAAGGTGTGAAAGATGAACGCCTTTCGGGTCAATGGCATGTCGAACTGAGAGTCGACAGAGTTGAAACAGTCAAATGAGATAACTGGTTCCAGCCATAAGATGCTCGGGGTGTCGATTGCCTCCTTTATCATCCTCTCGAGAGTCCAAGCAGGAAAAAGAGTCTTCCTACTCTTGAGAAGGTCGTGGGCTTCTTTCTGTTTGCGTTCAGCTTCTTCAGCTTTTCTTGCCGCACGAACATTATCATCTTCATTATTACGTCGACTTTTGCATTTCAGCAAGTCGGCAATGGTTTCTTGATCATCTTCCTCTTCATCCTCAGCAAGTTTCTTGCCTTTATTCTTCACACCCGAACCAGAGGCTTGGCCTGCAGGAGGAGGTTCGGTTGTGTGAGTTGCCTTTGAGGAATGAGGTGGCTGAGATCCAGACTCCTTTTCTCCCCCTTGTTTCGGATTGGACACGAAATCGGGTAGCCCTTCAATTTTACTTAGCAGATCCAGGGCAGGAGCGAGCTTCTCTGCAAGGGTACGCCTCACAGAATGATTTAGGATCGGATCGTGCGCTTCGAGGATGTTGGATATGGCTGAGTGTACATCCGAAACACACGTCTTGATGATCTCCCGTTCGGACCGAAGTGCGTCAATTTGTTGTTGAGAATGGGAGAGTTGAGCACTCTTGACCTTTAGGGCAGTGGTCTTCCTTGCCAAGACAGCCATTAACGAGTTCTCAGCAGCCAAATCCTCTTGAAGTTTAGAGAGGCGCTCGTCAATGGAGGCACGGAGGACAGAGTCGTCGTCTGTCAGAGATTGACGAAGTGTGGCAAAGGACTTCAACTCTGTAGAGACAAACGTGGCCAACTGTTGAACAATTGGTTCCAACGTAGTCTTGGTTGCAGTGGCACTCTCCTGTAAAGACTGTAACAGGGTAGAGGCATCAGAGAATAATTTATCGACTTTTTCGGTCGCAGGCTCACAGGCTTTCGTCGAGGCGTCAAGGGCGGCGGTGGCAGAAGCAACCGAATCTTGCTGAGCCCTTGAGAAGGCATCAACAATCTTCTGAAGAGTAGCTTCAGAGAGAGATGATTGAGAGTTGGAGGAAGAAGCAATAAGCAAGTCAACCTTGTCATGTAGCTCCTTAAGATGCTTCTTGGTGACCGGAGCGTCATCATCATCGTTGCTCTGCACTTGAAACGGACTGTAATAGACCGAATCAAATTGCATGTTTTCCCCGCCAAGGAAAGTATCATCCGCGTCAGAGGCATGACCGGGAGACGGTGGTGGTGGTGAAGCTGGGGGTGGTTCTGTGGTATGGGTAGGTTCGGGTTGGGTGGTTTCGGGTGTAAGTGTAGGGGTAGGTTCGGGTTGTGTTTGAGTAGGAGTGGGTTCGGGTGCTTTTTGGGTTTCGGTTGTGTGTATGGGTTTGGTTGCTGGTGGAGGTTCGGTTGCATCGGTATGAACTCCCGTAGCAGATACGTTGGTTGTAACCTTTGCTGTGGATGTTGCTGTTGCATCGGTAAAGATAGGTGGTGGCATTGGGAATGAGGCTTTTGGGATGTGGGTAAAGGGGTTTATGGTGTGAATGGAAGTAGGAATTGTTTGAGTAGGAGAGGGAATTGGAGAAGTATGGATCTGCATTTCAGGGGTAGGTGATCTGGGTGGTGTGTTGCCTCTTGGAGTGTCGTCAGAATCCGAACTCTCACCCTCCGACTCACTGGAAGAGGAAGCGATAATCAGCTTTCTCTTTGGTTGAGTCTTTCGCCTCTTCGGTTGCAGGGACTGAGCAGCTTTAGTGGGTTTCCTCTTCTTAGGAGAAGGGCCTTTAGCCCCTTTCGCCACCTGTTTCCCTTTGTCTGCCTTTTTGCCTCTCGGAGTAGGCTTATCGGCATCGTGAATTGATTTGAGCATCTCCGGCGTGAGATCCCTCGGACCAGATTTCTTGAACTCTTTGTAGGTCCGGATGATCCTGCTGTCAGCTGGAACATCAGCGTACATGGTTTCCGGAATGGAACCATTGAAAGGGAATTTTGAAGCATCTGAGACGATGATCTTCGTGGTATGAAAGGTACCAATCGAAGACATCGGTGCGCCGGCAACTGTGGGAATGCTGTACTTGTCCATGACCCACTTTGTAATCAGGGTCCAAAACCTTGCATACGACACCTCAGAATGCCGTGAAGAAGAAGATAAACTCTGGATGAGTTGTTGCCAAAGAACAAACCCATAATCGACATTAATGTTGTTGTAGACACCGTACAAGATGGACAGGAATAGTCGACTGGAGCCATCTAAACCAGAGCTCCTTTCTGAAAGACCCTTGAATAGCACAGTGAACATTCCGTTCCACTGTGGCGGCAAGCAAGATTTCTTGAACTTGGCTACGGAAGTAAGCGCCTCCGTATACCCCATATTGTAGAACATGTTGAAGAGGTGCCCCATCGGAATTGTCTCTGGATTAACCCTTGAAGGGTCAGCCTCAAACCCTAGTAGTGAGCAAAATCGTTGCTTGGAGATAGACGCTTTGTGATGAGAAACTTCGAAGAAGATCCTGTCAACGACTTTGTCGTAATGAGCCGTCGCGTAGATCTACGAGAGAAACTCCATGGGTACTGATTCTGCCCTTGAAAGTGCAGGTGCAATTGGCGAATACTTCAAACACTCGATGATTGGGAACATGTAGGAATCATATGCGTGAGGGGTTAAGTCGATGATGAGACATTGCTGAGGGAGAATGGGAAGGATGTGAGAAGTAGCATTAATAGAGGATGAATCGGCCACTGTTGAAGAGAGGGAAGAAGATGATGAACAGTTAGGGTTCAGGGAATTCTTGCGCTCTGGGAATGTTGATTGCAGTAAAGAGGTAAATGGTAGATGATGTCGCCTTTTATACTGAGGATTAAGGAGAGAGAAAGATCTTCCCAAATCTTCTATCGAAATACCAAGAGTTTTTCGAAGTGACTAATGCGTGACAGTTAGGGTGACCAATGATCATGCATGAGAGAGAGTGTCAGATTCCGAAAAACACGCCTCCCATCAAGCGCCGTTTCTGATAAACCGTTTCAAATTCGCACGCGCCCTTTCAGTGCCAGAGAGGAACCGTTTCAAATTCGCACACGCGTCTGCGACGTCAGTTAGAGATTAGACGCTTCAAATTCGCACGCATTCCCTATTCCACCGTTTGAAATCAAATCAATAAAACTCCCGCCTATGTCAGCAACTCTTCATCTTATCCCTTTAAAGTGTAACGACATCTTTTGAATAATACGCCCACGTGGATGAAAATTGACCATAACTTATAATCGACCACCAATCCAATGAAAAAGCCTGTAATTATTATAACCAAAATTTTGGAAAATCAAAGATTTTCGTGCTAAGGGTGTAAAAGAAAAGAAATAAAGCAATCACTTTTAGGAAAAATTGTGATGTCAATAAAGACACGAAACAAATGATCCCGGGCACGAATCTCTACCTTCAAAGTCAAGAGAGACCTTAAAGTGTTAGTGTGGTTTCCCGTTGAATAACGATCAAACACTTATTAAGAAGTGTTGAAAGGCTTCTTTTAATTAGGCTTCTTAGGGTGGCTTTTGCTTTGATTCAACAGTCCTAATCTTGAAATAAGATAGAAAGTGAAAAAAGTACTTGTGAGACCGGTGTAGTCTGTTGAACAAGTAGGTTTGAAATAATTTTAAAGTGGCTGGGAAATATAAAATTTCAACAAAAAATTAAAAACTGGATCCCAAGGGAAGAAATGTTTTGGTGTTTAACAATTTCATAGGAATCACACAAAATAAAAATTTGAGATTTCATGAAGATACGTCCGTCAATTCGTTAGTGAAAACTTGAGCAAATTAATTGTTCACCGTCAATTCAGATTTGGTATTGAATTTTGGGTTTCACTCAGCTCGTAGTGACACGAAACTAAGATCATAAACGCAGTTTTTGAGTAACCATAAACCTCAGTGGTAATTTCTGAGAGTCTCAAGGGTTACGTTGGCGAAACGAATTTAATGGAGAAATGTAATAGAGATGGTGTAAGAAATCAAAGTACCTCTGCTGTGAAAAGTAGGACCAAGCAGAAAACTCTTATCTCATGTGAGAAGAGAGTTAGGTAGCTCACGATTAGAATAAGTGTGGTAGCCTAATTGGGAAGACAAGGTTTGTGTACACCAAGTCATTAAGGCTATTATTCAGAATCTGATGAGGCTTTGGGCACATACAGCAGCATGCTACTAGGGACACTTAACTAATTCTACAATTTCCCCATAAACAACCACACATATCAAATAAAATTAAAGACAAAAAGCAAATAAATAACAAAATATTTTTGGAGTTTTTGATATTAGAAGAAAAGAAAAATTTTTGGAATTTTTGATATATTAAAAAATAAATGATAAAAAAAATAAGACTGAGAAAGAAAATAAAAAGATAAAAAAAACATTGGAAAAAAAAAACTTTGGAACCGAACCCGAGCGTTCGGTTGATTTCGGTTGAGAAAAATTTTGAAAAACCGAACCCGAGCGTTCGGTTGATTTCGGTTTTGAAAAATTTTGAAAAACCGAACCCGAGCGTTCGGTTGATTTTGGTTTTGAAAAATGTTGAAAAACCGAACCCGAACCTTCGGTTGGTTTCGGTTTTGAAAAATTTTGGAAAACCGAACCCGAGCGATCGGTTGGTTTCGGTTTTGAAAATTTTTGGAAAACCGAACCCGAGCGTTCAGTTGGTTTCGGTTTTGAAAATTTTTTGGAAAACCGAACCCGAGCTTTCGGTTGGTTTCGGTTTTGAAAAATTTTGGAAAACCGAACCCGAACCTTCGGTTGGTTTCGGTTTTGAAAAATTTTGAAAAACCGAACCCGAACGTTCGGTCTATTTCGGTTACCGAAGAAATTAGATTTTCAAATAGGAAATACTTTTGACAAAAAGGAATGAAATAGAAACACTTATACATGAAATTTACAACCAAGAAAACCACCTTTGATTGATGAGCGAAGTGCAGATTATCTCACCGAACCCGAGCGTTCGGTTCATTTCGGTACATGAGTACAAAAACCAAACCCGAACGTTCGGTCTATTTCGCTTCTGACTTGTGACTTTGAGAGGTAGTTTGTGGTACTGACTCTGATTCCATCATACCTAGCCCTTGTAGAATTTTGTTGAATGACGCTTCAGGAAGAGCTTTGGTGAAGACATCAGCCAGTTGATCAGTGGTTCTAACAAAGTGAATTTCAACGTTTCCATCTTCCACATGATCTTTGATGAAGTGATACCTCAGTGCTATGTGCTTAGTCTTCGAGTGTTGCACTGGGTTATGACAGATCCTAATTGCACTTTCAGAGTCACAATATAGTGAGATCTTTTTCATATTGAGTCCATAGTCTCGGTGTTGACTCTGGATCCAAATCACTTGAGAGGTACAGGATGCAGTTGCAATGTATTCTGCTTCAGCTGTAGACAAAGACACACACGTTTGTTTCTTTGATTGCCAGCTAACCAACTTCCCATCAAGGAATTGGCAGCCTCCAGTGGTGCTTTTCCTGTCTAGTCCACAACCTCCAAGGTCTGCATCTGAGTAGGCTTGATCGAAGAAGCTTGAGTAGGAAGTATACCATAGACGTAAGGAGGTAGTTCGCTTGAGATATCGTAGAATGTTCTTCACTGCAAGCATGTGAGGTTCGCGTGGGTTGGCCTGAAATCTAGCACAGTAACAAACAGAAAACATTATGTCAGGCCTGCTAGCAGTGAGATACATCAGAGAACCGATCATCTGGTGATAAAGAGTTATATCAACAGCCGGTTTATCCAAGGAGGGAGTGAGCTTGGTGCCGAACGCCATTGGAACTTTGACTTTTGAATCTCCCATCATGCCAAATTTTGCAAGGAGAGTCTTTGTGTAAGCTTCCTGATTAATAAAGATGCCTTCGGGTCCCTGTCTAATATTTAAACCAAGGAAAAAGTTAATAGGACCCATTGAGCTCATTTCAAATTTAGTCTCCATCAGCTTTCTGAATTCAGCTGTTAAGCTAGGATTCGTTGAGCCAAAGATGATATCATCGACGTAAATTTGAACGATCATAAGGTGGTTACCTTCCTTCTTACGAAAGAAGGTTGGGTCAACCGAACATTGTTTGAATTTGGACATCTTTAAAAACTTTGTCAGCGTTTCATACCAGGCTCTCGGAGCTTGTTTCAGTCCATAGACGGCTTTATCCAAAATGTAACAATGATTAGGATACTTTTCATTCACGAATCCAGGAGGTTGCTCCACGTACACAGTTTCTTCGAGTTCTCCATTGAGAAATGCACACTTGACGTCCATTTCGTAGACCTCAAAATTTTTGTGTGCAACATAGGAGAGAAATATTCTAACTGATGCCAGCCTAGCTACAGGAGCAAAAGTCTCTTCATAGTCAATCCCTTCCTCCTGACAGTATCCTTTCACTACCAAACGTGCTTTGTTTCGTCTCATGTTCCCTTCCTTGTCCATTTTGTTCCTGAAGACCCATTTTAGACCAACAACCGAGGCATCTGAAGGAGTTGGAATGAGTCGCCAAACTTTGTTCCTTTCGAATTCATTCAGTTCGTCTTGCATAGCTTGAACCCAATCGGAGTGATCAAGAGCAGTGTTAACTGTCTTTGGTTCAACTTTTGATACGAATGAGTTAAACATACATAATTCTACTTTTGAAAACAATGAAGTTTGTTTTGCCTTGAGTTGTGATCGGGTCAGAACTTTTTCAGATACATCCCCAACAACTTGAGAGACAGGATGATCTCTGGTCCATTTGACGAGAGGAGGGTAGTTAGGATCAAAGGTTGGATCCAATTCAACGTTTATCATCTCTTTTGGTTCGGATTGACTTTCATAGTCGTAAGACATATCGGCATGCTCCCCCTCGACAGATAAGCTTTCAGGAATGTCTTGAGTATCTTGAGCTACAGATGTTTCTTGTGGTGCTGAGCTTCCGGGCGTTGATGCACCTTCGGGTGGTGAGGCATTTTCGGTTGGTGAAGTGCTTTCGGGAGCAGTTTGAGACCTTAGCTCCCCCTCAACATGTGAGCTCGGCTATGATGACGATGGCGGATCCTCCCCCTCGACTGAAGCATTGTGTGGAGGAGGTTCGTTAGAACTTGATCCTCCTTCATTCATTCTCCTTGCAGCATCTTCGACAATTTGCTTCATATGATCTACCTTGTTGTCTGTTGCGCTGGCTTCTGAGAGAGTGGCCTTCTCTGGTTCATCAAATAGCTCCATGAACTTTTCGAATAGATTAGCGATCGAGGCAGTGACTTTGCCAGTTTGAGGAAAAATTTCTTCATTTGTGTCTTTGTTGGCCTTTAGCTTTTTGACATAGCTATCATCAAAAGTCACGTAATAAGTCTCTTCGATTTTCCTCGAACGCTTGTTTAATACCCTGTACGCTTTAGAAGTGAGAGAATAGCCCAGAAATATCGCTTCGTCGGCTTTGACATCGAACTTGTTGCGATGTTCTTTAGAATTAAAAATGAAACACCGTGAACCGAACACATGGAAAAACTTGACATTCGGCTTCCTGTTGTTGATGATATCATAAGCAGTGAGAGTGAAGCGCTTGTTGAGGTATGACCTGTTCTATGTAAAACAAGCAGCAGAAATAGCCTCAGCCCAAAATATAAAGGTAAGGAGGCGAAACTTAGCATGGTTCGGGCAGCTTCACACAAAGATCGGTTTCGTCTTTCGACAATTCCGTTCTGTTGAGGTGTGTAGGGAGCGGAGAAGTTGTGACTAATTCCCTTTTCTGCCAAGAATTCTTCGAATTCTTTATTTTTGAACTCCAGACCATTGTCGCTCCTGATGTTGCGAACGACCTTCTTCAGCTGTACTTCAATCTGCTTGATGAACACTTTTAGCTTGTGAGTCGCTTCAGATTTAAGCTTCATAAAGAACACCCAGGTAAAACGCGAAAAGTCATCAACAATAACAAGAATGTACTTGCTACCACCGATGCTTTCGATAGATGATGGACCACACAAATCAATGTGAAGTAATTCAAGTGGTTCAACAACTTTAGTGTTTATTATAGATGGATGACTTTGACGACTCTGCTTCCCCATTTCACATGCAGCACACAAATGATCTCTATCGTACTTGAGCAATGGAAGACCTCGAACATGACCTCCAGTGACAAGTTTGTTGATATCCTTAACGTTGAGATAAGAGAGCCTTCGGTGCCACAACCAGCTTTCGTCAGATTGTGCTTTGGATAACAGGCAGATAGCTGGGTTTCCTTTGATGGGTTTGAGGTTTAGAGGAAACATTTCGCCTTTATGCTCCGATTTGAGAATAACTATTTTCGTCTTCTTCTCAATCATTTCAGAACCCTCATCGTTGAATGAGACTTTGAGACCGGTACCTTCAACAAGCTGAGATACACTGATGAGGTTGTGTTGTAGTCCTTCCACGTATGCAACCTTTCTTATCGTGAAATCACCGTTTGTAATCATTCCATATCCTTTTATGGTGCCGAAGGAGTTGTTCCCGAACTTGACGTTTCCACCGTTTGAAAGAGACCTGTATTCCCTTAGCTCTTCCTTCCTTCCTGTCATGTGATGCGAGCAGCCACTGTCAATGTACCATTCTTCGTCAAACTGCTCGTCACTGATAACTTGCAAAAATTAAGCAGATTTAGGAACCCAAAGTTTCTTGGGTCCACGTGAGCCTTTCACAGGAACAGGAATAGTAAGAGAGATGTCAACAAGGTATGTTCTTTTTATTAGTGTTGTTTCATCTTTCTTTTTGATAGTGAAAACCTTAATTTTATTGGGATTCGTTGCTTTCGGTTTTGACTCTGGTTTAACCGCTGAAACCTTCTGTTTTCCTTTTTATTCAGTTGTTGATTGAGATTTTTGAGAAGGAATAGAATGGAATTTAGAATGGGGTTTAGAAGAATTTGAAGAATTAGAAGAGTTAGAATGAGAAAGCTTAGATTGAGATGACTTCTTGGTTGTTATTGCTCTCTTGTGATTCAACAGGACTTTTCTCTGACTTTAAGTTCCTGTCTTGATGTGAGAAATAGGCATTCTGAGATTGCCAAAATTGTTTTCTTTCAGAGAGATTCTTCCTGTATCTCTGATTCCTTTGCTGTTTTTGATTTCTCATCTACTTCGGTTGATGATGAATATTAGCTTTCGTTTTCTGTTTTTCTTTAGTTGGTTCACTCTGAACTGATGAAGTTTCGCTTGGAGATGTGACTTCTTTTGTAGGAATTCCTTTTTCCTGAGGAACATCCTTTGTACCACTAGTACTTGGCACATCGAAGCTATCAGGTTTATTCAAAGGTTCTGGCACATATCTGCCTTTGCTTTTCCATGAAGTCCTTTCAGATAAACCTACCGTTTCGTCAGCATTGTCAATGGGAGCTGACAAGAAAAACTCGTCGCAACCATCAGCATTGTCTTCGTTTACAATTGTTGTGAGTTCAGCGGTCTGATGTTCGGTTACGCCTGTGACCTTGTACACCTGATTTGGAGTGGTTCTTACTTTTTGGTATACTACTGCCTTCTCTGCAAGAATCGGGGACTTTTGTTGGGACAAACGAGCGAACTCCACTGAATTTTCTAAAATGAGATTCTTGTGGTTTTCGGGTTCGCTCTTGACAAATTCTGAACAGTCAACTGTGTCCTCTACATAAATTTCACTCATATTGTCGTCCTCATTAAGCTCAGATGCATTTTCAACATCAATTTTATTTTCTGAGCTCAAGTTGGCGTTCAATGAGTCAAATTTTTGTATGGTTTCGGTTCTCAGTTTCAGTTTATCATTTTCATCCAGAAGGTTTTTAAGCATGTCCTTCTGGTCCTTGGACTTAATGAAAGATTCGATTTTGTCCAGTCCATACATATACGTCAGATTAACATCCTCAGATGAAATAACACTTTCACAATTATACGCTTCAGCATCAATTTCATCCTCCTTAAACTCAAGGAAAGGTAAAATTATGCGATGAATCTTTTGTCCTATTTTACAATCCAAATGAAGCTGAGTAATATTAGTGTAAAGACGTTTAGCAATCAAACAAAAAACATTTCACTGTTTTAAAAGCTTTAAATTGTCTCTTTGCAAATAAATGTTTTGATCTTTTGTTTTGATTAACTCCGACTCCTTCAGTTCGATCCACATCCGCCGTTCCTCACTCTTCGAAGACACCCTGCTTAATTGGTCAACTAGGTTAGAATTGGTGACTCGAGTTTGAGTTAAACTACTGTCTAGATGAGAGATTATTGAATTAACACTTTTTAATTCTTTTTCGTATGAGCATTGTGGGACTTTGAATGAAACAAAAACGGATTGTACCTTCTTGATCAGTTCATCAAGCTCGTTGAACTGCACGCTGAGCGGTTTAGCTATAAAGCACAAATTCTGTTGCTCCTTCGTGTCTTCATTCCCACCATCTGTGTTGTATCCCCTCATCTGAGATACGTCGGACACCATCAAGCACCTTCCTCCACTGCTCTCTTCTTTCGCCACATAAGCCTTTCCATGAGTAGGCTTCCTTACATCATCATCTTCAGAGTCGATTGACCAGACCTCCACGCCACTGAACTCATCATCAGCTACCGAACCCTGCACAATTAACGCATTCATAGAAGGGTTAGCAGTAGATTTCTTCTTCCTGATTTCATCCAGCTTTTTCTGCAACAAAGCTTCTTCATCCTTTTCATCATCCTTTTCTGCCATTTTCTTGAGGACGCAGTCTTTTGCATAGTGGTTCTTTCCTCCACAGTAATAGCAGCTCACTCCCGAATCTCCTTCAGCCTTCGGTTCCTTCTTTGATTCTTCAGCCTTCGGTTCATCTTTGAGCTTTTCAGAACTATAACTCCCCTGCCAATTTCGGTTCTTGTTGGTGGGAAATCTCTTCTTGATAAACCTCTCGGGGTTTGTCACCATCATAGCATAGTCCTCAGAAGTGAGGTCATAGTCCTCCAAGTTGAGGTCTTCTTCTTCCATCACCGCTTTGCTTTTGGACAGGAGGGCCAACGAACCCAGGCTTGAAACCACATTTTTCTCCTGTAACACGATCTTTTCTTGAGATTTTAGGATGCCCACCAGTTTCGCCAAAGAGTAGGATTTGAATTGCTCATGCGCTTTAACTGTGGACACAACTGCTCTCCACTCGGATCTGAGGCCGTTCAAAAACGTAACCTTCTGCTCAATAAGCTTCCTTTCGATGTCATGTTTAATCATCTTGCTAAGAAGATGATTGAAGCGATCAAACGTTTGAGTCACGGTTTCTTCATCTCCCTGCTTGAATTCACCAAACTCGGACAAGAGTAAGGTTTGAATGGAGTGTTCAAGATCTTCGTCCGTAGAGTATAATTCTCGTAGCCTGTCCCATATTTCTTTTGCGGTTGTGCATGAACTCACCAGCCTAAATGTATCGGATTGAAGAGCGAATCTGATTAATCTCAACGCTTTGATATTGCACTGAAATTTATCTTTTTCGTCTTGAGCAATATCTTTAACGTCTTTCAGAAGATCATTATACTCCTTTTGAGTTTTAATAATCCTTGAAGTTGCTGAATGAGAAAAGGGTCCAGAAACGATTGCTTCCCAGATGAGGTATCCATTGTCCTCAGATCCTATAACATAATCTTCAAAGTGATGCGCCTAGACTTCATAATCATGGGTGTACAGGATAGGAATCTTCGTTGTTGATCCAATGCTGTTCGAAATATTAATAGGATTAGATTGCGACTCGTCCATAATTGATCGAATAACCTGTTCAAAGATCAGACTTGTAATATATCAAATTAGGCCAAAACAATAAATATCGAGATACGTCAATTATGAGATGACGGCTCAATAAATATCAATAAATGCGGAATAACCCTAATCGAAACCTTTTTCACAGAAAAGAAGTGTATGATTTACACAACCTCCTGCTCTGATACCAATTGATAAGTTAAAAACAAACTTGAAGATCGATTAGATCTTTAAAACAGGTAAAGTAATAAACCAGAAAACAATACGAACACAAGAATGGATCAAAGATGTCGAATGATTAATCAACAATCCTCAGCAGAGCTCGATAAAGAACTTCTACTGTAGAGGATTTAGGGTTTACAAGAACGATGAAGAAATAATTCTGTGAAGCTATCGTCTGCTCAATCGTTACTCTATCAATCGATAACCTAATTTGCATGCAAGCACATTATTATATACTAAACCCTATCAGCTCACGGTTGGACATGCCCAAACCGGAGTAACAAAACATGGACTATTAACCGAGCCCCATGGACGCAATACATCAAAACGCTACGCTACCCAACAAAATGTCATACCTCTAATGGAATCACACCCAAGCTAGCAAGATGATAACTTAAAAAAGAAGAGAACGGAGAAGAAATTTTCATCCAACGCTAGTAGAGGGACGGAGTGGATGAAATCAAGAGGCTAGGGGTTCCTTATATAGTTGAAGATACTTGGGGCCAAAGCTAGGGTTTAAGGGATAAGCCCTAGATTCCCTTGCTTGGTGACAAAGCAGTCCAATCCCCTTATCCAAGGGTCCTTGGACGCAATCATCTAGGCCTTACCCTATATGATTTTCATCCACCTCATCCCATGAGGTTCTCGAGCCTTCCTTCCTCAACTATCAATAAATAACCAAACAGTCTGTATACTTTTAGTTAATCTAGTTAATCCCAAAATTAATTCCATTTAATTTCCAGTTAATAATTAATTAAATAATATGATTTATAATTAATATATAATTTTCATAACACATTAATAAATGATTTTTTAGAGTTATTATTCACATAATAAATTCATCTCTCTATCTCTCTAAAAGTCATCCTGTCCAATGGCTCGATTTGAGGGCAACCCAAAAGGATTGTGCTACTATTGATTCAAGTATACACTAATTTTAGTTATAGGCATAGACACCTAATCCAACAGTCTCCCACTTGGAGAAATCTATAACTATAATTGCCATTAAAACTTTTGAATCAATCAACAAGTTGTAGATTCCAAAAGCCGCTGTAGAACTTTGAACCATTCAGTTACATGTCCAAAGATAAGTGATCATATAATCCTCTGTTCTTCAAGATAGCAATCGGACACGAGACATGGAATATAATCAATCTCATTGTCCAAGACTTTGTTTCCCAATTTTTGATTAGTAATGACATAGAACTTCTAATTGAACTCATCAATTTAGTCATGGCCCAACCCGACACTATAAGTCAACATCAAATCACCGAGGGGCCCAAAGATATTGCTTTTCCTGTTAGGGAAAAAAGAATGAATTAACTTTTACTTATATGATTGCGCCTTTACTCATTAAATCATTCATGACAATACATTTAATAACATCAAGTTACTGATGCGTTTACGTAATATCAATGTACAACTCACTTATAAACTACAACGATATATCCTTTATAAGATTATAAGATATAATCGTATCCAAATTACTAATGATAAATTCCATGACATAATTCTCTGAGTGTGGCTTTATCCAATACTTAAATATCCATGTCTAAGTACTCGTGAACACTCTATTAATACCATAGTTGTATTTAAAACTCCATAGACAATCTACAACTCAATTCATGAAAGTCTTAATTCACTACTTACTTCCAAAAGTATGAACAACTATGGAGTTTGAATAATCGAATTATTCGGGAAGTAAAACATATAAAATTGAAACACCAAAATAAATAATTGACATGGCAGTAAACAAACTCATTAATAAGTCTCAATTATTTAATCCCTAAAATCAATTACGTATAATCCCTTTCAAGTTTCAATAGAAAGTTTAACTAACTACTAAAACTAATATCATCTCTCAGACCTATGTTCCTGGCATGCTGAATTTCTTTAGCCCTACTCATACCCTTTGTAAGTGGATCTGTAGGATTCTCTTCATATGATATTCTCTTTACAATAAGGTGACCTTCTTCTATTCTATGTCTGACGAAATGGTACTTTTTGTCGATATGTCTTGATCTTCCATGATCTCTTTGTTGCGTTGTTAAGGCCACCACTCCATCATTATCACAGAGAAGCTCCATCGACTCCTTAATGTTTGGAACAACTCCAATATATCCGATGAAGTTCTTCAACCAAATTGCTTCCTTCAATGCTTCACCTGCCGCTATGTACTCTGACTCACAAGTAGAATTAGCTACTGTCTTTTCTTGGAAGTTTTCCAAGTAAATGCTCCTCTAATTAAGGTAAAAACCTAGCCAGATTGAGAATGGAAGTTGTCTCTATCTGTTTGAAAGTTTGTATCACTATACCCAGTTGCTCTCGATGTATCACCTCCACCAAGTACTACGACGTAGTGCTTTGTCCTTCGCGGATAACTGAGAATATTCTTAAGTGCTGCCTAATGAGTTTTACCCGAATTTTAATCATAATGATTGACCATGCTTAAAGAAAAAATGACACATTAGGGGGGGTACATGTCATATCATACATGATTGATCAACGATAGAAGCGTATGGAATCCGACTCATTTCTGCTATCTTTGCATCGGTACTCGGACTCTAAGTCTTATTTAGTTTGGTATTACTCTAGATGGGTAATTCTCTATTCTTGGAATTTTCCATACTAAAACATTTTAACACCTTTCCTATGTATGTACTTTAACTAAGTCCAGTTAGTCTTTAAATCCTATCCCTTAAAATTCTTATCCTCATAATATAAATAGCCTCACCTAGGTCCTTCACAGCAAAACACTTTCCAAGCCAAGACTTAACCTCTTGCAAAGTTGGAATGTCATTTCCTATAAGAAGTAGATTAAAAAAGACAATACTAGGAAGGCTATTATACTCCCACTGGCTTTGACACATGCACATATCTCATCTTCACTTTAAGAGAAACCAAACACCTTGACTTTCTCATCGAAGCAAAGATCTGATCTGCGAGATGCATGTTTCAATCCGTAGACTGATTTTGTAACATATCAAAAGTCACAACAGATTTAAACTTTTAAAAACAACACGTTTACTAAAAAGAAGTGTTACATAACCATTGTTTTCCAAAAAAATTATTCAAAATGAGAGTTTCGGAAGATCAACAATATAAAACCAATGACATGTATGGTTATGCCTTCGCCTTGCCAGGGTCCTTAGAAGTACCTGAAACAAAACGAAAACTATATGCAAGCACTTATGGAGTTCCCCAAAGTACCACTACATAAACATAACAAACAACAGTATGCATACAGAGCCTTCAACATGATTGGACAGCCTCACCTGGCCTTCGGTCTATCTAAACCTCTCTCGAGGCCTTCAGCTTGATTGGTCCACCTTGTAGGCCTTCAGTTTATCCGGACTGCCCTGGGTGTCTTGGCCTTCAGTCCTAGCTGGTCTGCTTAAACCCAGGATATCATCACATATCAATATACACCATAACAATCAATAGCTAGCAGAGATAGATAGTCATACAGATCTAACAGATCACTACATCATAGCAACATCCTATATACCAGGATACAAACCTAACAGATCACTACAAAATAACATCATCCCATATACCAGGATACAAATCTACCAGATCTCTACAACATATAAACATACAGTAAACCAAGATATCAATCTAATGGGCCAGCCTTGGTGCCTTCGCCTCGTAAGTACAGTGAGAAGACTCACCTCATAATCTGAATGCAGTTTGAATAATTCCCAAGTCCGACAACTGGCTCAACCTAAATCCTAAATGTCAAAACATTACTATTTTTAAATTAATATCATTTTCCCCAAAATACCCTTAGTCAAAACTAGTCAAAATCCACAAGTCAACTGAGTCAACACAGCCGAGTCAACTTAGCAAAGTCGACTCAGGCTTCGTATGTGGGGCATACTACGGAGGTATGTGGGGCATGCTCGAGGTCCGAGGAATTAGGATCAAATCTGCGTACGTGCAACATACAATTTGGTATGTGTGACAACCCGAAATTTCCATACGGTAAAAACTATATCACTTCAATAGAACTTATAGCAGTCACAGTTAATTTTCAGACTTCTTCGTGTAAGTTTGAGTAATTCAGGGTTTACACTTCAGGAAATATCAAGAGAGTGGGTGCACTAGGGTTTTGTGCAACACTGTTATTCCAACACTCTATTATATTAGAGATCATTTCAGGAATAAAAATATTTTCTGACAAAAATATCTCAGGACTATAAATAGAATTCTGAACCAAATTCATTCATTATTCACATTTTCAACTAGAGAAAAGCCATTTTCTCTCTCACGGATCTTTGGGTTTTTATACCAAAACGTGAGTAACTCTTTCTAGTCGTGTTAGAAAGCTTTATATGTAGTTACAACATGATTTAGAAGGCTAAATCACTAGATTTAGGAGTTTACTCCCCAATGTGTTCTTGGGCGGTAAACTCCCGAAACGAAGCCTAGACTGTCCCCCGTGATATACAACTGCCTTGGACTTGTATAGGAGTGTGTTAGGGACATGAAATCAAGCAAGAACCACCCATTTTTGGGATTTCACGGCCCAAGAGTTTCTTAGGCCGTAAACTCCAAAATCATACTCAAAATGGTGCTTTCAAGGCACCTAAGGCCTTAGGCTTTTACATAGATTTGTTCCCAATAAATCAAGGGCCTTAAACACATCAAAATCACCTTCCAACATGAGTTTACGGCAAATACATGGTTCTTGGGCCGTAAACATGAATGAAAGGCACCAAAGTGTGCCAAATGCCTTCATAATGCTTTACGTAAAAGTCTAGAACCTATCCTACATATCCAAGAGACTTGAAAACAACAAAAACACCATCCCAAGGGAGTTTACGGCCGTAAACTCCAAAGGAAATGGCCTTAGGGCCGTAAACTCCTCAAAGGAGTGTTTCTAGGTCTTAAACCCTTCCAAGAATTTAACCACCAAGTTGGAATAATTCTAGGAATCATTTGGAACTTCAAAACACACCATACCCACATGGTTGGGAGTTTACGGCCATAAACTCAAGAGTTTACAACTGTAAACTCCATGTGTGATGGTATATGGAGAGTAAACTCATATATGGGGTCCTTTGGAACCCTAAACAGAAGTGCCTTGTCCCTCAATAGCTTAGATGCAATCCTTAGGACTTAAAACACTTATATAAAGTGTTTATTATGTCTAGGATGTCTTAACATTATCAATTAGTAATTTAAGACTAATTTAGTGCATATATGTGTGATTATATGTTCTTTAGGATCGTTGTGTGTGTACAAGTCCTCACTTGACACCTAACAATCCTACACCGTCCAGTTCATCCGAATCACCATCTACAGGTGAGTTCATACCCCTAATCAACGTTTTGAATGATTTTAAATGCTTTAATGGGGGGGGGGAATACAAGTAGAAAAAAACATGTTATTAAATCATCTGTATGTATTTTATAACTGTGTTTTCATTCAACGGATTTCACATACTACAAAATGTGATGCATGAAATTGTTTTCTATCTTTAAAGTACTTTGTTATCAAATGTATTACTTTTGAAAGGTTTATCAAAATGACATGAAGTCATTTTTATGTTTGTTCAAAACCCCTTGGATGTCTTACATAACCATTTTACATTCTTGAACTAAACTATGCATGTACACTTATATTATATACATATATATATGTATGTATTGATGTTAGAGTTTACATCTTTCATTTAGTTTCCCACTCCCTTGAGTAGTAAGAGTGTATAAACTTACTTGAGCAACCAATTACCTTTCAGTAAATTATCATAGGGATAATTTGAATAAAATCAAACATTATTCCTATTACAAGGAATCACACAAGAGTCAGTTCATTCATGAGTCCACACCAGTACATTACCTGATACATGAGTACATTTACAGATACTTACCTGATACATGAACACACTTACATGAATACCATACATGAACATTGTTACATAGATATATTATCTTGTATTCACTTACCTGGATATTTGTACCTAGAGTTATTAGGAAGATTTATTCGTACCTTCTGTGTAAATTTTCCTGCCTATCCCTGTTCAATGGGATGTCTATACGGGACTAACTATTCTGGAACCCAGCTGTTAGCAACAATGGGTGATGAACATCTACGAATGCCTAAGGTTGTTTCTGATATTTGGAGTCAGTTACGGAACTAACCATTCCTCCATCTCCTGTTGCAATAGAGGATGAGATGAAAATCTTTGGATGATCATTAGGTTAACACTGTTATGGGACTAACCCTCCCTCCACCCTGCTGTCGCTACAGAGGGTGAGGGGACAATCTTCGGATGTTCATAGGGTATACCTTTCGCTTCGGCGATGTCGTGATAATCCTAGTCACCCAGGGATAACACTTACATGATTATGCTTTTTCCTGTTTACTTTATTTCTTGATATACTCACATAAACGATGAGTTAGACTAATTACTGTTTGTAGTAGTCAAAAAGCAGGAAAAACTATCATTTTACTTACAAAACATTCGGGTCTTGGTAGAAGACTACATTCTCATTACAAAACATTCGGGTCTTGGTAGAAGACTACCTTGTCATAACAAAACATTCGGGTCTTGGTAGAAGACTACATCTCACACTGATAGAAAATAAGGGATTTTCTAGGGCTTTTCATACTTACATCAACATTTTCATTTAAAGGTTTACATGACACTTAAATACTTATGAATTCACCAGCTTTAAAGCTGATACTCTCTTTCAAAATAACTTGTATTCTCAGGTCATCAGTAGACATGTACGGTGGCCAAGTTTTGAGAAGACGGAGCAATCAAGTCTTGTCTTTTATTTTGATTGTATATTTTTGGTGTCTTATTACAACGAAAGAACACACATGTATTAAAGCTTTACTTATAATTCAATGGATGATGTTGTTGCTTGTTTACTATCTTGCATTGTTGTGATACTGTATATGACGTCCTCCACCCCTGAACGTTTCCGTCATTCGTGGTTTTGGGGTGTGACAGATTGGTATCAGAGCATTGTTTATAGTGAATATAGTATATCAACCCATAAAAGATATACTAACTATAAATACATGGGGATTAAAACACTTTGTCTAAGAGTTATACTTTTAAGTAATAAAATATTTAAGTAAGTATACGTGCCTGCATTCATACTAAAATCAGTGTCACAATGACAAGAACAAAAGTATTATGATTGTTGAATATCACAAGTAAGCCTGGGGATATATGGTCAGTCTTGGGAATGGCATTGCCTGATCAACTATGCTGGTCCGAGGAGTGATTAGAATATGCCCAAGAATAGTTGTGATGTGGCAACTAGTCTAAAAACTTACCAACACAACCATAAAGAAATACCATAGGGGTATTTGGTCTTATTGTAATTATATTGGTCAGTTCGTCTATTTAGCTATTCCTTATATCCCTTTTCTCGCGTAGATTTTAATGGCTGGATTTCACCACGGCGATCCGTATTTCCCGAACCAAGGCAATGCTGGTTGGCTAGAGGCAGAACCAGAAGATGATCACCCAATCCCTTTGGATGACCACCAAGCTGAGGGTTTTTCTGATAGTTCTGACTCGGATCCAAAAGTCAACAACCTACCCCCAAATGCTCAAAACCCAAACATGAACCCCCATCCCGCATTTCAAGGACCCACACCTCTGTGGGCCACTGACTTGATTACATGGAGTCATGAACAGGGTCAACCCATTCCCTACAATGGAGACCGAAGTTTCTACAACCTCACCGAAGGAGGTTCTGCTGATAGAGTCCTACCAATCATGGTGCGTAGGATTTCTCGGAACACGATAACGGCTCAAGTGACTATGAATCAAGTTTTAGAAGTTGACGCCAACTCTGGTGTTAACACTGTCCACATTTGCCAACTAGAGTCTGCTCATGAAAGGACTATGGTCCGCAATGCAAATCTGCAGAGGGAACTTGCTGAAACTCAAGATGAAGTTAGGGAACTTCGAGCTCAGCAAGTCAGAGCTGACAGGCGTATGAGGGACATTGAACGTCTAATGTCGAGATTGAGAACTCATGCAAGCAGTTCTCGTCGCCGATAGAATCTCGTCGACTCATCTTTTGGATACAACCTAGTTTATGTAAAACTTTGGTCTAATTTCCTGTCTTTATAGATCTTAGACCTGTTAGGTCTTGATCTAGTCTTATTTCTGTCAAAATTTTCCATCTTGGTTGATGTAAGGCCTGCTTCTAGGCCATTTTTCCTGAACTTGTTACATCTGCAATTCCAGTATTATTGACAGATATCTAATCTTATAGAAATCATTATCTAAATGTTGTCATCTTCATTTAGCCATTCTATTCATTCTGTTGTTGGACTATGGGGAGTTAGTCCATGAGACACATTCATTAATCATTTATTCTTATCCATGTCGTCATCTTTTAAACGTATAGTTAAAGATGCCGCCACGCAGGAACCCCAGACGTAACCCAAACAATGAAACACCGATACCACCACCTGAACCTCTTCAACCACCTAACCCATTCGATGCCAACATGTTCCAGGCAGCTTTCACAGCAGCAGTTGCAGCTGCTATGTCAGCAATCAACGCTCCTGTCCCTAGTGGATCGAGAACAGGTGCACCTCCCTCGAACCACGGCGAAATCCATGGACACCCTCGGGAATGCACCTACAAGGACTTCACGAACGCCAAACCCCGCAACTTCAATGGAACTAAGGGTGTTATGGTGTTGAGACAGTGGATTGAGAAGATGGAATCTGTCTTTGAAATTTGCGGATGCCAAGAAGGCAACAAGGTCAAGTTCGCAGCTTGTACCTTCTCTGACAGGGCACTAACATGGTGGAACGGCCATGTTAAGTACCTGACTCTGGTGGTGGCGTATTCCATCAGTTGGGAAAAGTTGAAAGACATACTGATGAAAGAGTACTGCCCTTGAGGCAAAGTACAAAAGCTCGAGCAGGAATTCTGGGGTCTGCAAATGGTTGGATCCGACATCACAACCTACACAAACAGGTTCTGTGATCTGGCAAACCTATGCCCTGATATGGTTGCTCTTGAGAGCAAGAAGATAGAGAGGTATATCTGGGGACTGTCGCCCCAGATCCAGTCAAGTGTGATCGCTTCCAGGCCTATTACCTTCGATAGCGCCATGGAACTGGGACAATCTCTCATCGATCACCGGAAACCTCAGAACCCAACAATCCCTACACCCGTACCACAAAAGTCCAACCCCGACCACAACAGGAAGGGGTGGAATAAGAGGAAAAGAGGGGCTTCGCAAGGATCCTCCAATAAACAACAACTTGTGGCAATAAATGCTGCCACAGTGACTCCTGTTGTCCCTGCGAACCCCTTACCAGCAAAAACATATGCTGGAACTCTCCCGAAGTGCACCAAGTGCAACTTCCACCACCACGGACCTTGCAAGGAGATGCAGTGCTCTAACTGCAACAGGAAGGGACACACAGTCCGTTTCTGCAAGGCTCCAATAGCTCAGGCCGCCCAGGTTCCTAACGCCAGTATGGGCTAAACTTTCTACGGATGTGGTGAGGTGGGCCATTACAAGAGGAACTGCCCTAAAGCAGGAATAGCCGAAGGAGTGGGAAGAGTTATGGCCCTAGGCCACGAGGAAGCAGTAGCTGATCTGACGATAGTTACTGGTATGTTCCTCCTTGATAACTCATATGCTTGCATACTTTTCGATAGTGGAGCAGAGAAAAGTTTCGTAAGTCACAAATTTGCACCCCTGCTTAATCAAAAACCGCGTGCATTAGATCATTCATTCACAGTAGAAATGGCTAACGGGAAAACGGAGAGTACTAAATGCATATACGTAGGTTGTACTTTAACTTTAGATGGCCATACTTTCAAGATAGACCTCATGCCAGTCCAAATTAAATGTTTCAACGTTATCATCGGCATGGATTGGTTGAGTCTTCTTCGCACCGACATCATGTGCTTTGAAAAAGCAGTTCGTCTTAACCTTCCTCACAACGAAACCTTAATTATCTACGGCGACAAACCTAGTACGAGCCTTCGCATCATTTCGTGCATTCAAGCCCAGAAGTGCTTGCGAAAGGAATATCATGCATTCCTCGCACACGTCGTCAATACCGGTCAAGAACTGAAAGACATCCAGAACATCCCAGAAGTACGTGACTTTCCCGACATATTCCCAGAAGAACTTCCCGGTTTACCACCACAACGCCAAGTCGAGTTCAGAATCAACTTACTGCCAGGAGCTACCGCAGTAGCCAAATCTCCTTATTGTCTGGCACCGGCCGAGATGCAGGAACTTTCCAGTCAACTTAACGAACTTCTTAAGAAGGGATTCATTCGACCAAGCTTCTCACCATGGGGAGCACCGGTCTTGTTCGTCAAGAAGAAAGATGGATCGTTTCGCATGTGCATCGAGTATAGAGAACTCAACAAACTTACCATTTAAAATCATTATCCCTTGCCCATCATTGATGATTTATTTGATCAACTTCAAGGAGCCAACTACTTCTCAAAGATAGATCTGCGATCCGGATATCACCAACTACGAGTGTTAGAGGAGGATGTTCCCAAGACAGCCTTCCGAACTCGTTATGGGCACTATGAGTTTGTAGTGATGCCGTTGGGATTAACTAACGCGCCCGCAGTATTCATGGATCTGATGAATAGGGTGTGTCGTCCTTACTTGGATAAGTTCGTCATTGTCTTCATTGATGACATACTCATCTACTCTCGAAGTAAGGATGAGCATAGTCAACATCCCCGTAGAGTCTTAGAAACATTGCGAGCGAAGAAGCTCTACGCGAAGTTCTCCAAATGTGAATTCTGGATTCGACGAGTCGAATTTTTGGGCCATGTTGTTAGCGAAGAGGGAATACACGTGGACCCCTCCAAAATCAAAGCCATTGAGAACTGGTCAGCACCGAAGACACCTACCGAAATTCGTCAATTTCTAGGTCTCGCTGGCTACTATTGCAGGTTCATTCAGAACTTCTCCAGCATAGCGAAACCCCTCACAACCCTGACCCAAAAAGGCGTGGCCTTTGATTGGGAAGAGAAACAGGAAAGAGCATTCCAAACGCTCAAACGAGCCTTGTGCACCGCAATGATACTATCCCTCCCCGAAGGGATAGAAGACTTCATTGTCTATTGCGATGCATCCAATCAAGGACTCGGATGTGTTCTGATGCATCGAGGTAAAGTCATAGCCTATGCCTCGAGACAGCTGAAGACACATGAGGTTAACTACAATACCCACGATCTTGAGCTAGGAGCAGTTGTGTTCGCTCTGAAGATCTGGCGACATTACCTATATGGTACAAAAAGCACGATCTTTACAGACCATAAGAGTCTACAACACATTTTCGACCAGAAGGAGCTCAACATGAGGCAACGACGGTGGGTCGAGCTACTCAGTGATTACGAGTGTGAAATTCGTTATCATCCGGATAAAGCCAATGTAGTAGCCGACGCCCTAAGTCGGAAAGAATATATTGGTCGTAGAGTCAAATCTTTGACTCTAACTATCCATTCACACTTGTCCACACAAATAAAGGAGGCTTAGCTCGACGCTTTGTGTCACACCCCCGAACCAGACGGCGGAAACGTCCGAGGGCTGCCATGACTTAATTGAATACCGTAACATTGAATATATATGAAACATAACATCATTCATCACCATGCATTAATATAGAACAACTGATAAAGTTTACACTGAGTACATTGTTTTAGCGTTACATTCCCAAAAATAAATTGTTCGGTTCATAGATAAACAAACTGCAAGCCATCACTGAGTACATTTTTCCTTCGGTTCACTTGTTACCTGAGAATACAAGTATTTTGAAAAACGTCAACATATGAAATGTTGGTGAGTTCATAAGCGGTATTTGAAAAGCAACGTTTTGTATTGTTTTGAAAAACTACCAGAAAATCCGATATTTTCTGAAAAGAGTGTTTGAAAAAGTTTGTGAAGATCCATGAGTATGCTTGTTTATTTCTATGGTTGTAAAAATTGTTCATTGAACTTGTGTACATTTCGAAAACCGTATGTATTGAAAAACCGTAGGAAAACCCGATGTTATCCTAACACTTTGAATTCCATATAGTTATAGAACCATCGCGGCGTGTGAAGTCATTGATTCCAGGCGACGTCGGATTATTGCGCATGGTGAATTGCTATAAACACGCGTTACACAAACGACCAGTTTACAACTATAATAACGATCCCGTAGGTGTCGTCCGTACTCTTCACGTAATCCAACCGCCCTGACTTCTTGTAGTCCCACATCTGAAGAGAAAGAGGGCACGAAGACCTCGATAACTCCGTTGGTCGATTGGGGATAAAAAGAGTGCGAAGGGCCCTTGACCCAATTCGCATTTGCATAACTAACTTTACTAGCAGTACCAAAGGACCCTTGGGGACCAATAGTATAATAGCCATTGAAAGTCCTTTTACGTTGTATTGGATCATGTAAGACCCAACAACTCGTATGGTTGAAGTCTTCGGGCCTAAAGATCAAGTCATTGGGCTAGCTAGGCCCAACAAACAAGATTTTACACTTTTGGGCCCAAAGGTGGTGTGTCGACGTCTGTGCACTCTCACATGTGTAATGATTTCCCAAATTTTCCGTGTATGAGTCGAGTTATCGTTGTGTTAGTAGTTTCGGGTTTGTTGTTCATTCGAGACCGAATCAATTCGTTTGATAACGATTTTTGGTGTTGTTGTCTAATATAATTCGTCGGTAGTAGTAGTGCCAGTGTTTGATCACAACGGATGTATTGAATTAACATTTCAACTTTCTTTTACAGCCCCTCTTTTTGTTGTAAATTTACTTTTTCAACCCTTTAAATAGATAAATTTCCGGTTTAGTCCTTAAACCATTTTTCTTGACATTTTAACACCAAAACTTATTGAAATTGATATTTTTCAGCATATTTTTAGTTGAAAACAGTTTTACTCCCTGAAAATACAGTTTTCTCGGTTGTAACCCCTCTTTTTCGCAATTTTTACACTTTTGGCCCAAATTGAAATTTTTTTGCAACTTTGGTCCTTTTTAATGATGAAAAGCATTTTTAACCTTTGAAAAGGACTTAGAACACTAATAGTCCATTGTTTTACCGAAAAACACAGTTTCAGCCCTCCAAAATAGAAAATTTCGCATATTGGGCCCTATTGGGCCGAAAATGTCATTTTTAGCCCATTAAGCTTGAAATTTATATTTTTAATCCTCCAAATGAGTATATTTCCATAAAATATTTTATTAAAACTGTTTTGACTCCTCTCATCCATCAGAATTCGTAATATGACAATTTGGTGTTGGATAAGGTGTCTAAGTCCATAACTATTTCGGGCTTGTACTTGACCCGACCCGGCATGGTCCATTTGGGTTGCATGGCACCATGCAATTGGATAGACTAAATGAGAGAAATAACACTTGGAGATTATTAATATATTATAAGTTCTAATATATTAATAATATTATTTGATTAGTTGATCAAAGAATTAATTTGGAATTAATTAAGTGATCAAAGGATAACTAATTAAATATATGGGTTGATTGTGTAAATCATCCATATCTTGTATAGTGGGCTAAGAGGCTCCATGGATTATCAAGTTGGGTTCTACCCATAGGATGCTCCATGGATGCTCCATGGGAGTTACAAACCCATGGGTCATGGAAATGAAGAGTCATGACACATTAGGGTTTACATGGTGTAACCCTAGATGTGTCAACACTATATAAGAAGCATATTCTCCACCAAAATCGGCACTACTACTAAGGAACTAGAGGGCTTGGCCGATTTTTGAGAAGTGTGTGTTATCTCAAGAGTCTTTCCAAGAGCATTTGGTGTTGTGTGAAGCATTTGAGGCATCACACTTGGGGTGCTAGGCTCACAAGGTTTCAAGGAACACAAGCAACAACAAGGTAAGTTATTCTATCTATGATTCTAGTTAAAATTGTTCCCCATGTATGCTAGATAGGAATATAACCTTGGAATTCAACTTTGCATGATAATTAGACAAACATAGATCCAAGGTTATTAGGGTTGCATGTACACTTAGGAAGTGTTAGAATGCTCAAAACCCTTCAGTGGTATCAGAGGCTAGGCTTGTTTGTTTGTTATTTGTGCTTAAAAGTTGAAGAAAGTCGAAAATCCTGCTGTCTGACTGATGGACTCGGCGAGTCCATGGGGAGGACTCGGCGAGTTCATGTGTATCTTCAACCTACTCGGCGAGTAGGTTTATGCACTCGGCGAGTAGGGTCGACAGAGTGCAGAATTTCGACTTGTGTTGCTGGAAATGGATTAGAATCATTACCCTAAAATGTTTTGGTACTTGAAAACTTATTTTAGAAGGTGTAATGTCTTTTCTAACTCATTTACAACAACTAGTTATCAAAATTACAAAGATTAAATGTGATTTTGATTCTTGAAAGTGTTCATGTTCATGTTCTTGTTCTTATGATGTTTAGATGATCATAGGAATTATTTGTAACCTATGTGGTAGATTAATTCATGATCATAATGTGTTTTAATGGAGTCCATAACTTGTCCTCAAGTTATGGAAAACCAAAAGTCTCTTGGATTAAAAAAAAAAACCATTAAAAGAACACAAGAGTTAGAAAAATGAAAAGTTCTCATTTTATTACTCTATTAAACTCATAAGTTACAAGAAATGAAAAGTTTTGAAAGTTTACAAAACTTGCCCTCAAGTTTTGGAACAAGTAAAGTTAAGTTAAAACTTTAGTTCCAACCCCTAGAATTTTAAAAGTTAAAATTCAACCCTTATACTTATATTATTATGATTTAATAATTATATATATATGTATAAGAACAAAGTCGTCTTACCGCTAGTACGCCTCATTCACGAAGCCGGTCTATAAGGTGGGTATAAGGTTGTTGCCTATAAAATGGTGACTTAATGGGTGTCCACTCTCACCCACCGCTTGCTTGATCGGTGGAGGGTCGTTAGCCGAACGGGTAAGACAAGGACTTATTAATTCTCATTCAAAGTATGATGAATATTATAAAGTAACTAAATGTTTTATTAAATTCCCAATCTTAGTTACTTTAGGAAAATGTGAATAAGGTGCTATTCCATGAAATTACACTTTACACTTTGATTAAGTCGTTGGTGGAGCGTGTGTGGTTAACCGGCACACTAACTTGGACTTAACAAGGTAGGTAAAGGGTGACTTAGGGTTTATTATAGTATCGATGGAGCGTGTGTGGTTAACCGGCACATCGATTGAGTGATAAACTTTAAGGGTACCAAGTGATTTGCATGGTTACTTCACACCTCGTTTTGTGATCCTCGGTATCCCAGTCACAAAACTTGGAGGGCACACTCGAGATTGAAACATGCCTTTGAAAAGTTCATTGAATCTCAAAGAATCTAGGAATTTCTAAGAACCATTCAAAAAACCTAATAGTAAAATATTGCGGTTTTCGTGGTGGAAATTGGTGAATCGTCATTCACCTACCTTTCAAATATGATATAGCTTAGATTACGGCATACCTCTTCTAAGTTATATTATATTGTGATTGGATCCTAGCCTTAATATTACATTTGGGTGTTTTATTAAGGACTCTCTTATATCTAAACTAATCTTGTCCTCTCTCCTTCAGATGTCTTTCAATAATGCTTCTGGCTCTAATCCTAATGGCTCCTTTTCCCTTATGAACTTGTGTGGGAAAGTCACCTTTGATGGATCCAACTTTAATGAGTGGATCAGAAACATCAGGATGATTACCCGCTACGAGGACAAAGAATATGTCCTTGACAAGGAGCTTAAGGAGATTAATGAGTCCACTGCAACTCCTCAGGAGATCGCTGAATTTCGGGCGCATGAAAGGGATGCTACGAAAGTGGCTTGCATCATGACTGCCACGATGACAGCGGAACTCCAAAAGTCTTATGAAGATTTCTACCCTTATGACATGCACCAAGATTTGATGGAAAGATACCATCAAAGTGCAAGACAAGAGAGGTATGAGATCATCTGCTCCATGATAACAACCATGATGAAGGACGGGGAATCCGTCACGAGCCACATGCAGAAAATGCAAAGGTATGTGGATCGTTTGCTGAAGCTTAATGTGAACTTCCCGGAGGATCTTGCAATAGATATTATTTTGCATTCCTTACCATCGTGCTATGATCAATTTCGCATGACATATCACATGAACAAGGAAGAAGTCACCCTCAGCAAACTTCAGGGACTTCTCAAGACCGCAGAAACAGGTCTTAAGGGGAAGTCGGTTGCTATCACTCCTACTCAAAACTCTACTCCGGTTTTGGCAATTGGGAAGAATCGAGGGAGGAAGAGAAAGAGCTCTTCTAAGGGTACCAAGGCTCGGACCCTTGATGGCTCTTCTTCAAGTGGAACCAAGAAAGGTTTCGTTACTCCTTCTTCTGACCCAAAAGAGGCTGAATGCTTCTATTGCCATGAAAAAGCTCATTGGAAGCGGAACTGCCCAAAATACCAGCAAGATGTGAAGGATGGGAAAGTTAAACCCAACCATGCAGGTATTTACACTATCATTTCTAATAACTCACCCCATTCTAATTCTTGGGTCCTTGATACCGGGTGTGGTATTCACATTTGTTGTGACTTGCAGGGACTAAGAAGAAGTGAGGATGTGGAGCAAGGAAGGATAAACTTGATCATGGGGAATAGGAAAGTTATACCTGTTACCAAGATTGGAGTTTATACTTTATCGCTAAGTAGTGGGTTTAGTTTAGATTTGAATAAGTGTTGTTATTCGCCAGGAATGGCAAGAAATATTATTTCCTTTCATGCTTTGTACAAACAAGGGTTTACCTTTTCATTTAATAATGAAGTTGGTTCTATAGAAGTTTTCTATAATAATGTCTTTTATTTTAAAGCATTACCTTGTGATGGTGTGTATGAAGCTGTATCTGTTATAGATAACTTGGGAAATAATGTTTTGTGTATTGATTCTACTAATAATAACTTGGATAAAGCATCTTTATGGCATTGTCGTCTTGGACATATAAGCAAGAAACGCATAGGCCAACTCCAAAAAGATGGAGTCTTGGAGTCGTTTGACCTAAAGTCAGATGATAGTTGCGAATCATGCTTACTTGGAAAAATGACAAAGTCACCCTTCACAGGTTCATGTGAGAGGGGTGAAGGTTTGTTGGACCTTATACACACGGATGTGTGTGGACCATTCAAACATGCCACAAGGGATGCTAATCGTTATTATTTGACTTTTACTGATGATTATAGTAGATATGGATATGTCTACTTGATCAAGCATAAGTCAGAGACTTTCGAGAGGTTTAAGGAATTTAAACAGGAAGTCGAGAATCAATTGGGCAGGAACATTAAGATGCTTCGATCCGATCGTGGTGGTGAGTATCTTAGTTCAGAGTTCCTCGACTATCTAAGGGAATGTGGGATAGTCTCACAATTGACACCTCCCAGGACACCACAGTTGAATGGTGTGGCTGAGAGGCGTAATCGAACCTTGTTGGATATGGTTCGTTCCATGATGAGTCGAGCTACGCTACCAATCTCATTCTGGGGGTATGCCTTAGAGACTGCCGCCCATATCCTCAACCTAGTCCCTACAAAGAAAGTTGCCAAAACTCCTCACGAGATGTGGACTGGTAAAGTACCTAAACTAGACCACATCAAGATTTGGGGTTGCGAGGCTTTCGTGAGACGCGAGACTCATGATAAGCTCGAACCTCGAAGCGAGAGGTGTATTTTCATCGGCTACCCACAACATTCCTTTGGTTACCTCTTCTACAGACCTAGTGACAATGTGGTCTTTGTAGCAAGAAGAGGAGTCTTTCGAGAAAGAGAGTTTATAAGCCAAGGAGACAGTGGGAGGCAAATTGATCTTGAAGAAATTCAAGAATCAAGCGGTGAAGGAACTTCAAACTCTAGCCCTCAACTTGAGGAGGAAACTCCTGTTGAGCAAATTGACAAATCTGTACCTCTGAGACGTTCCACGAGAGTTAGGAGTGCACCTGAGCATTACTATGGATTCCATATTACTGCAGAAGGTGAGACACTTATTAGTGATGAGACACTAGTAAGTCAAGATGACCCTAACAGCTACGAGGAAGCCATGGCAGGCCCCGAGTCTGCTAAATGGAAAGAGGCTATGGATAGCGAGATACAATCCATGTATGACAATCAAGTTTGGAACTTGGTTGAGAATGTACCAGGTCGTAAGACAGTAGGGTGCAAATGGGTCTTCAAGAAGAAGACCGACATGGATGGTAAAGTACACACTTATAAGGCTAGACTGGTTGCAAAGGGCTTCTCTCAAATTCCTGGAGTGGACTATGATGAGACCTTTTCTCCAGTAGCCAAGATTAAGTCTATTCGGGTTCTGTTAGCCATAGCTGCGTTTCATGATTATGAAATATGGCAGATGGATGTCAAAACCGCTTTCCTTAATGGGAAGCTGGCTGAAGATGTTTACATGAGTCAGCCAGAGGGTTTTGTCAGCAACGAGTACCCTAATAGAGTGTGTAAGCTTGAGAAATCCATTTATGGATTGAAGCAAGCACCTCGCAGATGGAATCTTTGCTTTGATGAAAAGGTCAAGGAATTTGGCTTTTCTAGGAGTGAAGATGAATCTTGTGTGTATGTCAAGGCTAGTGGGAGTATAGTTAGCTTCTTGGTATTGTATGTGGATGACATACTGCTCATAGGAAACGACATTCCAACCCTGCAGGAAGTAAAGTCCTGGCTTGGGAAGTGTTTCGCTATGAAGGACCTTGGTGAAGCTGCCTATATTCTGGGGATAAGAATCTTGAGAGATCGGAGTAAAAGACTAATTGGACTTAGTCAGAGTACCTACTTGGATAAGGTGCTGAAGCGATTCAGCATGCAGGATTCCAAGAAAGGAGAGTTACCCGTCCAGAGTAACACCAGATTGAGTAAGACACAAAGCCCTAGCACTGAGGCTGAGATAGCAGAAATGAGTCGAACACCTTATGCTTCGGCTGTAGGATCAATCATGTATGCTATGACGTGTACTCGACCCGATGTAGCTTTTGCCTTGAGCATGGTTAGCAGGTATCAGGCGAACCCTGGCAAGGCACACTGGACTGCGGTAAAGAATATCCTCAAGTACCTACGGAGGACTAAGGACTGGGTCCTTACCCTCGGTGGGAGTGATAACTTGAGAGTTGTAGGGTATAGTGATGCTAGCTTCCAGACTGATAGGGATAATTTCCGCTCTCAGTCGGGCTGGGTCTTTACCCTAAACGGAGGAGCAATTTCTTGGAAGAGTTCCAAGCAAGAGACAGTGGCAGATTCTACTTGTGAATCAGAGTATATTGCAGCTAGCGAAGCAGCAAAGGAAGCGATATGGCTGAAGAACTTCATTGGAGACCTTGGAGTTGTACCAGCTATTAAAGAGCCAATGGAAATTTTCTGTGATAGTGAAAGTGCTGTTGCCTTAGCCAAGGAACCACGGGATCATGGGAGATCCAGACACATCGACAGAAAATACCATTTCATTAGACATCGGATCGAAGAAGGACTCCTCGTGGCAAAGAGGGTATCATCGGATGAGAACCCAGCAGATCCCCTCACGAAGGGACTGAGTAGGGTTAAGCATCTCCAGCATGCTCGGAGCATAGGGCTGAAGGATGATATAAGTTTTAGTAGTTAGATAACTCAGAAATTTGTAAAGTGTAATTGACATTTGATGATGAATAAAAGGTGTTTTATTTATGAGTAAAGTGTTGCTATCTCTTGTCAATCGTTTACTATATTTCTTTTGCATGTTTTGACTTCCAGAATAATTTTGTTTGGTGTAACATATTATTCAAACCTCCACAGTCGGTCATATGTCGGAAGTAGGTATGAATCAAGACTGTCATGATGGGTTGTAGAGGTCCAAGGTGTTGGACAAGGCTACAACAATCATGAGTGCTCATAAGTTCTGAGCATTGGACTCAACCCACGCTCACTGGAATCACTTCATGGAATTCTATCTCGAGTGATCGTGAGACGGTAATATCATATAAGTCTTCAAACCTAGAGATATGATTTGTTACTTACAAGTTGGTTATGCATTGACTGTACGAAACCGCATTGGTAACTCGATGTTATAAAACGTACTTTTGTGTGTAATTCAATGAGTGGTAGAACAAACATATGAGTCGAAGTTTATCTGTTCCTTCTTGGATTAGAAGCTGATATCTGGGCCCCTCGATGATTTTGTTTTGACCCATGTACCGGGCCCGGTCAGAACTAAGTTGATGTGTTCAATTAAGTTCTATGTCAAACAAATCGGAAATCGAGAAACAAATGCTGGACAATAAGCAAGACTATGTTCCATGTATTTGTCCGGCTGATATCTAGAACGGAGGATTATATGATCACTTATCTTAAATGGCGTACCATCATCTTCTCAAGTTTCGAGAAACCTTGAAAGAGCTACGATTGCCGGTCGATTCCTGAAGTACTAGAGATATAGTTATTAGACTTATCCAAGTGGGAGACTGTTGGATAAGGTGTCTAAGTCCATAACTATTTCGGGCTTGTACTTGACCCGACCCGGCATGGTCCATTTGGGTTGCATGGCACCATGCAATTGGATAGACTAAATGAGAGAAATAACACTTGGAGATTATTAATATATTATAAGTTCTAATATATTAATAATATTATTTGATTAGTTGATCAAAGAATTAATTTGGAATTAATTAAGTGATCAAAGGATAACTAATTAAATATATGGGTTGATTGTGTAAATCATCCATATCTTGTATAGTGGGCTAAGAGGCTCCATGGATTATCAAGTTGGGTTCTACCCATAGGATGCTCCATGGATGCTCCATGGGAGTTACAAACCCATGGGTCATGGAAATGAAGAGTCATGACACATTAGGGTTTACATGGTGTAACCCTAGATGTGTCAACACTATATAAGAAGCATATTCTCCACCAAAATCGGCACTACTACTAAGGAACTAGAGGGCTTGGCCGATTTTTGAGAAGTGTGTGTTATCTCAAGAGTCTTTCCAAGAGCATTTGGTGTTGTGTGAAGCATTTGAGGCATCACACTTGGGGTGCTAGGCTCACAAGGTTTCAAGGAACACAAGCAACAACAAGGTAAGTTATTCTATCTATGATTCTAGTTAAAATTGTTCCCCATGTATGCTAGATAGGAATATAACCTTGGAATTCAACTTTGCATGATAATTAGACAAACATAGATCCAAGGTTATTAGGGTTGCATGTACACTTAGGAAGTGTTAGAATGCTCAAAACCCTTCATTTGGGCCCTTTAACTTTATATTATTAACATTTTGTGTCCAAAAATTGAGTTTTTAGCCCAAAGATGATGTTATCAAGTCACTTAGCAATTTTTCTTGGAATACTTTGTATGTAATAATATAATTTATGCTAGTATCATCTAACATAACATATATCTCGATTTTTAGGAGTTTATGGCTAGATCCAACATCATAATCACACAAAAGCACACATATAAGCATAGAAATCATACAAAACATACAAAACACATATAGATCTACACTTTCACTTGTATTCCCCCCCCCCCCAAAAAAACTTATAAAACAGAAAATAGGGAGTATGAAGCTCACCTTAGGGTGTGGTTTTGGTTTTTGGAGAAAAGATGGAAGAAATTCGGCCTTAGCAACCTTCCTTGGAAGATTTCGAACTTGAATGCTTCTTAGGTGCTAGATCATGAGTTTGAATGGATTAAGAGGTGATTTTTGGATGAAATGAAGTAGCTAGTTTAAGGATCTAAGATATATCTTACCTTAGATGATGATTTTTATGTAAAAATCCTCTTGATTTCTCCTTAGATCTCGAAATATGGATGAGTTATGAGAGAGTTTCCTTGAGAGAAAAGTGAGTGAATTGTGTGTGTGTGTGTGTTGGAAAATGGCCGAGAGCAAGAGAGAGAGAGGAAGGAATAGATCTTTGAGGTGATACATGCATGGAGGTATGTGATATGTTGCATGGAAGTCCCTTGGATAATGGTGAGGTGTCACTCACAAAGTCAACCCTCTCTTCTTTTGGGCTTGGGCCGAGAATGAGGAGGGTGTGAGGAGATTTTTGGGCTTCTTGCCCTTAAGCCCATGTTATAGCTAAGTTTGATGATTGTTGGCCCAAAAAGAAATATAACATGATTTTTACACTTTGTTGGGCTAGTTTAGGTTAATCATGGTTCAAAACTTTTAATTTATTTCATTCTAGGCCCAATATGGCCCAAAATGTTGAAATAAATTAATGTGGGTCCAATTAGAGCCCATTTAAGGGTTCTAAGCCCATGATAGTCAAATTGGAAGCTTATTGGTCCATTGAGTCCAATAAGGAAGTCCTAGTCCAAAATGGACCTAAACAAGAACTTCTAGGGTTTCCAATTGCTTGATGACTATTTGTAGTATTTGTATGATGTATTTGATTGAAGTTTTTGATGTCATAATAATAGGTATCACACATGCTCTTAAGTTTTTGGATTCAACATTTTACTTAAGTATAGTGATTACAAGACACAAAATTTCTAGTTGTGACACTTTGAAAACTGACAACGTGGCTGGTGAATCCCTTAAAGGGATGGATAAGAACTTGGAAGTCAAGGGTGGTGGAGCCTTGTACCTCATGGATCGGATCTGGACACCGAAACACGGTGGCTTCAGAGACTTGGTCATGACCGAAGCTCACAACACTCGTTATTCCGTCCACCCGGGTTCAGATAAGATGTATCTGGATCTTAAAAAGTTATATTGGTGGCCTAACATGAAAGCAGATATTGCTACCTTCGTGTGCAAAGGTCAAGGTCGAATACCAGAAACCCTCCGGCCTCCTACAGCAACCAGAGATACCAGAATGGAAGTGGGAACGGATCACTATGGATTTCATAACCAAGTTGCCCAAGACGACGGGTGGACTTGATTCCATATGGGTAATCGTCGATAGATTGACCAAGTCTGCACACTTCCTGCCGATCAAAGAAACATACAAGATGGAGAAACTTACATTAGGGAGATTGTAAGGCTGCACGGTGTTCCTTTATCTATCATCTCAGACAGAGATAGTAGATTCACTTCGAGGTTCTGGCAGTCATTACAAAATTCCCTAGGAACTAGGCTGGACATGAGTACAGCCTACCATCCACAGACCGACGGGCAAAGTGAGAGAACTATCCAAACCTTAGAAGATATGTTGCGTGCCTGTGTGGTTGACTTTAGAAAAGCTTGGGATACCCATTTACCCCTTGTCGAATTTTCCTACAACAACAGTTATCACACGAGCATAAAGGCAGCTCAATTCGAGGCCCTTTATGGCCGAAAGTGCAGATCCCCTCTATGTTGGGCTGAAGTGGGTGATACCCAGTTAGCTAAGGGACGAGTTCCCGAAAGCACTCTCACGGGTTCGGAGATCATTCGGGAAACGAAAAAGAAAATCGTTCAGATTAGTGAACGATTGAAAGCCTCTAGAGACCGACAGAAAAGCTACGCTGACAAGCGTGGGAAACCATTGGAGTTCCAGGTGGGCGACCGAGTCCTACTGAAGGTCTCACCCTGGAAGGGCTTGTTACGCTTTGGAAAGCGTGCGAAGCTCAATCCCAGATACATAGGGCCTTTCGAGATTCTCGCAAGAATCGGCCCTGTAGCTTACAAACTCAATCTACCGCAAGAACTCAGTAACGTACATCCTACCTTCCACGTCTCGAACTTGAAAAAGTGTCTGCCCGACGAGACTCTTGTTATTCCACTCGACGAGATCGAGATCAACGAGAGCCTCAACATCATGGAGGAACTAGTAGAGATCATGGACCAAGAGGTCAAGCAAACAAAGCAGAGTCGTATCCCGATAGTGAAGGCTCGCTAGAACGCAAAGCGTGGACCTGAATTCACTTGGGAATGAGAGGATCAGATGAAACATAAATACCCTCATCTTTTTGCTTAGTTATTTGTAACTTCTTGATTGCTTAAATTCTAATTTCGGGACGAAATTCCTTCTAACGGGGGGATGATGTGACAACCCGAAATTTCCATTATGTACAAACTATACCACTTCAATAGAAGTTATAGCAGTCACAGTTAATTTTTAGACTTTTCGTGTAAGTTTGAGTAATTCAGGGTTTACACTTCAGGAAATATCAGGTGAGTGGGTGCACTAGGGTTTTGTGCAACACTGTTATTCCAACACTCTATTATATTAGAGATCATTTCGGGAATAAAAATATTTTCTGACAAAAATATCTCAGGACTATAAATAGAATTATGAACCAAATTCATTCATTATTCACATTTTCAACTAGAGAAAAGCCATTTTCTCTCTCACGGATCTTCGGGTTTTTATACCAAAACGTGAGTAACTCTTTCTAGTAGTGTTAGAAAGCTTTACATGTAGTTATAACATGATTTAGAAGGCTAAATCACTAGATTTAGGAGTTTACTCCCCAAGGTGTTCTTGGGCGGTAAACTCCCGAAACGAAGCCTAGACTGTCCCCCGTGATATACAACTGCCTTGGACTTGTATAGGAGTGTGTTAGGGACATGAAATCAAGCAAGAACCACCCAAGTTTGGGAGTTCACGGCCCAAGAGTTTCTTAGGCCGTAAACTCCAAAATCATACTCAAAATGGTGCTTTCAAGGCACCTAAGGCCTTGGGCTTTTACCTAGACTTGTTCCCAATAAATCAAGGGCCTTAAACACATCAAAATCACCTTCCAAAGTGAGTTTACGGCCAAGACATGGTTCTTGGGCCGTAAACATGAATGAAGGGCACCAAAGTGTGCCAAATGCCTTCATATGCTTTAGGTAAAAGTCTAGAACCTATCCTTCATATGCAAGAGACTTGAAAACAACAAAAACACCATTCCAAGGGAGTTTATGGCAGTAAGCTACAAAGAAAATGGCCTTAGGGCCTTAAACTCCTCAAAGGAGTGTTTTTAGGTCTTAAACCCTTCCAAGAATTTAACCACCAAGTTGGAATAATTCTAGGAATCATTTGCAACTTCAAAACACACCATACCCCCATGGTTGGGAGTTTACGGACGTAAACTCAAGAGTTTACAACCGTAAACTCCATGTGTGATGGTATATGGAGAGTAAACTTATATATGGGGTCCTTTGGAACCCTAAACACAAGTGCCTTGTCACTCAATAGCTTAGATGCAATCCTTAGGGCTTAAAACACTTATATAAAGTGTTTATTATGTCTAGGATGTCTTAACATTATCAATTAGTAATTCAAGACTAATTGAGTGCATATATGTGTGATTATATGTTCTTTAGGATCGTTGTGTGTGTACAAGTCCTCACTTGACACCTAACAATCCTACACCGTTTGGTTCATCCGAATCACCATCTACAGGTGAGTTCATGCCCCTAATCAATGTTTTAAATGATTTTAAATGCTTTAATGGGGGGAATACAAGTAGAAAACATCATGTTATTAAATCATATGTATGTATTTTATAATTGTGTTTTCATTCAACGGATTTCACATGCTACAAAATGTGATGCATGAAATGGTTTTCTATCTTTAAAATACTTTGTTATCAAATGTATTACTTTTGAAAGGTTTATCAAAATGACATCAAGTCACTGTTATGTTTGTTCAAAAACCCTTGGATGTCTTACAAAACCATTTTACATTCTTGAACTAAACTATGCATGTACACTTATATTTTATATATATATATATATATATATATATATATATATATATATATATATATATATATATATATATATATATATATATATATATATATGTATTGATGTTATAGTTTACATCTTTCATTTAGTTTCCCACACCCTTGAGTAGTAAGAGTGTATAAACTTACTTGAGCAACCAATTACCTTTCAGTAAATTATCATAGGGGTAATTTGAATGATATCAAACATTATTCCTATTACAAGGAATCACACAAGAGTCAGTTCATTCATGAGTCCACACCAGTACATTACCTGATACATGAGTACATTTACATATACTTACCTGATACATGAACACACTTACATGAATACCATACATGAACATTGTTACATAGATATATTATCTTGTATTCACTTACCTGGATATTTGTACCTAGAGTTATTAGGAAGATTTATTCGTACCTTCTGTGTAAATTTTCCTGCCTATCCCTGTTTAATGGGATGTCTATACGGGACTAACTATTCTGGAACCCAGCTGTTAGCAACATTGGGTGATGAACATCTACGGATGTTTAAGGTTGTTTCTGATATTTGGAGTCAGTTACGGAACTAACCATTCCTCCATCTCCTGTTGCAACAGAGGATGAGATGAAAATCTTCGGATGATCATTAGGTTAACGCTGTTATGGGACTAACCCTCCCCCCCACCCTGCTGTCACTACAGAGGGTGAGGGGACAATCTTCGGAAGCTCATAGGGTATACCTTTTGCTTCAGCGATGTCGTGATAATCCTGGTCACCCAGGGATAACACTCACATGATTATGCTTTTTCCTGTTTACTTTATTTTGTGATATACTCACATAAACGATGAGTTAGACTAATGATTGTTTGTAGTAGTCAAAAAGAAGGAAAAACTATCATTTTACTTACAAAACATTCGGGTCTTGGTAGAAGACTACATTCTCATTACAAAACATTCGGGTCTTGGTAGAAGACTACCTTGTCATAACAAAACATTCGGGTCTTGGTAGAAGACTACATCTCACACTGATAGAAAATAAGGGATTTTCTAGGGCTTTTCATACTTACATCAACATTTTCATTTAAAGGTTTACATGACTTTTAAAACAACTTTTAGTAAGCAAGGCAATGACACTTAAATATTTATGAATTCACCAGCTTTAAAGCTGATACTCTCTTTCAAAATAACTTGTATTCTCAGGTCATCAGTAGACAGGTACGGTGGCCAGGTTTTGAGAAGACGGAGCAATCAAGTCTCTTCTTTTATTTTGATTGTATATTTTTGGTGTCTTATTACAACGAAAGAACACACATGTATTAAAACTTTACTTATAATGCAATGGATGATGTTGTTGCTTGTTTACTATTTTGAATTGTTGTGATATTGTATATGACGTCCTCCACCCCTGAACGTTTCCGCCGTTCGTGGTTTTGGGGTGTGACGGTATGTACAACATACACAATAACTCCCTTCTTAACCGATTGATAGCTTATTGCTCCCACTTATCACGTCCAAATGAAGATCCAAGTCCCAAATAACGTTGTTGACCATAAAGTTTCTAACTTCATGGTCTTTCATGTATAATAAGAACTTAACATCAAAAACCTCAACCATTTAACCCATTAAGACCTCAAAACACATGCATGGATGGAAAAGCTTGATCAAGACTACATGTTTATGCTTCTAAACATCTCAAAGTAACTGAAATGACAACCTAAATGGATTAGAGTAGCTCATACTAAAAAATACCTAAATAATGGGACCAAAAGGACACAAACTCCATGTCTAACGTAGATCTATGCAAAGAATCACCAACTTCATTACTTTAAACCTCAAAACTAATCTTCAAGGTAAGGTGTTCCTTGATCTAGAAGGTCTTGATCTTCCAATATGACACTTCTTTCTTCACCATGCTTCAAAGGCACCACAAAGACACACTTTTAAGCTCAAATGATCACACACAAGGGATTATGGTTTCTAAGGAATAAATGATGGTTAGAGGCTGGAGAGGGAATGAATAATAAAGAGTTACTGATGCTTGTATATGAACGAAACCCAAAAAATTAGGATTTCAATGTTCTCCATGTATGCCCTATGTACACGATGTACGCCCAACATAATAGGGTCTGCACTAGTATGCTTAATGTACACAATGTATGCCCAACATACTACCATTAGCCTAAAATCACCAAAATCCCATAATAGGCCATTTTGCACTCTTTCTTGTACTCAAGGACTAATATGCAATATCTAATCATACATAGGGTTAAAATTGAAAATACCTAGACACCAAGATGTTACAATTTTCCCCTACTTGAACTAGACTTCATCCTCTAAGTTTGTTGTAGCAAATAACTCGGGATAATACCCTCGCATGTCTGACTTAGGTTCTCATGTCCACTCGGAACCTTTCTGGTACTGCCACTGAACCTTGATCAAAGATACCATCTTATTGTGTAAGGCCTTCATCTTCCGAACAAAAATTGCTACTGGTCTCTTAATGTAATTTAGGTGATCATCAACCTGAACATCATTCAAAAGAATAACCACAGAATCACTAGCCACACACTTTCACAAATGCGAAACAAGGAAGGTGTTATGGATCTGATTGAGATCCTTGGGCAGATACAATGTATAAGCTACCCTGCGAAACCTAGCAATCACCTGAAATGGCCCAATATACAGGGGCTCCAATTTACCCCTCTTCCTGAAGCTTATTACACCCTTCTAGGGTGATACCTTCAACAAAACAATGTCACCGACTTGAAACTCCAACTCATATCGACGCTTGTTGGCATAACTCTTCTACCGAATCTGACCTATTTACAATCTCTGTCTAATTTTCTGAATGAGCTCTGATGTCTGAAGGAATACCTCAGTCCTTCCCAATACTCTTTAACTAATCTTTCCCCAAAAAACTGGGGTATGACACTTCCTCCCATAAAGAATCTCAAAAAGAGGTGCACCGATACTAGAGTAATAACTGTTGTTGTAAGAAAACTTAGTGAAAAAAAGGAAGGAGTCCCAGCTCCCAACGATTTCTATGACATAGGCTCGTAACATGTCCTCAAGTGTCTGAATGGTCCGCTCACTCTGACCATCAGTCTGCGGATGATATGCAGTGATAAGATGCAACCTCATATCCAATTCCTCATGGAACTTCTACAAAAAATGAGATATTAATCGACCATATCGATCTTATATACAATGGAGACCAGAATACCATGTCGAGCAACAATCTCACATACATACAGATCAGCCGATTTCTCAGCCAAGGAACTCTCTCAAATGGATAGAAAGTGGATGCTCTTGTCAGACGGTCCACAATAACCCAAATCGCATCGAAGTCCTTAGCCGTTCAAGGCAACTTGGTGATGAAATCCATAGTGGTATGTTCCTATCTCCACATGGGAACCTCCGATGGCTACAACTTGCCATGCGGCCTCTGATATTCAACTTTGACCATCTAACAGGTCAAGCACCTCTCGACATACCAACCTATATCTCTTTTCATACACAACCACCAATAACTAAGTCTCAAATCCTGATACATCTTGGTGGCTCCAGGGTGTATAGAAATTCTAGACTTGTGTGCCTCCTTGAGTTCAATCTGCCTAACCCCACCAAAGTCCAGCAGCAAGACCCATCCATACCGGGTCAATAATCGCTGACTTTCAGTGGTGAACCTGTCAACCTCACCCCTGACTTTCATGCTTCCAATTTGCCTTCTTGACCCCTTTAGCCCAAGCCTCCCAAATCAGATCATGAAGTAGAGATACAACCGATATTCTCATACACAGACTCTCAATAGAGGAAGTAGCCGTCTTGCGGCTCAAAGCGTCAGCGACCATATTTTCCTTCCCGGGGTGATACAGGATCCCGCAGTAATAATCCTTGACCACGTCAAGCCACCAATGTTGCTTCATATTCAGATTTGATGATCCATGGGATATCATAGATTCTTGTGATCCGTGTAGATAGTACACTGAACACTATACAAATAAAACCGCTAAATCTTGAGCGCAAACACCATTGCTCCCTATTCGAGATCATGATTCTGAAAGCGAACCTCATGCAACTTTAGCTACCAAGACGCATAAGCGATAACCCTACCACGCTGCATAAGTACCACTCTTAAACCAGAGATGGATGCATCCCAAAATACTACAAATCCCTCAACACCCTCGAGGAGGGTCAACACTGGTGCCTCACATAACCTCTATCCCAACATGTCAAATGCAACCTACTCCTCAGGTCCCCAAAGGAAATTTACACCCTTCCTCCTCAGACGAGTGAGGGGTATTGCAATCTTAGAGAAGTTCTGAATAAATCTCCGATAATAACTAACTAATCACAAGAAACTCTTGATCTACGAAGGCGACTTCGGGACCTCCCATTGCATAATCGCCTAGATTTTGGCTGAATCGACCAAAATCCCATCTTGATTAATGAGGTGCCCCAAGAACTGAACCTCTCGTAACCAAAACTCACACTTCAAGAACTTGGCATATACCTGTTTTGGCCTCAAGATCCTAAGGAGCTCTCAAAGGTGCTCCTCGTGCTGGTCCCTAGTTTTGGAATACACCAAGATATCATCAATGAACATGATAACTGATTGATCGAGCATCACCTTGCACACTATCAAATCCATAAATATTGCAGGCACATTGGTGAGCCCAAATGGCATCAAAACGAACTTGTAATGACCATGACGAGTCCAAAATGTGGTGTTATAAAATTTTTAATCCAACGATGCATCTTTGTGAACAATGTGCTTGAACTTAAATCAATCTTGGAGAACCAAGACGCACCCTGTAACTGATTAAAGAGGTCATCAATCAATAGAAGGGGATAACTGTTCTTCACTGTTATGTTGTTTAACTCCTGGTAATCAATGCACATCCGGTGTGAAGCATCCTTCTTGAAGAGCAAAAATAGGGCTCCCCACATAGAACTCCTTGATCTGATGAGTTGTTTGCCTAACAACTCCTGAAGTGGAGAGGATAACTCATGCATATTAGGTAGTGCCATTTAGTACAACACCTTGGAAATCGGAGCCGCACCTGGAAGAAAGTCAATCCTGAACTCAACCTGCCTCTTAGGAAGAAAACTATGTAACTCCTCAAGAAACACGTTAGCGAATTCCCTGACGACCGACACATATGAAATTGAAGTCTGCTCCCCTACTAGAATATCAATAACATGCGCAAGATAACTTATACAACCATGCTGAATATACTACCAGGCCCTTGCAGCAAAGTAAAAAGCTGACCCAATCCTGGTATCCTGCCTATAGATAACCAGTTCTCCCCCTTGGGGTTTGAACCACCACCCACTGATCCTCGAAGTTTATCATAACACCAAACTTGCTTAGCTAATCCATCCTCACTTTCACACACACATCCCTCATAAGGATTAGAATCAAATCGATCGGATAAAATACCCCAAAAATCTCCAAAATACAACCTGATAAACCCTGGATGCCGAAACCCCATGTTTGTTGGCGATAGAAACCTGCAACGGGCAATCTAACTCTCCAATAAGCATATCAACCACCCTACTAAATGTCTAGGATACAAAAGACTAACTCACACCGAGTCAAAAAGCACAAGAGCAGGAATAGAGTTCACTAGGAAGATACCTAACTAAATCATAAACATAAGCATAACCGAAATAACCCGACATAATATAAATAGAAACATACCAACAACTAAGTCTGGCGCTGCCCTGGCCTCCTCGACAGTGAGCTAAAAGGCATGGCCCGGAGCCCTCAAGGGCTCTGCTATACCATGACGGCCAATTGTGATCCTCAAAGTGGCGGGTGTCGGGGCATGCGCTGGCTTGGTGGCAAGTAATGGACAGTTGGCCTTCACATGTCTAACCTCATCACAATGGTATAACATCCTAGTGCTCGTTACTGGGGTTGGCTGGTGATAATCCCTTGTAAAGTGCCCCTCCTTGCCATATTTATGGCATCCAAGAGATGATCGGTAAGTACCCTCATAAACCTTGTAGCACTTCCCACAAGTTTGGCCTCTCTGACTCCGATATATCTCATCAGCGGCCTTCAATTGATTTCTCATAGGCTATGACTGAACCAGACGCTACCTATGCTCCCTCGTCTGGAGCTCCAACTCAATCTACCACCATCTAGAAGCCTCCGATAACTCCACCAATCCTTCTCTCCATACCGAAGAAGGTTCCGAGCGCACTTGACTTTCTGGTCAGCTGGTCAAGAGCAAGTAAAGAGACATCCATCAAAATAAAATAGCTAGCTCATGGAAATGATTGGATCCTGGACTTCATAAAAAATCAGGGGCTTCTTATTGTTGAAATCCCAATACTATAAGGCTCTCCCCACACCAATCCTTGTAGCAACAACGGTCTTGGTAGCTACAACAACAATAGTCTTAGAAAGTTCTGCATATCGGTAATCAAAGAACTCCATCATGTCCGTCTTGATAGACCCAAACAACTCTAGTATTTTCCCTTGAACAATAGAAACAACCTCAGCATCAATCATCACCCTAACAGTGTCCTCAGTTATCCATGGCCTATCCTGGCCATTCGCTCCTGCTCTTGATCTAGATCCTGACTCAAATCGCCTCGTAACTAGCATACTAAAAATAAACCAGAAAATATCATATGAGGCTCATATCATACCATATGATCCATTCCAACAATAAAACCCTAGGGATTGTGACGTCTTTGCTATACATACGACTCCTGTGCTTCCAGTAGTACGGGACCATACTACCTTCCGCACCTACGTATATTTGTCTTAGAATATCATCACAACAACCCTAACAACACACACTAGAATACGCATACATCCTATTCTCACTTCCTGGAGAAAGGCTAAACATTCCTCAATTGCCCGGCTGACCCCATATGACTCATCCAGGAAACTTCCGCCAACCCTACAACACTCGTGTATGGTAATCATGCATAACACTAGATCCTATACACAGTCGAATACTTGATTCTACCCTAAGCCCTCCATCAAACAAGAACAGGAAAAAAGCTAAACCAAACATTCTCAGGCTATAGAATCTTAGTTATGTACAACTATGATGCATACACTAAAAAATTATAGTAATGATGTCAATTCCATACAAGATAGAATCCTTGGCTATCCGACATCAATTATCAGGAAATTCTATCCTACAATTTCTGAAGAGCCCAAGCCTATTGCTAGCAAGTTGTTCTAACATGAATATCATAGCAGATAGTTGTGTAGTAACTGGGGGTATACTTATTGGGTACAATTGAGCGTACTCTTCACATCCTTCCATGGTTACTATTGAAATATCATTTTTAAAACATTTGTAATTCCTTAATTTGATTTTGGATTCACACAAATGTTTCTCCAATTCACTCAAACCAAGGATCTGATACCAACTAGTAACATCTCAAAAATCACAACAAACTTAAACTTTTTAAAACATCCCATTTACTAAAAAGAAGTTCTTACATAACCATTGTTTTCCAAAAACATTATTCAAAATCAGAGTCTCCCAAGATAAACTATATAAAACCAAGGATGTGTGTGGTCATGCCTTCGCCTTGTCATGGTCCTCAGAAGTACCTGAAACAAAACTAAAATTGTAAGCCAATGCTTAGTAAGTTCCCCCAAAGTACGACCAGATAAACATAACAAATAACAGCATGTATACAGATCCTTCAGCATGACTGTACTGCCTCACCGGGACTTATGTTAATCTAGACCGCTCTCTGGGCCTTTAGCTTAACTGGTTCGCCTTGTAGGCCTTCAGCCTATCTGGACCGCCTGGGTGTCTTGGCATTCAGTCCCATCTTGTCCGCCTAAACCCAATATACCGTCACATATCAACATACACTGTAACAATCAATTACTAGTAGATACAGATAGTAATATAGATCTAACATATCACTACATGATAACAACATCCTATATACTAGGATATAAATGTAACAGATCACTACAACATAGCAACATCACATATACAAGGATAAAAATATAACATATCACTACAATATATCAACATACAGTAAACTAGGATATCAATCCAATGGGCTGACCTTGGTGCCTTCGATCCGAAAGTACAGTAAGGAAAACTCACCTCATAGCCTGAATGCAGTCTGAATAACTCGCAGCTCTGACATGCAGCTAAACACAAATCCTAAATGTCAAAACAATTTTTATTCTAAATTAATAGCATTTTCCCCATAATACCGTTGGTCAAAACCGGTCATAATGCACAAGTCAACCGAGTAAACACAACCGAGTCAACTCAACCTAGTCGACTCAGGCTTCGTATGCAGGGCGTACGTGAGGTCCGAGGTATCATGGCCAAGTTTGCATATGCGCAGCGTACCATTTAGTACGCCAAACGTATGTAACATCTCCTATCTTAATGGATTGAGAGCTTATTGATCTGACTTATCAATTACAAATGCATATCTAAGTACCAAATGATGTTGTTGACCATAAAGTTTCCAACTTTATGGTCTTGCATGGCCAATAAGGTATTAACATCCAAAACCTCAACCACTTAGCCCATTAAGACCTCAAAACATAAGCATGGAAGGAAAGACATGATCAGGACTACATTTTTATGCTTCTAAACATGTCAAAGTGACTGATAGTAAAACTTAAATGGATTAGAGTATCTCATACTCAAAATACCTAAATAATGCGACCAAAAGGACCCATAATCCTAGTCTAACTTAGATCTATGCAAAGAGTCATCAAGTTCGTTACTTTATACCTCAAAATGGATCTTGATGGTGAGGTGTTCCTAGATCTAGAAGGTCTTGATCTTCCAAGATGATGTTTCTTTCTTCACCTTGCTTCAAAGGCACCACAAACACACACATCTGAGCTCAAATGATCATACACAAGCGATTAAGGTTTCTAAGGACGAAATGATTGTTGGAGGTTGGTGAGGGAATTAAGAATGAAAAGTTAATGATGCTTATATATGGACCAAACCCTAAAAATAATGGTTTGAACTTTCTCCATGTAAGCCCTACATACGCGGTGTACGTGCAGCGTACTAGGGTGCGCCCTAGTACGCTCAACATACACAACGTACGCCCATCGTACTACCCTTAGCCCAAAATGACCAAAATGCAACAATGGGCCATTTTTACTCTTTCTTGTACTTAAGGACTAAAATGCAATATTTATTCATACATAGGGTTACAATTAAAAATACATCGACACTAGGATTTTACAAATTTCTCACGCTTACACACTCTATTAGGAAACTTTGCATCAATAAAACCCTCTGGTAGACTCATGCAAACATCCTCATCCTACTTCCCATTAAGGAAAGCAGTTTTGAAATCCATCTGTCAAATTTCATAGTAATGAAAGCCAGCTATGGCTAGCATTATCCTAATAGATTTTATCTTAGCCATTCGTGAGAATGTCTCATCATAGTCAACCCCTGGGTTTTAAATAAAGCCCTTTGCAACTAGACGTGATTTGAATGTGTGCACATTACCATCCATGTCAGTCTTCTTCTTGAAGATCCATTTGCAACCAAATTTCTTCCGACCAGGTTGTTGATCAACAAAATTCCAAACTTAGTTTTCATATATGGACTTGATCTCACTGTCCATTGCCTCTTTCCATTTGGCTAACTCAGGGCATGCCATTGCTTCCTTCTGGTTAGCTATTTTATCATCCAAATTTACCAATGTACTATCACTGATAAATGTATCACCATCTGTAGTTATATGGAAACCATAGAACTTCGGTCGCATGCTAACTCTACTAAAACGAAAAAGAGGTAATGAATTGTTAATTGGTTTAACTGGAATCTATTCCTGTGGTCGAACCCTAGCATCTTCAGAGGTTCCTTTATCGGTTGACTCTTAAATCTCTTCATGGTCAATGGTGCTCTCACTATTCTCTTTGAATATGATCTCTCTATCGAAAGACTCCTCTTCATGTTATAAAGACCATGTTCTTACTAGGTCTATAGAAAAAATATCCAAAGGACTTCTGTGGGTAGCCGATGAAAATACATTTCTTAATTTGAGGTTCAATCTTGTTGTGAGTCTCTTGTCTCACGAAAGCTTCACAACCCCAAACCTTGATATGTGCTAACGAGGGAACTTTCCTTGTCCACATCTCTCGAGGTGTTTTGGCAACCTTCTTGGTTAGGACAAGATTAAGAATATGGGTGGCAGTCTCTAAGGCATATCCCCATAATGAAATTGGAGCAGAATCTCGATTCATCTAGGAAAGAACGATGTCCAAAAAGGTTTGATTGCGTCTCTTAGGCACATCATTAAGTCGTGGTGTCCTAGGAGGGATCAATTGTGAAACTATTCCACATTCCTTGAGGTAGTCGTGGAACTCGATACGAAGATACTCTCTGCCTCTATCTAATCGGAGCATATTTCTCTTCCAGCCCAATTGCTTCTCGACTTCATGTTTAAACTCTGTGAACTTTTCAAAGGTTTCTTTTTTATGTTTGATTAAGTAAATATAACCATATATACTATAATCATCTATAAATGTTACATAAAATTGATGTGCATCCCTTGTGGTGGATCTGAAGGGCCCATACATATATGTGTGTATGAGGTCCGATAAAACTTCATCTCTTTCACAAGATCCATTGAAAGGTGATTTCGTCATCTTTACCAAAAGGCAAGATTCACATGCATCATCTAACCATAGGTCAAATGATTCCAAAACTACATACTTTTGGAGTTGGGAGATGCGTTTCTTGTTGATGTGTCCAAGACAACAATGCTACAAGCATTCTTTTTCTATACCATTAGACAAATCAATTTGAAATACAATATTTCCTAAATTGACTACACACATCACAATTTCATACAAACCATTACAAGGTAAAACTTCAAATATAAAAAACACCATTTTTATAAACTATAATAGAAACATTCGAATCATTAAAAATATTTGAAATCTTGTCTAAATAATGCATAAAGGGAAATAATGTTACCTGTCAGTTCTGACGAGTAGCAACAATTTATTAAATCCTAAAAAACCACTACTAAGCACTAGACTATAAAGTCCAACCTTGGTGACAGGTGAACATCGCCTATTCCCTATTACCAGGTTCATTCCTTCGTGCTCCACATCCTCACTTTCACTTAGCCCCTACAAATCAGAATAAATGTGAAAACCACATCATGTATCAAGGACGCAAGAACGAGAAGATGGTGAGTTATTAGATGAATTAATGTATACACCTCAGAAGATGACCTCGCCTTGTCATCCTTGATATCTTGTAGATACTTTGGGCAACTTCGTTTCCAATGCCCTTTTTCATTCTAGTAAAAGCAATTGGCTCTTTGGTATCAGAAACTGGAGGAGCATCAAAAGTGGATTTTCCTTTGGTTCAATTTCTTGATGACCCAACATGAGACTTTCCCTTCCATTTCTACTTTGGAGGAACTTTACTCTTCTTCCCCTTCCCTTGACCAAAAGCCAGAACAGGAGCACTAGCACAATTACGGTTTGAGTTCTTATCCTTCATTCCTGCAACAACTGTCTACAATAGGTTGTGCAACTAAGCCAAGGTGGTCTCATTATTGTTCAAATGATAAGTCAAGATAAAATGATCATAACAACTTGGTAAGGAGTTTAAGACTATGTCAATAACCAACTCCTCATCAAAGTGCACATTAAGCAACTAAGCCAAGGTGGTTAACCACACACGCTCCACTAACGACTTATAAAGTGTAATGTGCAAATTCATGGGTTAGAATACAAATTCACATTTTTCATAAAGTATCTAGATTTGGGATTTAAAAAAAAGGTTTTCGTACTTTTTAATATAATTATACTTTCAGTTAGAATTAAAGTCCAATCAAGTCCGTTTTGCTAAAGACCCTCCACTAATTAAGGATGTGGAGGGGCAGAATGAACACTTATTAAACTACCATTTTATAGGCAGTTTCCTTATACCTCCCTTATAGATCGATTTCGTGAATGAGGCATACTAATGAGTTGACTGACTTGGTCTTATACATATAATTTTTTAACAATTAATAATATATATATATATATATATATATATATATATATATATATATATATACATATATATATATATAAGGTGTATTTTAAACTTATAAAATACTAGGGTTTATATTTTAAACTTCGAAATTAAAATCTAATTAATTAAATTTAAAATAAAACAATAATGATTTAATTATTTTCTTTTAATTAACAAATAAATTAATTAATTAAATCAATTAAGAATTATCTAATTTAAATTAATCAAATAATTTAATCCTAATCTTTACCCTCTAATATTCTAAAATTAGGGTACAGGATTTATCCAATTTTATAATTATCAAATTTTAATCAATTTAAACTAAAAATTATTGAAAACATGGAAACCCTAATAACTTACCATTTTCGAAAATACTTGGGGAGGAAGGCTAGGGTCTAAAAACCATAGCCCTAAATTTTAAATACCATCGGAAGGGGCTAGGGTTTCAAAAACCCTAACCCAATTCAAAATTCATGGCCTTTTAGGGTTTAATCTCTATAAACCCTAATTGATCTATTATTCTATTATAGCTATTCAACAGAAACCAAACCAAACGCTCTGATACCACTTAGGGGATTTAGGTAAGCAAACAAAAATAAAATCCTTAAGTTTGTATATAACCTAAATAGGATCTATGTTTTCTCTATTGAAACTATAACTAAGAACATCAAAAGGAACCCTAGAATCGCTAGGATACTTTCGAAAAATAGAGAAGAGGGTTTTAGGACTATATTCGTTTTAGTTGTTATAGAAAACAACTAGAAATTCCATTTGAAAATCTCCTAGGAGCTAGCACCAAAAATGTCGTGACTCTAATGGAATCACACCCAAGCTAGCAAGATGATAACTTAAAAGAGAGGAGAGGGGAGAAGCAATTTTCATCCAAGGCTTGTAGAGGGAAGGAGTGGAGAAAATCAAGGGGCTAGGGGTTCCTTATATAGGTGAAGATACTTGGGGCCAAAGCTAGGGTTTAAAGGATAAGCCCTAGATTCCCTTGTTTGGTGACCAAGCAGTCCAATCCCCTTATCCAAGGGGCCTTGGACAAAATTATCTAGGCCTTACCCTAGATGATTTTCGTCCACTTCATACCATGAGGTTCTAGATCCTTCATTCCTCAACTATCAATAAATAACCAAACAGTCTCTGTACTTTTAATTAATCTAATTAATCCCAAAATCAACTCCATTTAATTTTCTATTAATAATTAATTAAATAATATGATTTATAATTAATATATTATTTTCATAACACATTAATAAATGATTTATTTAATGTATTATTCACATAATAAATTAATCTCTCTTTGTAAATGTCATCCTGTCCAATTGCTAGGTTTGAGGGCAACCCAAAAGGACTATGGTACTATTAATTCAGTTATATACCACTTTTGGTTATGTGCTTAGACACCTAATCCAACAATGTTGAGGGTTGACATCAGGTAGTTTGTCAGAATTTTAGGATACAAAACTTTGGAGGATATGACTGGCAAGGCTCGGGAGCGGGGTATTGAGTTGGAGCTTCGGGCAAAGCGGAAGCCAACTCACGTTCATGCAGCTAAGGGCCTGGGGAAGAGGCCCAAGACTTTTGACTTGTAATCTAGAAGCTAGCAGGGTCGGGGCCATTGTGGAAAGTCTATTAAATCAGATGATGGAGCCATCAATTAGTGGGTTCAAGATGATATAGGTGTAGTAAGACCGATCATATTAGCCGAGATTGTCCTCAAGGATCGGATATGATTTGCTTTTGTTGCAATCAGGCGGACCACAAAAAGGCCGACTGTCCGAGGTTATCAGGAGGAGTGGCGGTGAAACTCGCTCCAACTACTTTGAGGATCAAATATAGCCACCATGGTAAGGTGGAGGATTTGGTGGTGAAGAACCGAGATTTTCAGTTGACGGCTGAGGAGGCCCAAGCAACACTAGATGTATCACTAGTATGCATTCCTCTTATATTTTTTTTACTCTAATTAATTGTGCTTATGTTTTATTTGTTTATAATTATGGATGTTTCTAGCCAGTTGTGTGTTTGCTCACGTTCTTTTCAATTAAGGTGATACTTGATCTTTTGTATCTCTTGCACTTAACAAGAAGTTTGGTGACACTCTAGGAGAATTGGATCCACATCGGAGGTGGAGATTTTCGCTGAAAATACTCTGCAAACTCCGTAAGTTCATCGGGGTTGCATTCTTGAGTTATTTTACGTGAAGTATCTGATAGATCTGCTCCTTATTCCTCTGCGAGGAACAAATAATATTGTGGGAATGGATTCGTTGAGCTAAAATGGGCTATGATTGATTCTTAGCATCAGTTGGTGAGAGTTCAAACCATAAGTGGAGGAGAAGTGGTTATTCATGGAGAGGGAACACATTGACGACGATCTATGTGATCAGTTGTAAGGGCTAGGAGGTAACGTCCGCAAGGATGCTCTTGATTTTTGGTGTATGTTATGGATACTTGGGTTATGGAGAAGAATACTATGGATGATGTACTTATTGTTCGAGAGTTCTTTGATGTCTTTGCTGAGGCTTAGCCGGTAGTGCATCCTAAGAGGTAGCTGGTGTTCCGGATTGATTTGGTTTCGGGTGCGTCCTTGATAACCAAGGCACCACTTAGCACCACCGTAGATGCATGAGTTATCCATACGAATATAAGAGCTATTTGACAAGGGGTTTATTAGGTTGAGTAGTTGACCTTGGGGAGCACCAATTCTATTTGTGATGAAGGAGGATGGTCTCATCATATGTGTATTGATTATCAAGATGTGAAGAAGCTGACGGTGAAGAAGCATTATCCACTCTTGATGATCGACGATTTTTTTCATCGACTGCAGTGTGCAGCTTTGTTTTCTAAGATTGGTTTGAGGTATGGTTATCATGAGATATTGTTCATGGATGATGATGTGAAGAAAATGTCCTTCAGGAGTTGTTATTGCATCTACGAGTTTGTGGTGATGCCTTTTTGGCTCACCATTTCACCAACATCATTCATGGATCTCATGAACTGGGTGTGCCAACCGATGTTCGACCAATCATTATTATGTTTATTGATGAAAATTTGATCTACTCTAAGACAAAGGAGCAACATGATAAACATCTGAGTGAGGTTCTCGAGACTCTAAGGAGAGAGATACTTTTTACAAAGTTCTCTATATGTGAGTTCTAGTTGTGTGAGGTTTAGTTCTTGGGTCATCTCATTAACCAAAGCGGCATTTTAGTCGACCTGGGAAAGATTGATGCGGTGATGTAATGTGAGGTTCCAATGTCTCTATTCGATATTCAAAGTTTCCTGGGGCTAGTAGGTATTATCGGAGATTTATTCGGGTTTTCTCAAAGATTACGATACCTTTGACCGGGCTGATAAAGAAGTATGTCACTTTTTGGTGGAGGCCTAAGAAACATGCGACATTTGAGACTCTAAGACAGAAGTTGTGCGAGGCTCCAATTCTGACACTTCCCAAGGTCATGGACGATTACGTGGTCTATTGTGATGCATCGATTATGAGGTTAGGTATAGTGGTTATGCATAGGGGTCACGTGATCACTTACGTGTCGAGGTAGTCGAAGCCTCATGAGGTGAATTATCCTACTCGTGACTTAGAGTTAGTGATGATGGCTTTCTCCCTCACGATTTGGCAATATTACTTGTATGGGTTCCAATGTACCATTTACATAGATCACAAGAGTTTAAGATACTTAATGGACTGGCCGAACCTAAATTTTAAGGCAACAAAAGTTATTGGATATGGTGAAAGATTATGACTGTGAGATCTTGTGTCGTCTTGGAAGGAAATTGTAGTGGTTGTTTCTTTGATTCACAAGGTGACTAGTACTTCTATCAGAGACCCATGAATGAGGATGGTTATTACTTCACCATTGTTACATTTGATCAAGGAGGTTTAGGTTGAGGGTTCGAAGAAGGGGAATTGGAAGAATGAAAAGATCAACGGTTAGATTCTTTTATGTGTCAAAGATAGTTGAGGCTTTCGTGACTTGGTGCGCTAGGGTTTGAGTTCCTTTTTTTAGTAGGGTTAGGTAGACTTTGTTGGAGGAAACACAAAACTCAAAGTTTTCAATCCATCCAGGTGCCACAAAGATGTCTAGTGACATGAGACTTAGCTATTGGTGGCCCTATATGAAGAGGGAGATAACATGGTATGTAGAGCGATGCTTGACTTGCAGGAAAGCCAATGCCGAACATTAGAAACCCCATGGTAGGATGCAACCGTTACACATTCCCATGTGGAAACAGGAGAAGTTCAATATGGATTTCATCACGAAGTTTCCAAGGATGGTAGATGGGGTTGATTCTATATAGGTTATTATTGACCGGTTAACTAAGAGCACCCATTTCATTTCGAATCAAGAGACTTCATCCTCTGAAAAGTTAGATGAGATCTACGTAAAGGAGGTGGTCGCATGTCATGACTGGTCGTCCACTGTAAAGTTATATGAGATCTATATAACTGAGTTTGTAAGATGAGCTTTGGAGCTCTTAGGATTAGAATTTAAGCGGTTAATCCATTAAGTTATCCTTGTATAGTTTGCACATTGTGGTGACTTACTTGCCATGGCATAGAGACTGGTCTAGTTACGACTATGTTGTTTGGATTCCACCACGACATGGTAGCATGTCTGCCACAACATGGTAAATGGTTTTGGATCGGGATCAAGTTGAATGACCGAGGCATGGCCATTGGTTGGCCACGACATGGATGGCAGTTAGAGTTGAATTTGACTGTTGGCTTTTGATATGGGTTGATTTTTAGTCAAATGGCCAGTTTTAGAAGGTAGACTAAGAGTTTCCCTTGTATGATTCATTAGGAGGTGTTTAGCATTCACATTTTGACTGTGTGATCCTGTTAGTTGTTAACTGCATTTGTGAGGTGACTCTCCTTACTATACTATGTAGGATGCTAGTTGTCTTTGTGACTCTTGCATGGATACCTAAGGTTTGGCCCTTGGTATTTGTATGAAAGAGCAGGTTATGGCCCCTAGAATTTGCATGGAACACCATGGTTTGGCCGTCAATTATATGGAAGACCGGGATTCACCCCCTAACACTTATACAAGTAAAGACCATTGTCACACCCCCAAACCTGAACGGCGGAAACGTTCGGGGGCGGATGACTTCATGTGGTAACGTAACAAATGAATACATAGTAAAGAAAGAAATACAACCATCATATATATAATTGAAAGTTTACATTTGTCAAAAGTTATATGTTCAAAACCAATTACAATATGATGTCAAAATACGAGATTAAACTGGCGCCGCAGCATCCCTTCATCAAAAGCATAATGATACCTGAAATTACTGATTCCCTAGGACATACAAGTAATTTTAAAAGAGTAGATCAGCATTTAAGCTGGTGAGTTTCATAAGTATTTAAGTGACAATGTTTGTATGAAATGAAATGTTTTGTCTTTGTTTGTTTGTGTTTAGAAAATCCTATATTTTCTACTAGTATAAAAGTAGCCTTCACTCAAGACCAATGCTTGTTTCTAAAATGTATGTAAGTGTAAAATAACCAATGTGTTTGAAAACCTCGTAAATCAATGCATTTTTAATACCCCATGTGAGTTTTATAACCATACTATTGACTCGGAATGCCTATACACAACGTTCTTCAGGCGTTGGAATGTTATGACGTTTGTCACCCCAAACGGTGGACTGTAGCTAATAGTCAGGGCGCGGGTAGTCAAGCCCGTATAGATCTATACACAAACACCATGCTCCCCCTCCAAGGGATTCTGGTATATAATACAGGACTTGATATGTGTACTCGAACGTACGTGAAGTTAGTGTCTCACAAAAACCGTGGTATAAAAACAGATCTACTTGTTAAAATGTTTCGTTTGTTTTTGTATATATGAAAGTGACTCCTTCAAATTCATGGTTTCTAGTACGTAAGAGTTAGAAATTTGTTCGTAAAACTATACTTATTATAGTTTTTAAGAGTGTGTCTCGTTTGTTTGGAAATACCTAGAAAAGGAATCATTTGTTATGAAAGCATAGATTTTTGTAGAGCCTAAGATAGACAAATATACATGTAATCTAAGAAAATGTTTAGTTCATACATGCATTAGAACAATTTATATTCCAAAAGATAGAATGCTATTGTAACATATTTTATAGATGAAAGTTCCCTATAAAGTTTGTAAATCGCATGTGATTTGGATATATAAAAGCATATAAAATAGTTCTTTATGTAACACACGATAATACTCGTGTGTTTTACTTGTAATCCCCCCCTTGAAAGCATATAAAAGAATTTATAGAAAATTTAAAAGGCAAATTAAGGGGTATGAACTCACTTGAAAGTTTGAAGATAGCGAGATGGAAAATCGGGAAGAGTTTCGTCTCGGGAAACGGATTTTTCTCGGGATTCTCGGGAATCCTGGGAGTAAAATCGACCCTCGGGACTTGAGCAAAAAGACCAGAGCTTCGGGTTTGAACGGGCACGGAAAACGAGGCAAGATCGTGAGAGAAATGAGAGAAATGAGCAAGTTTTTTGGAAGCCCTCGCATTCTATTTATAGGGGGTCTGAGAAGCCTCGGTACGCGGGGCGTACGCTAGTACGCAGCGCGTACTCGTACGTCATGCATGACCGAGTCCTCGACTGCCTCAGCTTCGGATGGGACGGCGGGTCGGATGGGCGGGTCGGTAGCTTCGCATAGGGGCGACGTGGACGGACTGAGACCAAGGCCCTCGGGTACGCAGGGCGTACGGGGTTACGCGGTGCGTACCTCAGATGAGGACGCTGACTCCTCTTCGGATATTACCGGATTTTTGAATTAAATAAATATATAATTTATTTAATAAACTTCAAAAAATCATATCTTCTTCATACGAACTCCGTTTTCGATGGTCTTTATATCCACGCGTAGGTGAGACTACGCTCTACAACTTTCGTTTAGATTCCGTTGGCAAATTCTGAAATTATTTTTATTATTTATTTATTAAAATGACGTGATTAAGGAATTTCTTTAAAAATTCATAACTTCTTTATCTGACGTCGGTTTTTGCCAGACTTTTCACCGCTGAAATACCATTGTCGAGACCTTCGATTCTCGTTTAGGTCATTCCGGCCAAAAGTCGCTCGATCTCCGATTCGAGTTTTTAGTTTTCTGTTGCTAAGCCGAACTTGGAAAAATCATAACTTCAATATACGAAGTCGGATTTGGACGTTCTTTTTACGTACGATAATGGTTTAATGACATTTAAACATAGAAGGAATTTAAATAGAAACTTTTTGGACATTTTATTATCAAAGTTAATTTTATTAACTCGAAGGTGGTTACAATACTTGACCCTTTTAGGCCATTACAAAGAGTTGAAATATCGGGTTGTCACATCATCCCCCCGTTAGAGGGAATTTCGTCCCGAAATTTAAAGTAGTAAAGATACTAGTGAACATGAAAGAGATGAGGGTACTTTTGTTTCATCTGATCTTCGCGTTCCCATGTGAATTCAGGTCCCCTCTATGTGTTCCAGCGAACCTTCACGATGGGTATGCGACTTTGTTTTGTTTGTTTGACCTCTCGGTCCATGATTTCTACTGGTTCTTCCACAAAGTTGAGGCTCTCGTTGATCTCGATCTCGTCGAGTGGAATAACAAGAGTCTCATCGGACAGACACTTTTTCAAGTTTGAGACGTGGAAGGTTGGATGGATGTTACTAAGTTCGCGCGGTAGGTTAAGCTTGTAAGCCACAGGGCCGATTCTGGCAAGAATCTCGAAAGGCCCTATGTATCTTGGATTTAGTTTCCCACGCTTTCCAAAGCGTATTAAACCCTTCCACGGTGAGACCTTTAATAAGACGTGGTCTTCTACCTGGAATTCCAAAGGTTTCCTCCTTCGGTCAGCGTAGCTTTTTAGTCGGTCTCTAGAGGCTTTCAATCGTTCGCGAATCTGAACGATTTTCTCTGTCGTTTCTCGTATGATTTTCGGACGGGTGAGAGTGCTTTCCGGAACTCTTCCTCTAGCTAACTGGGTATTGCCAACTTCAGTCCAGCACAGAGGGGATCTGCACTTTCGACCATAGAGGGCTTCAAACGGAGCAGCCTTTATGCTTGTATGATAACTATTGTTGTTGTTGTTGTTGCTGTTGTTGTCATTGTTATTTCCTTTCTGTGGTTCTGGTGCAGAAGTGGTTGAGTTCTGATGACCTCCGTACTCAATCAGAGATTGTGCCAGTTCCTTAGCACTTTCAAAGGTGTCAGGATTGGAAGCTAACACGCTTGATCGTATTTGGGGCGTCAGTCCCCAGATGTACCTTTCTATTTTCTTGCTCTCGGGAGCAATCATATCTGGACAAAGGATTGCCAGCTCGTAGAATCTGTTGGTATAAGTAGCGATGTCGGTACCAACCATTCTGAGAGTCCATAGTTCGTGTTCAAGCTTTTGAATCTCTCCCCGTGGGCAGTATTCTCTCATCATCATGGCTTTTAGGCTCTCCCAGCTTATAGAGTTTGCCACTATCAGGGTAAGTACTTTAACGTGGCCATTCCACCAAGTTAAAGCTTTATCAATAAGGGTGAAAGTTGCAAATTTGACTTTGCTGTGCTCGGGACAGGAGCAGATTTCAAAGACTGCCTCCGTCCTTTCAATCCACTGCCTCAGGGCCATCACACCACCAGTTCCATGAAACATCCAGGGCTTGGCATTAGTGAAGTCCTTATAGGTACATTCTCGGGGTGGTCCATGACTCTCGCCATGGTTGGATGGGTGTGTGCCAGATCCCGAGCCATTAGTACTCGAGTTATTGATCTGTGACATGGCAGCTGCCACCGCTGCGGTGACTGCTGCTTGGAACATAACAGCATCAAATTGAGGTGGTGGAGGTGGTACAGGTGCTTCCCCATCGTTGCTTCGCCTTGGATTCCTACGCGGAGGCATCCTTCAACTATAGGTTGAAAAGGTAAAGATAAGAATTCCATAGAGTAGAAAATGTATGTGTCTCATGAACTAAATCGCTATAGTTCAACAACAGATGATAGTATGAGTCTTAAAATAGAAGAATGAAAGTTATTTGTAAGACTGAAAGTATGAAACAAGTATTTGGTTTCTCAAAGACTTTTCAAGGTTTGAACGAAATACTTAACGTAGTAATAATAGTGTCACTTATATTAATATAAAAGTTGTTACAACGATCATGAAAATTTGACCCCTATAAGGGTCTCCGATTACAAAGTTCGAGAAATTTAAAGACTTTTAGCCGAGGTCCTAAGCTATAACAAAATTTGAGTCTTTGACAAGCACTACTTGCGACGCAGGTTGCGCTTGGAGCTTGACTCTGCATCTGATTGCTTTGACTCCATTAGACGCCTATCCAAAGCGGATTGTTGTTCCCTCAGTTCAGCAAGGGCTGCAATCATTTGCGCTTGGAATGCTTCGGTTTGGAGTTGAGCATTGTCTTGTATCTTGTCCAGCCTACGGATGTCAGAAGTGTGAACCTGCACTTCCACGTTGACATCCCGGAGTCGGCTAGCTTGAACTCCGGACTAATAGGACTGATTGGCTAACTTTCCCACCATTACCGGGAGTGCTCGATCAGCCGAACCTCCACCGCGGACATCATAGAAGTCCCGGCACATGCCGTAGGGAGGGCGTATGCCTTGTTGTTGGCTCCAATGATGGAGGTGACTTCCCTAAACGGGAGTCGGTCCTTGAAAGTTCCTTACGAAGACGGGAGGTTGAATGGGTGGTGGATCGATCACTTCCGGCTCTGAGTCGGTATCGGAGTCATCACCCACTTCTATGGGTTCCTTGTTCTCTTCGGGATCATCTTCGATCCATCCTCCGTTGCCTTGGTTGGGAAAGTAGGGGTCGCCAGGGTGGTGAAATCCAGCCATTTGACTATACGAGAAATAGGGTTATAAGAATTGAATAAAGTTGAAACATGCAAAACATGTAAGTTAAACTAGTTTAGATAGCAAATACTCCTATAGTATTTAAATTCTTGTGTTTGATTCTAGTAATGGTTTGGTAAGTTTTGACTTGTTGCTTACTACGATCATTCCTCAATATACGTTGGTCCAATCTCGGGCAAATATAGTTGATCACGCTATATTTGTCCAAAATCTGATTACATATATCGAGTCTCAATCGTAGTGTCAACTTGTCTAAATACTTGTATAGTTGGATATCACGAAAATAATTTGTGGTATGCATGTAATTGTACTTAAATGAACTATCAATTTAAGTTAAATGTAACGCTGCTCAAGTGTAAAAAGAAAAATTGTTTTGTCAGAGAGTATTAGTCCCTTAAGCATTTATAGTTTGTATATCTTATGTGATTCGATATACTTAGTTCACTATAAACATTGCTCTGATACCAATCTGTCACACCCCCAAACCTAAACGGCGGAAACGTTCGGGGGCGGATGACTTCATGTGGTAACGTAACAAATGAATACATAGTAAAGAAAGCAATACAACCATCATATATATATAATTGAAAGTTTACATTTGTCAAAAGTTACATGTTCAAAACCAATTACAATATGATGTCAAAATACGAGATTAAACTGGCGCTGCAGCATCCCTTCATCAAAAGCATAATGATACCTAAAATTACTGATTCCCTAGGACATACAAGTAATTTTGAAAGAGTAGATCAACATTTAAGCTGGTGAGTTTCATAAGTATTTAAGTGACAATGTTTGTATGAAATGAAATGTTTTGTCTTTGTTTGTTTGTGTTTAGAAAATCCTATATTTTCTACCAGTATAAAAGTAGCCTTCACTCAAGACCAATGCTTGTTTCTAAAATGTATGTAAGTGTAAAATAACCAATGTGTTTGAAAACCTCGTAAATCAATGCATTTTTAATACCCCATGTGAGTTTTATAACCATACTATTGACTCGGAATGCCTATACACAACGTTCTTCAGGCGTTGGAATGTTATGACGTTTGTCACCTCAAACGGTGGACTGTAGCTAACAGTCAGGGCGCGGGTTATCAAGCCCGTATAGATCTATACACAAACACCATGCTCCCCCTCCAAGGGATTCTGGTATATAATACAGGACTTGATATGTGTACTCGAACGTACGTGAAGTTAGTGTCTCACAAAAACCGTGGTATAAAAACAGATCTACTTGTTAAAATGTTTCGTTTGTTTTTGTATATATGAAAGTGACTCCTTGAAATTCATGTTTTCTAGTACGTAAGAGTTAGAAATTTGTTCGTAAAACTATACCTATTATAGTTTTTAAGAGTGTGTCTCGTTTGTTTGGAAATACCTAGAAAAGGAATCATTTGTTATGAAAGCATAGATTTTTGTAGAGCCTAAGATAGACAAATATACATGTAATCTAAGAAAATGTTTAGTTCATACATGCATTAGAACAATTTATATTCCAAAAGATAGAATGCTATTGTAACATATTTTATAGATGAAAGTTCCCTATAAAGTTTGTAAATCGCATGTGATTTGGATATATAAAAGCATATAAAATAGTTCTTTATGTAACACACGATAATACTCGTGTGTTTTACTTGTAATCCCCCCCTTGAAAGCATATAAAAGAATTTATAGAAAATTTAAAAGGCAAATTAAGGGGTATGAACTCACTTGAAAGTTTGAAGATAGCGAGATGGAAAACCGGGAAGAATTTCGTCTCGGGAAACGGATTTTCCTCGGGATTCTCGGGAATCCTGGGAGTAAAATCGACCCTCGGGACTTGAGCAAAAAGACCAGAGCTTCGGGTTTGAACGGGCACGGAAAACGAGGCAAGATCGTGAGATAAATGAGAGAAATGAGCAAGTTTTTTGGAAGCCCTCGCATTCTATTTATAGGGGGTCTGAGAAGCCTCGGTACGCGGGGCGTACGCTAGTACGCAGCGCGTACTCGTACGTCATGCATGACCGAGTCCTCGACTGTCTCAGCTTCGGATGGGACGGCGGGTCGGATGGGCGGGTCGGTAGCTTCGCATAGGGGCGACGTGGACGGACCGAGACCAAGGCCCTCGGGTACACAGGGCGTACGGGGTTACGCGGTGCGTACCTCAGATGAGGACGCTGACTCCTCTTCGGATATTACCGGATTTTTGAATTAAATAAATATATAATTTATTTAATAAACTTCAAAAAATCATATCTTCTTCATACGAACTCCGTTTTCGATGGTCTTTATATCCACGCGTAGGTGAGACTACGCTCTACAACTTTCGTTTAGATTCCGTTGGCAAATTCCGAAATTATTTTTATTATTTATTTATTAAAATGACGTGATTAAGGAATTTCTTTAAAAATTCATAACTTCTTTATCTGACGTCGGTTTTTGCCAGACTTTTCACCGCTGAAATACCATTGTCGAGACCTTCGATTCTCGTTTAGGTCATTCCGGCCAAAAGTCGCTCGATCTCCGATTCGAGTTTTTAGTTTTCTGTTGCTAAGCCGAACTTGGAAAAATCATAACTTCAATATACGAAGGCGGATTTGGGCGTTCTTTTTATGTACGATCATGGTTTAATGACATTTAAACATAGAAGGAATTTAAATAGAAACTTTTTGGACATTTTATTATCAAAGTTAATTTTATTAACTCGAAGGTGGTTACAATACTTGACCCTTTTAGGCCATTACAAAGAGTTGAAATATCGGGTTGTCACATCATCCCCCCGTTAGAGGGAATTTCGTCCCGAAATTTAAAGTAGTAAAGATACTAGTGAACATGAAAGAGATGAGGGTACTTTTGTTTCATCTGATCTTCGCGTTCCCATGTGAATTCAGGTCCCCGCTATGTGTTCCCGCGAACCTTCACGATGGGTATGCGACTTTGTTTTGTTTGTTTGACCTCTCGGTCCATGATTTCTACTGGTTCTTCCACAAAGTTGAGGCTCTCGTTGATCTCGATCTCGTCGAGTGGAATAACAAGAGTCTCATCGGACAGACACTTTTTCAAGTTTGAGACGTGGAAGGTTGGATGGATGTTACTAAGTTCGCGCGGTAGGTTAAGCTTGTAAGCCACAGGGCCGATTCTGGCAAGAATCTCGAAAGGCCCTATGTATCTTGGATTTAGTTTCCCACGCTTTCCAAAGCGTATTAAACCCTTCCACGGTGAGACCTTTAATAAGGCGTGGTCTCCTACCTGGAATTCCAAAGGTTTCCTCCTTCGGTCAGCGTAGCTTTTCAGTCGGTCTCTAGAGGCTTTCAATCGTTCGCGAATCTGAACGATCTTCTCTGTCGTTTCTCGTATGATTTTCGGACGGGTGAGAGTGCTTTCCGGAACTCTTCCTCTAGCTAACTGGGTATTGCCAACTTCAGTCCAGCACAGAGGGGATCTGCACTTTCGACCATAGAGGGCTTCAAACGGAGCAGCCTTTATGCTTGTATGATAACTATTGTTGTTGTTGTTGTTGCTGTTGTTGTCATTGTTGTTTCCTTTCTGTGGTTCTGGTGCAGAAGTGGTTGAGTTCTGATGACCTCCGTAGTCAATCAGAGATTGTGCCAGTTCCTTAGCACTTTCAAAGGTGTCAGGATTGGAAGCTAACACGCTTGATCGTATTTGGGGCGTCAGTCCCCAGATGTACCTTTCTATTTTCTTGCTCTCGGGAGCAATCATATCTGGACAAAGGATTGCCAGCTCGTAGAATCTGTTGGTATAAGTAGCGATGTCGGTACCAACCATTCTGAGAGTCCATAGTTCGTGTTCAAGCTTTTGAATCTCTCCCCGTGGGCAGTATTCTCTCATCATCATGGCTTTTAGGCTCTCCCAGCTTATAGAGTTTGCCACTATCAGGGTAAGTACTTTAACGTGGCCATTCCACCAAGTTAAAGCTTTATCAATAAGGGTGAAAGTTGCAAATTTGACTTTGCTGTGCTCGGGACAGGAGCAGATTTCAAAGACTGCCTCCGTCCTTTCAATCCACTGCCTCAGGGCCATCACACCACCAGTTCCATGAAACATCCAGGGCTTGGCATTAGTGAAGTCCTTATAGGTACATTCTCGGGGTGGTCCATGACTCTCGCCATGGTTGGATGGGTGTGTGCCAGATCCCGAGCCATTAGTACTCGAGTTATTGATCTGTGACATGGCAGCTGCCACCGCTGCGGTGACTGCTGCTTGGAACATAACAGCATCAAATTGAGGTGGTGGAGGTGGTACAGGTGCTTCCCCATCATTGCTTCGCCTTGGATTCCTACGCGGAGGCATCCTTCAACTATAGGTTGAAAAGGTAAAGATAAGAATTCCATAGAGTAGAAAATGTATGTGTCTCATGAACTAAATCGCTATAGTTCAACAACAGATGATAGTATGAGTCTTAAAATAGAAGAATGAAAGTTATTTGTAAGACTGAAAGTATGAAACAAGTATTTGGTTTCTCAAAGACTTTTCAAGGTTTGAACGAAATACTTAACGTAGTAATAATAGTGTCACTTATATTAATATAAAAGTTGTTACAACGATCATGAAAATTTGACCCCTATAAGGGTCTCCGATTACAAAGTTCGAGAAATTTAAAGACTTTTAGCCGAGGTCCTAAGCTATAACAAAATTTGAGTCTTTGACAAGCACTACTTGCGACGCAGGTTGCGCTTGGAGCTTGACTCTGCATCTGATTGCTTTGACTCCATTAGACGCCTATCCAAAGCGGATTGTTGTTCCCTCAGTTCTGCGAGGGCTGCAATCATTTGCGCTTGGAATGCTTCGGTTTGGAGTTGAGCATTGTCTTGTATCTTGTCCAGCCTACGGATGTCAGAAGTGTGAACCTGCACTTCCACGTTGACATCCCGGAGTCGGCTAGCTTGAACTCCGGACTGATAGGACTGATTGGCTAACTTTCCCACCATTACCGGGAGTGCTCGATCAGCCGAACCTCCACCGCGGACATCATAGAAGTCCCGGCACATGCCGTAGGGAGGGCGTATGCCTTGTTGTTGGCTCCAATGATGGAGGTGACTTCCCTAAACGGGAGTCGGTCCTTGAAAGTTCCTTACGAAGACGGGAGGTTGAATGGGTGGTGGATCGATCACTTCCGGCTCTGAGTCGGTACCGGAGTCATCACCCACTTCTATGGGTTCCTTGTCCTCTTCGGGATCATCTTCGATCCATCCTCCGTTGCCTTGGTTGGGAAAGTAGGGGTCGCCAGGGTGGTGAAATCCAGCCATTTGACTGTACGAGAAATAGGGTTATAAGAATTGAATAAAGTTGAAACATGCAAAACATGTAAGTTAAACTAGTTTAGATAGCAAATACTCCTATAGTATTTAAATTCATGTGTTTGATTCTAGTAATGGTTTGGTAAGTTTTGACTTGTTGCTTACTACGATCATTCCTCAATATACGTTGGTCCAATCTCGGGCAAATATAGTTGATCAGGCTATATTTGTCCAAAATCTGATTACATATATCGAGTCTCAATCGTAGTGTCAACTTGTCTAAATACTTGTATAGTTGGATATCACGAAAATAATTTGTGGTATGCATGTAATTGTACTTAAATGAACTATCAATTTAAGTTAAATGTAACGCTGCTCAAGTGTAAAAAGAAAAATTGTTTTGTCAGAGAGTATTAGTCCCTTAAGCATTTATAGTTTGTATATCTTATGTGATTCGATATACTTAGTTCACTATAAACATTGCTCTGATACCAATCTGTCACACCCCAAAACGTGAACGGCGGAAACGTTCGGGGGCGGATGACTTCATGTGGTAACGTAACAAATGAATACATAGTAAAGAAAGCAATACAACCATCATATATATATAATTGAAAGTTTACATTTGTCAAAAGTTACATGTTCAAAATCAATTACAATATGATGTCAAAATACGAGATTAAACTGGCGCCGCAGCATCCCTTCATCAAAAGCATAATGATACCTGAAATTACTGATTCCCTAGGACATACAAGTAATTTTGAAAGAGTAGATCAGCATTTAAGCTGGTGAGTTTCATAAGTATTTAAGTGACAATGTTTGTATGAAATGAAATGTTTTGTCTTTGTTTGTTTGTGTTTAGAAAATCCTATATTTTCTACTAGTATAAAAGTAGCCTTCACTCAAGACCAATGCTTGTTTCTAAAATGTATGTAAGTGTAAAATAACCAATGTGTTTGAAAACCTCGTAAATCAATGCATTTTTAATACCCCATGTGAGTTTTATAACCATACTATTGACTCGGAATGCCTATACACAACGTTCTTCAGGCGTTGGAATGTTATGACGTTTGTCACCCCAAATGGTGGACTGTAGCTAACAGTCAAGGCGCGGGTTATCAAGCCCGTATAGATCTATACACAAACACCATGCTCCCCCTCCAAGGGATTCTGGTATATAATACAGGACTTGATATGTGTACTCGAACGTACGTGAAGTTAGTGTCTCACAAAAACCATGGTATAAAAACAGATCTACTTGTTAAAATGTTTCGTTTGTTTTTGTATATATGAAAGTGACTCCTTGAAATTCATGTTTTCTAGTACGTAAGAGTTAGAAATTTGTTCGTAAAACTATACCTATTATAGTTTTTAAGAGTGTGTCTCGTTTGTTTGGAAATACCTAGAAAAGGAATCATTTGTTATGAAAGCATAGATTTTTGTAGAGCCTAAGATAGACAAATATACATGTAATCTAATAAAATGTTTAGTTCATACATGCATTAGAACAATTTATATTCCAAAAGATAGAATGCTATTGTAACATATTTTATATATGAAAGTTCCCTATAAAGTTTTTAAATCGCATGTGATTTGGATATATAAAAGCATATAAAATAGTTCTTTATGTAACACATGATAATACTCGTGTGTTTTACTTGTAATCCCCCCCTTGAAAGCATATAAAAGAATTTATAGAAAATTTAAAAGGCAAATTAAGGGGTATGAACTCACTTGAAAGTTTGAAGATAGCGAGATGGAAAACCAGGAAGAGTTTCGTCTCGGGAAACGGATTTTTCTCGGGATTCTCGGGAATCCTGGGAGTAAAATCGACCCTCGGGACTTGAGCAAAAAGACCAGAGCTTCGGGTTTGAACGGGCACGGAAAACGAGGCAAGATCGTGAGAGAAATGAGAGAAATGAGCAAGTTTTTTGGAAGCCCTCGCATTCTATTTATAGGGGGTCTGAGAAGCCTCGGTACGCGGGGCGTACGCTAGTATGCAGCGCGTACTCGTATGTCATGCATGACCGAGTCCTCGACTGCCTCGGCTTCGGATGGGACGGCGGGTCGGATGGGCGGGTCGGTAGCTTCGCATAGGGGCGACGTGGACGGACCGAGACTAAGGCCCTCGGGTACACAGGGCGTACGAGGTTACGCGGCGCGTACCTCGGATGAGGACGCTGACTCCTCTTCGGATATTACCGGATTTTTGAATTAAATAAATATATAATTTATTTAATAAAATTCAAAAAATCATATCTTCTTCATACGAACTCCGTTTTGGATGGTCTTTATATCCACGCGTAGGTGAGACTACGCTCTACAACTTTCGTTTAGATTCCGTTGGCAAATTCCGAAATTATTTTTATTATTTATTTATTAAAATGACGTGATTAAGGAATTTCTTTAAAAATTCATAACTTCTTTATCTGACGTCGGTTTTTGCCAGACTTTTCACCGCTGAAATACCATTGTCGAGACCTTCGATTCTCGTTTAGGTCATTCCGGCCAAAAGTCGCTCGATCTCCGATTCGAGTTTTTAGTTGTCTGTTGCTAAGCCGAACTTGGAAAAATCATAACTTCAATATACGAAGGCGGATTTGGGCGTTCTTTTTATGTACGATCATGGTTTAATGACATTTAAACATAGAAGGAATTTAAATAGAAACTTTTTGGACATTTTATTATCAAAGTTAATTTTATTAACTCGAAGGTGGTTACAATACTTGACCCTTTTAGGCCATTACAAAGAGTTGAAATATCGGGTTGTCACAACCATGAGTTGGCCCATGGCAGGAAGTGATGGTAAGACTATAATTTGGCCCATAGCATTCACTTAGGATGAAATAGACCAGTTATGTTATGTGATACATATGTGGTATTTTGGGGAACTCAGTAAGGTTTGTGCTTACGGTTTTATTTTTTAAATGTTTCAGATATTTCTGGCTCCAAGGGAAAGGGCCCAACCTGATCGCAGTGCATCCTCCAGAGATTTATTCCTCGCTAGTTATTTCATACACTCTGATGTTTTTGAGAATTTTATATACATTGGATGGTTTTGATTAAATGGTTGTATGGTTTTGGTCATGATATATATATATATATATATATATATATATATATATATATATATATATATATATATATATATATATATATATAAGACTTGCTCTCTGCTTGTTGTCGCTTGTCATCCTTCAACGTTGTCCATAATTGGAAACCATATAGAGTATGCTTAAGTATGACATGAAAAAGGAATACGAGTTGGCATAGTTGTAGTTGATTGTTCATTCTAATCATTGGTACAAGTGATACGATTGGCCCCTTATTCACTTTGTGCTTACAGCAAATTTATAGCTATAGTAGGACCGGATTGAAATTCAATCATGCAGTTCATCATTGAGTCATTACGAATCTATATTAAGAAAAAAAATCATTAACATAAGATTTAGACAAGAATTTGATGTCATACATTATACTATACTGATATCTAAAACAAAATGACACTTGATCACTTAGCTAGCGTTAGATCGAATCTAATGGCATGTTTGGTTTGCAGAATGTTGCTAAAGGAATTGTATTTGGAATTGGAAAAGGAATCTGTCAGGAATTTGAATCTAATTTCGTCTCCTCTTTGGTTGGCATGAAATGGAATTGGAATTAATTCCAAATTTTGTTTGGTTCGTAGGAATTGGAATCGGAATCCATGTAGAATGACAGAATTGACTTTTTCTGTCTATATTGCTAAATTTTACTTTCTTTTTTAATTTATATGTAAAGATACATTACATAAATTATAAAAAGTAAAATTTAATTTAACTGATTGAGTGTTCGTGTCAATATAATGTGAAAATCATACAAATGACTTCATAACTTAAAATCCTTTAAATACATGTCCCTATAATGTTACCAAAAAAGATAACTTAAAATCTATCAACTTCTTCACTAGATATCCTAATATTGTTACAAAAAAAAAAAAAAAAGAGTTAACATAAATTATTTCGTTATAACCAAATCAAAGGCACCAAAAACATTCATATGCAAAATACCGATCAACATCCAATGCACATCTCAATTGATAATACTACCCTTCCAAACTGTATTTTACCCAAGCTTATCTATCACCTTCTTCAATTTCCTAAAAAACTTGAACATTAATGGGATCACTTCTTATCTTGGTCAAAGCTTTGGACTTTTCAAGTTGACTTATTGAATTCATCTTTAAAATCACTGGAGGGATCTTCTCACTTAGCTCGTTAATCTTCATGTCAAAACTAATACCTTCACTCAAGTCCTTTGATATATCTTTAAGACTTTCTGTAATTAAGCCAACCGCCTTCTCAATCCCCTAGTTGCTTCGATTTTTCCTCTTCTTGGAACGAACACTCGCTGAAGTTTCATCATGTTGCACGGCTGTAGTACGATTAACTTCCTCTGAATCTAGAAAATCATCATCTGAATCTTGCGTTTCTTCTTCTAAGTCCACCTCTTGTTCCATCTCCATCAAATCTCTAGCTCTATTTCCTTGAGCTAAGTCTTTTCCAAAAACAATGCAAAGATCTTCATAATAAGGAAATGTTTTGTGTTTCCATCTAGTCGCTTCTTTATGTACATATTTGCCAACATTATAATTCATATAAAAAACAAAAATCAAAATATTTCCATGTAGTCGCTTAATTATTAAAATGTACTTGTAGGTATGCCTCCTAGACCCGATCCTCAGCAGTGACACAATGCTTTTTGGGGTCATAACCAAAACCGTTTGTGTTTGAACCGTTTACCATATTATAGACACATTGCCAATCTTTCTTCATGGTTTTTATAATAGATTCAATATGTGGCTTACCTAAAAAATATGAGTTTGGAAGTGATTGTTTCAATGCTTGCTCAAGGTGTTGCAATAACCGGATTTGAAACCATTATCAACTTTAAACCCTCCAACATTTGTTATATTCACCAACGCCTCAACTAGCTTCATTTCTTCATTACTTGTCAATGGCCCATAGTTTCTAATTTGGCTTTTCATACCTATAAACATAATGAACAACAATAGATGAGCAAAATAACAAATTGTCCAATACAACAACAACCAAGAAATACAATAATTTGCCCATCATAACGATAAGCAAATAATGCAGAATTTTAATTGGTTGCCCTCTAGATGTAAAAATATTATGGGTTAATTTATCTCTAAATATGGTCCATTCATTTGATGTCCCGAGAGAATTAATAGTATGCACATATTCATGTCCAAGATCTTTAATTCCCTCGCCCTGATCACACTCATCCAATGGATCTACTTTCATTTCTTACTTTATGAAGTTATGTAGAAGACAACATGCCATTATGATTTTATTTTTTGTTTCAATTGGATAATATGAATTATCCTTTAATATTTTCCATATTCCCTTCAAAAGGCCAAAACATCGTTCAATAACATTTCTTGTCGATGAATGTTCATGTTAAATAATTCCTTTGGTGTAGTTGGTTGGTATCCATGACGCCATTCATTTAAGTGGTACCTTTGTCCTCTATAAGGCACTATAAAACCCTCTCCATTTGTGTATCCGACATCAACCAAATAATAACCTATAGATAATAATTATAGTTAATAACTTATTAATAAAAATTTATAAATAAGATGTATACTTAAAGAAAGAACATACCCGACATTTGAATTTTAAATCCATGTGGTCTAAGAAGAGCATCAGGAAGAACTCTACCATCCGTAGCCAACCCCTCCCATCCAGTTAACACATACATAAACTGTATATCTTCGGAAATAACCCCTAGAATGTTTGTTGCAATGTTATTCTTTCTTGTTCTATATCTAGGCTGATCTTTGACTTGAACTAGACACTTTATATATGTTTCATCTAAAGCTCCAAAACAATTCTTAAACCACTTCCATCTTTGATCAGAAGAGTTATCGGGAACAAGTTCGAGTTTCTTAAGCAAATGAGTATGCAATCGTACAATTGCATTACAAACTTGAATAGAATGCCTACTAATCGTTTCTTCCAAGCGACGAAACCGACATATTATAACGGGATTCTTAACATTATGTGCAAGAATATGCAGAAAAATAGCAACTTGTTCATCAATCTCCATATTCCTACTAGGTTTTAGGCCTCCCAATGTTTTAAGCATACACCATAACTTAGTAAAACACATTCAAGACATCCTAATTTGTGATATAGACATGGTGTCACTTTCATAAACGTATCTATGTAGTATTGGGTATCGATCTACATTTGAAGAAAGATGCTTAATACGTCGTTTATCCCTATACTTTTTGAATATCATTAACAAAAGGAGTACAACAACGTGCAAAACCATGTTCCACCATGTTAAAATCAATGAATTTTTCCTTTGTCTACGATTGCATGTTGTTAAACTAAGTCAAGACATTTTCCTGTAAAACATAAAAGCAGTATACATATTCCATCGATAGCAAAAAAGCAAAATGGCATATATTGATAGCAAAACAACAAAACGACAACATGTTTTCTGTTCTATCGATTTAGCAAGAAACCAATACATGTTTTCTCTGTTCGGTAACGGTTGTTGTACAATGAATTACATAGCCTCGTAAAAAAAATCAAAAACACTAGAACATACAAGGAATCACAATCATGTGAGATTCTAAAATGAAACTAAATAACCTGATTTACTTCCCAGTTCTATAACAGAAAAACGAAATCAAAACAACAAGGGAAAGAACAGAGTTTCGGTTTTTCTAAAATCGTGAAAAGAAGGAGAATTTAGAAAATCAAAAAATTAGAAAAAATGGAGAGAGTGTGAAGAAATCGATTAGCTAACGATTGTCGTAGACTAATTCAGAAATTCATAAAAGAACGTGAAGAAATCGATTCGCTTGAATTCAAAAATCAAATAGCTTGAAATCATGAAACGACCAAGACATACTTCACAGGTGTTGTTTGGTTTGAAAATCAAATAGCTAAGAGAGAGAGAGAGAGAGAGAGAGAGAGAGAGAGAGAGAGATCACCTGGAATGAAAGTCATCGACCGATCCTTGTGACGATGATGAGAAGACACGAAGATGATGGATGTCGGCTCAATGAGAATGGGATGAACGAACTAGGTTAACTGATGAAGGGTATTGTAATGATTAGCAAGGGCAAAATGATAATCATGTGCTTTCCATGTTATGAATGAATTAATTCCTTTGAGATTGTGAAGCAATGGACTTTCTTTCATTTGAACGGAATATAATTCATTTAACATTCCTTTTCCTTTCCTTGAAGTTGAACCAAACACAAGAATTTGAGGGAATTGGAATCTTTTTTCCTTAAATTCCATTCCATTCCTGCCAAACAAAAACCCCCTAAGAGTTTAGAAGATCTAAGTAGTTGTCAAGAAGAAAAAACCTATGTAATCTTGTGGGTTCGACTATACAAATATTATGACATGTATAAGCAGGAGTCTTTTGAGGATATGTTAACATACACATGTTATTGAAATAATTAATTACATAATAATGTGTTGGTTACGCATTTGGTTCAAGAATGTGTGGCAAAACATTTAATTAAATGAACTGATTTATATTTATTGAAAATATATATAAATAATAAAATTTAATTATATTAATTTAATAATAATTATAGTGTTGGTAAATAATTTGAAGTTAATTAATACATCATTAGAAATTAATTAGACGAGTATCTATGGCCGTCAAACTTTTTCGGTTTTTATTTTTATTTTATTTTATTTTATTTTTTTATTTTTTCGTCAAAATGACACTTGATCACTTACCTAGGCTTAGATCCAATCTAAGTGTTCAAAAGATAGTTGTCAACAAAACAAAACCTATGTAATTTTTTGGGTTGGACTATATAAATATTGTGACATGTATAAGTACGAATCTTTTGAGGATATGTTAACATACCCAACATGTTATTGAAATAATTAATTACATAAGTCTTAGTTGGTTACATATTTGGTTCAAGAATGAGTGGCAAAACATTTAATTAAATGAATTGATTTATTATTTATTGAAAACATCAATAAATAATAAAATTTAATTATATTAATTTAATATTTATTAAAGAGTTGATAAATAATTTGAAGTTAATTAATAAATCATTAGAAATTAATTAGACGAGTATATATGGCCGTCAAATCTTTTTTTTTTTTTTGGGTGGGAGAGAAAGAAAGGGAGAGTTTAATATTTATTTTAAATAAAAATATTAACAAATAAGAAAGTAACTTTTAGCAACATATTAGTGACAACTGGGTTATCGTCATTAATTAATTGTTCGTCGCTAAATTTTATAAGTTGAAACTAAGGCTGTTAATCGGGTCAACACGATCGGGTTTCGGGTTAAATGGATAGGGTTAGTCGGGTTTTAAATAAAAATAATTTCTCCCGGAACCCGACCCTATTAAGGTATAGGTTATCCGGGTTCGGGTTATTCGGGTTTCAGGTTTATAGGGTCGGGTTAGTCTAGTTAATTGGGTTACAATGTAAGATAGAAATATTGTGTCATATTAATGATAAGGTTTATTTTTAGAAGCTTCAATTAGGAAGTGTTAAATCCAAATCACTTTGAATACATATGGTTTATTTTTTTTTCTTTCTACTATACAAGTAAAAAGCATTATCCATTTGATTTGAGGCTATGTATTTTTTATTTTAGGCTACGTAAACTACTACTGCATATTATTTTACTATGTTGCATATTTATTTCCAATTGTGCAATATTTAGTCTACAATTCTATTACATCTTATTTTCCTCTTGTTTAGACCACATAATGTACAAAAATAAAAGACGTGAGATCAGTGGCGGGACCAGATATTTTTGCAAGGGGTAGCACGAAAATAATCATCGATAAAAGATAATAATATAATTTTTTAAAATCATATTTTCTTTAATAACAAACTATTGGCTATATTGAATGAAGATTACTAATATCAAAAATGGGAATAGGTCCTGGTTGAGGTCATTTGTCCCCACTATTTCATCGTTACTACCAACATCCAAATATCCAATGTTCTTTTCAAAAAAATCCAATTAAACCCTACAAGCACAATTGAAGATTAAAATCCACAATTAAATATTTAAACCTAGAGAAATTAAATATCATCCTACCTTTTGATCCTACCAATCCTCCTACCAATTCAAGTGATGACATATATCATATTAGTATCCTAAAATATCATTAAATGAGCATTAAATGTTACACATGTCACCACTTCATTTGGTAGGAGGATATATAGAAACAAAAAATAGGAGACTATTTAATTTCTCTTAAACCTAATATCACTAACAACATAACAGCTAATTGGTTAATTAGGTTTTCAGTTTAAACAACTAAAATAAATTAAAACATACACATAAAAATTGAAAAATTAGATAATACTTGTTTCATGATGAGTCCGTAAACGAGAAAGCGACCAAATAGAGACGAATCTTTATTGCCAACAAAAAAGTTATCGTCAAGAGGCGGCATGCAGGAGACGATCAAACGAAGCAGAAGAAATAACGTCAACTTTTTTCACCTTGTATTTGCATTTAATGGGCTAAGTCACCAATGGGCTTGAATGTAATACTTAATTTTTAATGTAATTCATGAAGGAAGAAAGCTATGTCCCTTTTAATAATTGCATTTATGTATAAGATTTTTTTAAAACATTTCTATGGAATAATTGAGGGGTAGCACGTGCTACCCCTACCAACTAGGTGATTCCGCTGCTGCGTGAGATGGAATGAAATACATAAATATTGTAGTATACATTCATTCGGGTTAATCGGGTTAACCCGAAACCCAACTTTTATAAAAAAAAAATCAACCATAAACATGACCCTAACTATAGTTCGGGTTTATCGGGTTAACCCGAATAACCCGATTAAGAATTTTGACCCTAATAAACCCGCCCGAAATGTTTTATTCGGGTTAGGGTCGGGTCGTGTTAAGCGGGTTTGGGTTTTTTTGATACCCCTAGTTGAAACCACTAATTCGATTTTTAGCAACATATTTAGTTGTAGATAAATCCATTGGTGATATTCAATTATCTACTGGTGACCGTTACCATGTGTCCATGCATGTGTTACGCCCTAAGCATGGCTCCAAAAATCTATCATCATCCCAACTTACTAGTAGTTTTATTAAAGAAATGAGGACAACTATTGCAAATAAAAGCCAAAAAATATGTTATGATATTGCATAGATAAGGGTTGGATACTCTATGTTAAAAACCTTAATACAAGGCCAAGCTAGAGTCCAAATGACTTTCATGACACAATTGCAGCATTCATATGGGGATATAAGGTTTTGACTTTGATGTATTAATATTTTTTGTGGGACAATGCATGCCTAATTTTGGTCCTACGCACATCCATGACGAATATAATGCATGCAGCATGCCCCCACATCCAGAAATTTCTCACCTACGTTTTTTGTTTATATTATGTCTTACAACATGGATTTTAAAAGTATAGCAAATTATTGTATATTCTTTGTAACTTACTTTTGATTTATAAGCTTTATTGGTACTTATCATATTGCAAAATTTAATGGATTCATAAATATTTTTACCAAACTAGACGAATCTCCGTATGTTGTGATGACATGGTCTGCCTAGGCGTAAGGCAGGGAAACATATAAGATAGGAGCATCATTTTTCGAATAGGTCTACTGTATGTGATAGTTTTTTGGTCCCTAAGTTTGATTCATATTTGTCTTTTTCCGGTTTAGAGGGTATGAATTGTTTATTCGTATAAGAGGGTATGAATTGTTTTTTCGTAAGAGGGTATGAATTGTTTTTTCGTAAGTTGAAGCATCTTAATATGTAACGCCCGTAGATTCGGGCTACTAAGCTTAAAGATAATAAGCGTTAAAAATGAATTTTTGATAGAATATTATTTATGATAAATAATCTTAACCAAAATTATAGTATATGTCACAAGGATTCTATACGTATAAGGAACGCTCAAATACGACTTATAACGAATAAGTTATAACTCGTCAAAGTTTTGCGATTAAATTGCACGGCTCCGCTTAACGTAAAAAGTGAATGTTTGATAAATTACTTTTTAACCTTAATAATCTAAACTAAAGTCATAGTATTCGTTAAACTGAGAGCGTGCATATAGATAACGTCAAAATCAAACTTCATAAGAGTAAGTTATGATTTTTCAAAGTTTCAGCGTAGCAGTATACAACTCATAAATCGAATTTTAGATCGGTCAATTTTAAGCAAAAATGATCTAAATGAGAATTGAAGATCTAATTAATAGGAGTTCAATGATCAAAAGACATTCGAAAATGGAATCCGTATGAAGAAGTTATGAATTTTACACAGTCGTTAATACTGTAATCTTCTCGGACTGTTAAATTTAAAATTGGTCGGGAATTAGCCTATATAGTCAAAAGGAAAGTTGTAGATCTTGTCAATACCTACATCTGGATATATAAAAAAAAAAGTAAAAAACGGAGCTCGTATGCAAAAGTTATGAATTATTTAAAAATTGGTTGTTTTACCTGCGTCATGCGCCACGTGTCTGCACTAGGCTTTTGCCTTGGTGCCTACTCAAGACTCGCAACGTGAGAGGCCCTGGACATCCTAGGTGTTAGTAGCGAAAATGGAGCATCGGAAAGCCCCGAGGAGAAGATCTTTCGGCTCAGAAGTTCTGCCCACCCAGAGTTTGGTTCCTCGCTAAACCCCCTTATAAGTGAGTTAGGTTTACCGTACTTTAAGTATAACTTATGTTTAAGTTCATTATTGTTATTATTGTTGAATTAGGTGTCTAAGCCCATAACTATAATTGGTATGAATTTGATTTGATAGTAGCATTGTCCTTTTTGGTTGCCTTCACTATAACAACTTGACAGGATGACTTATAGAGAGAGAGGTTAATAAATGATTTATTAATACATTATGAGTATAATATATTAATTAGAAATCATATTATTTAATTACTATTTTATAATATATATATTTGGGATTAAAGGAACTGATTAAAAGAACGGGGTTGTTTTGAAAATCATTGATAGTTGCAAAACTAGGCTTCTGGACTCCTTTTGGATGGAGTGGACGAAATCTATAGGAAGGCCCTATAGAATTCGTCCAAGGCTTCTTGAAGTAGAGGTCCATGGACTGCTTAAGGCCTAAGCAAGAAATTAGGGTTTCCACCTGAAAACCCTAGCATCCTTAGCTATAAAAGACCCCTTCACCAAGGGTTTTCGACCAATGCTTAGAGCATAGAAACCCTAGCCGATTTTCTGCATATTCCCTCTCACCCCTCTCATCCTCTTGCTACAAGTGTTTGTGAGCCATTAGAGGTGCAACATTTGGGGTATTAAGCTTTCGAGAGTTAAGATCAATCAAGGAATTCTTGTTATTGCTATATAACAAGCAAGGTAGTCTTCTTAACCCTTTCATATATGAATTTCGAATTATGTATAATCTAGATCTAGGGTTATTGCTTTGGCGTTTCTTTTTCATGTTCAATTAGTGAAAACCATAGATCCAAAGCAATTAGGGTTGGATGAACACATATGATGTTGTTATGCTCAAAACCCTTCAATGGTTTCAGAGCCTAGGATGTTTTTCAATTGTATTTGATGCAATAGTGATCTGTCCAAAGCAGAAGCAAAATAGTTTCATAATCTGTTTGTTGAACTCGACGAGTTCAATGAGGAACTCGATGAGTGTGGTCGACTCGACGATTTCATAGCCTGACTCGACGAGTTGACTCGTCAGATGCCTGATTTTTCAAATTTCATATCTTGTTTGGATTAGGATAATTACCATAATTCGTTTAATGCCTTAAATTGAATTTTTCCGAATGGTAATCTGATTTCCTTATCAAATAAGATTGATTTGGTCAAATTTTAAGATAATGACAAAATTAATTTATTAATTTAATTATTGAAAATTTGATCTAGTAATTTCGAAAAGTATCAAATTACTCCTAGTGGTTTTGGAATTTAAAATTTAATTAAAATTTTAATTTTGAAATATTAAGTTCTAAAACCCTGTATTTTAAAAATTGAAAATACACCATTATACTATATAAAATTAAATGTCTAATATTATATATCTATAATAACAATATGTATTACCGTTAATAGGTCTCATTTACGAAGCTGGTCTATAAGGGGTGTTTAAGGAAGTAGCCTATAAACTGACCGTCATTGGGTATTCATTCTTACCCACCGCACTCTTGGCTAGTGGAGGGTCGTTTGCTGAACGGGTAGGATAGGACATTAATCTTCATTAATAAGTATAATGATAAATATAAAGTAACTAAACGCCTTTTATAAATTCCTTATCTTAGTTTCTTTAGGAAAATATAAATTTCATGCTAATCCATGAAATTGCACATTTCACTTTATCAAGTCATTAGTGGAGCGTCTGTGGTTAACCGACACACTAACTTGGACTAACACAGGGTGGAAATGGGTAGCTCGTAAATTATCATTGGTTAGTGGAGCGTATGTGGTTAACCGACACATTGATTAGGTGGTAAATTATAATGAGAGTACCATGCTAATTTGCATGGTTATTCACACCTTATTTGTGATCCTCGGTATCCCAGTTACAAATTTGAAGGGCATAATCGAGATTAAACATGCCATTGAATAGTTCAATGAATTTCAAAGATCTAGGAATTTCAATTCATATAAAAACCTAATTTATATAAAAAATGTCGTTATCATGGTGGAATTGGTAAATCGTCATTTACCTACCTTCAAATAATTTACAATTGGATTACAGCATCTCTCTTCCGAATTGTGAATTATTGTGTTGAGTCCTAACCTTAAGATTTCATTTTGGGTGTTATATTAAGGATCCCTTATCTAATAAAAACTTGTCCTTCTTCTTTTGCAGATGTCTACCTCAAACAACTCTCCTGGTTCCTCCAACAACACTTTCTCGCTCTTGAGCATCTGTGCCAAGGTGCCATTCAATGGGTCCAATTTTAATGATTGGATTCATAACATCTGAATGGCCTTGCGGTTCGACGACAAGGAATACGTCCTCGACAAAGAGCTGAACGAGATTGATGAGTCTAAATCTACTACTGAAGAGATAGCTGAGTATAAGGCCCACTGCATGGACGTAACCAAAGTGGTGTGTATCATGGTGGCACTATGACACCTAAGCTACAACGATTCTATGAGGAATGTTGGCCTTATGAGATGTATTAGGACTTGGTGGAGAAATAGCATCAAATAGCATGTCAAGAGAGGTATGAGATAGTCAGGTCACTCATTACCACCAAGATGAAGGATGGAAAGTCCATCACAAGCCACCTACAATGCATGTAGAGATATGTTGATTGTTTGCTCAAGCTGAATGTGAACTTTGATGAAGAGTTGGCCATTGACATAATCCTACACTCTTTACCTCCTTTCTATGATCAGTTCAAAATGACTTATCATTTGAGCAAAGAGGAAGTCGCATTAAGCAAAATTCAAGGTTTGTTGATAACTGTTGAAAGTGGATTAAATGGAAAAACTATTGAATCCACTCCTCCTACTGCTGCTGCTCTAGTCATAGCGATAGGAAAAGGAAAGGAAAAAGACGAAAGCTCCCTCTAAAAAAAGTCGGAAGGGAAAGTCTCATGATGAGTCTTCTTCTAGTGGACCCAAAGCATAGTCAGGTTCTGCTCCCCCTGCCTCAAATCCAAAAGATGCAATATGTTTCTACTGCCAAGAAAAGGGGCATTGGAAGAGAAACTGCCCTAAGTACCTGCAGGACAGTAAGGATGGCAAGATCAAACCTACCTCAGCAGGTATTTACACTATTTTGTCTAAAAATTCATCGCATTCTAATTCTTGGGTCCGTGATACAGGATGTGCTTTTCATATTTGTTTTAACTTGCAGGGACTAAGAGAAAGTAGGAATGTGGAGCTTGGGAAGATGAACCTGATAATGGGCAATAAGAGGTCGTCACCTGTTACCAAGATCGACATTTATTCTTTAAAGCTTATTAGTGGATTGTGTTTAGACTTGAATAATTGTTGCTACTCGTCAGAAATGACGAGGAATTTTTTTTCATGGTTTGTACAGACAAGGCTTTTGATTTTCATTTAATAATGATATTGGTTCTATTAATGCTTATTATAATCGTGTATTTTATAGTGAAGCATTGCCTTGTGATGGTGTATATGAAACTGTGATGGTTATGGACAACTTAGGAAATATTGTGTTACAAATCGATTCGTCTAATGGCTTAGACAAAGCATGCTTGTTGCATTGTCATCTTGAACATGTCAACAAGAAGTGCATTGCCCAACTCCAAAAGGATGGAGTGTTGGAATCATTTGACCTAAGGTCATATGATACATGCGACTCTTGTCTGCTTGGAAAAATGACTAAATCACCTTTCACCGGTATTTGTGAAAGAGATGAGAGATTGTTGGATCTCATGCAAACTGATGTATGTGGGCCCTTCAGATCCAACACAAGGGATACAAGTCGATTATAGAAGTTCATAGAGTTTAAAAATGAAGTCGAGAATCAATTGTGCTGGAAGATCAAGATGCTCATATTCGATAGTGGTGGTGAGTATATTAATATTGAGTTCCACGACAACCTTAAGTAATGTGGAATTGTTTCAAAATTGACACCTCCTAGGACACCACAGCTTAATGGTATGGTTGAGAGGCGTAATCGAACCTTTTCAGACATAGTTTGTTCCATGATGAGTCGAGCTTCGTTTTCGATATCGTTCTGGGGGTATGCCTTAGAGAATGCCGCCCGTATCCTTAATCTAGTCACGATAAAGAAGGTTGCCAAAACACCTCACGAGAGGTGGATAGAGAAGGTTCCCTCGTTGGCACATATCAAGGTTTGGGTTTGTGAATCTTTGGTTAGACAAGATACTCATGACAAGCTTGAACCTTGAAGTGAACAATGTATTTTCATCGGCTACCCATAGAAGTCCTTTGGATACTTCTTCTACAGACCTAGTGAGAATGTGGTCTTCGTATCACGAATGGGAGTTTTCCACTAAAGGGAACTCATATGCAAAGAGGACAGTAGGAGTATAATTGATCTTGAAGAAATTCAAGAGTCAAGTGATGAAAGAATCTCTAACACTAACGCTCAACCCGATGAAGAAATTCTTGTTGAACCAATTGACGAGTCATTGCCTCTTAGATGTTCCACTCGAGTTAGAATGGCACCTGAGTTTTATGGTTTCCATATTACTAAAGATGGTGATATGTTTATCAGTGATAAATTTGGATGAGCCTACTAACTACAAGGAAGCCATGGCAGGCCCTGAGTCTGCTAAATGGAAAGAGGCAATGGACAGCGAGATCCAGTCCATGTATGACAATCAATTTTGGAACTTGGTTGATAAGGGACTAGGTTGTATGACAATTGGGTGCAAATGGATCTTCAAGAAGATGAACAACATTGATGGAAAGATGCACACGTTCAAGGCATGACTGGTTGCGAAGGGTTTTACTCAAACCCCAGGGGTTGACTATGATGTGTCCTTCTCACCAGTGGCTAAGATCAAATCTATTAGGGTTATGCTAGCCATAGTTGTGTTTCATGATTATGAAATATGGAGGATGGATGTTAAAACCGCTTTCCTTAATGGAAAGTTGGCTGAAGATGTTTTGTCACATATAGAAAAATTAGGGTTAAGATGTTGCTCCTTGAACAAGATAATTATGACAACCCACAATTTTCATTCGTACAAACCCTACAGTGAAGCACTTCAATTAAAAGTTAAATACGTTTCTACTAATTTTTAGCCGGTTTAAAGTCCGTTTGAGTATTTTTAATAATTATTCTTGAAACGAACGAATAAAAGGAAGTATTTTCTAGGATATCGGAGTAACAATAAAACAATCAACACATTGGCTAGGTGTTCATGGCCAAACAAAGGGGGTTTGGGCCGTGAACTCCCTTAGGGCCACAAACTCATGCTTAAGGCATGAGTTTACTCTCCGTTCTTTCATTCCCCAACTTCCTAACTCAAGAATTCCCACCATTCTGTCTCAAGTATCATCCCACTCTTCTTCCGATATTCTGAAAACATAGGTGTTTCTTCACTTAATTTGTTGTTATAACCTTACATATAGTTGTTATAAATCATTTCATCCATAGATTCCTGATTTTCACTTAGATCTTCAAGTGTTCTTCAAAACACCAAGAACACACACTAGTGTTCTTGGACCTTAAACACCCAATCAAGCTTCTATCTTGTAAGTACACTTTTCCTAGCTTGTTATCTACTTGAAATGAGCTTGTTTACATCTAGAAATCAAAAAGAAACACAAGATTAAAGGTGTTTATGGCCAATGCATGTTCTTGGGCCGTAAACCCTTATAAGTGGGGCAAAGTGCACCCTAGTCCCTTCCTTGGCCTTGGGTACTAGTCTAGATCACTTCCTTGAAGTGTTTATGACCTTAAACAACAAAAAGATCAAGTGAACATAGAGTTTACGACCGTAAACTCATAAAAATGGTCCTTAGGCCGTAAACTCTATAAAGTGGAGCCATTGTGCCCCTAATGCTTGGAATTGATCATTGGATGCTCAATATTGACTTATAAGACCTCAAAACACCCAATGGCACTAAGTACCATGAGTTTACGGCTGTAAACTCATGGGGGAAATGACCTTATGCCGTAAACTCCTTAAGGAGTGGTCCTTGGGCCATAAACTCCAATGGCATGCCATGCAACCTTTAGATGCAACCCTTTGGTACCTATAGCACTTGAATCAAAGTGTTTTCATGTCCTAGGGTGTCTTAACTTAGTTAATTAGTTGTTAAATGACTAATTGGATACATATATGTGTTATTATATGTTATATAGGATAATTGTGTGTGCTCAAGTCTTCACTTGACGCATAGCACCTTGTCCAACACTTCCGTGCAATCCACTCACTACAGGTGTGTTCATACCCCTTAATTAACCTTTTAAATGTTTTTAAACGCTTTTATGGGGGGGGATACAAGTTGAATCATACTAGTTATTAGATCAATCACATGTGATTAATAACTAGCTTACAAATGGATTTTCTATACTTAAAATTGTTTTGTCAACAAAACTAATTTCAAATGTTTATCAAATACTTTTACATGTTATACCTTTTTTTAAAACTTAGTTGTAGTTTCCAAACCTTTACTTTCAATTCTTTAAACTCTTATACTGTCAAATCATGTCCAATAAATATATAGTTATATAAGTAAGGTTTGAAGGACTTAGGACTGATAATACGCTCTATTTCTTGTTCCTTGTTTGGTTGTGGACTTAGAGTACCCTATTGTTTGTCCGAGTGTCGTTTGACCCTTAGTTATATATCATGTGTATATGTATAGACATAAAATCTTGTTATCTTATTTCAATACACTCGGATATACACTCAATATTACTATTAAACTATAATAGGTATAGTTTAGAGTTATACTACTTACTATTGCTAGTATAAAGAAACATACAAAGAGTCAGTTCATACATGAGTCATTACACACTATAAACAATTCATACACTAGTACATACTATTCATACACGCTATATACTATACTAGAGAACATACTGTGATGAGAATCAGGGAAGACATACCCTACAATAATACATACACTACATACACACTATAACATAAATGTAAGGCACTACTTTGGGGCAATGCATCTCTGTTATGGCTCATCTGGTATCCAGAGTCTCCTGGAGGGAGAGCATGAATTCGTGTATAGATCTATACTGGCCTGACTGTCCTACATTTTGTTGCTAGCTACAGTGGGACCTGCAGGTCTATGGATGATGAATGTCATGACATCTTGACGTCTTACATCGTCGTGGTTCACTAGGTCGATCAAGTATGTTTACAATTATATCACATTATACCTTAATTAACAATTGGATTAAGGTAGTTAGTACAATAGTAGTTATAATATTATTATACTATAGTACATTAGTTTCCCTTTACATCTACTTTGTGATCTCCTCACAATAAAGAGTAATGTAAAAAACTATATTTTCACTAATGATAGTCACGTTTGGGAAAATATTCATTTTTACAAAGAACAAACATATAGTACACTCGATGCCTTGGTAGAAGGCTGCTTTAAAATGGAAAATATAGGTTTTTCTAAGAGATACAAACAATTGATACAAACCTTTTACATACTTTTACACTCAAACACTTACAAACGTTTTCATACAAATTATGACACTAAATACTTATGAACTCACCATCTTTAATGCTGATAAAATCTTTCAAAATAACTTGTATTCTCAGGACATCAGCAGATAGGTACCGATGCCAGCTTTTGAGAAGATGGAGCGCATACAAGACTCATCTTTTATTTTGATTCATATTTTTGGTGTCTTACAAACCACAGAACACACTTGTATTAAAATTTTATATTTAATGCAATGGGTGATGTTGTTTACTTGTTTACTATTTTTCTTTGTTGTGATACTATACATGACGTCCTCCACCCCAGAACGTTTCCGCCATTCTTGGTTTTGGGGTGTGACAATAATTTCCTTTGTGTAACCTTGCATCATTTCATTTACTCAAAATAAAACTTCAATGCTAATAAGTGCCTACGTTCATGCAATGTGATTCTAGCCGAAACAACCTCGTACATGTCCAAAACTCGATCCAATAAACCAAGTTCTGTCAACTTTGGTCCTTAGCCCAAGTTTTCTCGACCCAAAAACCTTATTTAAACCTGAATTTATCATAGGGCCCTATTGGGCCGATAATTTCTTCCTTTGTACTTGTTAGGACGAAAACCCACTTTTGGGCCATAGTTGGGCCGAAAATCTTTATTTAATACCATATTGGGCCATAAGACCCTTATTGGGCCTTGAAAAATCTTCTTAGGCTTAATGAGCCTAAAACTTTATGTTTATCATTAATGGGCCGCATTTTTTTAATAAACCTCCTAAGGGACTCTATTGGGCTGAAAACTCTTCCACATAACCTCGTTTGGACCAAAACCATTCCTTTGGACCTAGTAATGGACTTAAATCGTTCTTGGGCCCGATCCAAACCGAAAATGTCAATGGGCTTAATGTGTACGACCATCCTTGAAAAATAGAACCCATCTTCCCTATCCTAATTAGCCCAAATTGCTTTACAAAAAAAAAAAGAATAAGTGGTTTATAATTGTGACACCTCACAATTACATGACATATAAACATGTTAATTACCTCTCATGTAACCATGCATGAAAATATTAACCAAGATGCAAAAATCTCCATCTCTCCCCTCTCCTTCTTATATTCGGCCGACCCACCACCACCCTCTCTCCACTTTTCATTTCCAAATTACATTCCTATCTCATTCTCTCTCAAAACTCAAGAAAACTCTCTCATTCTCTCTTCAATTTTCGTGGGTTTTGTGGTGTGTTTCAAGAGGTTTTCTTCAAACATTGCACTCTTGGTAAGATTCCGTCAAACTTAAGATGTTTTACTTATATAATCTACTAAGATCATCCCTTATACAACATTATTTTCATGTTTTGCCTCCTAGAAGCACTTTGATCTCGAAAACTCTCCTCAAGGAAGCAAAGTTGGACCGAAAACCTCCTTCGCCTTCCTCTCCAAAACCAAAAAGCCCCAAGGTGAGCTTTATACCCCTATTTTCGAGTTTCTCTATCTTTTTGGGGAGGATATGTTGGGTCAAAAATATGGTTTATACTTTGCCTTTCTAGGAAAATATATTTTTCTATAATGTAATATGTAATTTTGTGGCTGTGTACGGTTGCACATGTGTGTGCGGCCGCATACCCTGTGTACGGCTGCACATGCATGTATGGCCGCACACCCTGTGTACGGCCGTACACGCGTGTGCAGCTGTACACTCGTGTACTACTGGGAGTGCTATAAATAGAGGAGTGTATGTGGGAGTGTACGACTAGAGAAGAGAGAGAGAAACTAGAATGGAACTAGTGTGTGAGAGAATCTATGTATATGGAGCAACACTCAATTTATTGAATACATCATTAGATTCATCTTAATTCTTCTTTTGCTTCTCTTCTATTTGATCTGACATCATCCAATTGATTGGGATTCCGCACCATCAATTGGATCTGATTGATACACAAGCAATTTTGGGGACTTACAATTGGTATCAGAGCAAGGTTGTATCAATCAATTTTGTCACATCTGTAGCTTATTGGATCTTTTTGAAAAGATAATTGCGTTTTTGGATAGATCTCTGAAAAATAAGGGGGGTTTATTCTTTGCATTTTTTTATAAAAACGAGTTTTTGATCGAGTTTTGGAGCAAAAAAGGGTGAAAAACGTCGTTTTTTTTCGCAAATCTGTTGAAGGTGTTTGACTCGGTTGTGCGGCCGGCTCGATGTGCGGCTAAGGAGTGTGTGGCTCAGACGTGTGTGGCCTCGGTGTACGGCTCGACGTGTGCGGCTCAGCAGTTTGCGGCTCGGTGAACGGTGATCGGCTTGGACGGCTTGGCTCAGCAGCAGCGCGACCTTATATAAAAAAGGGGAATGGAATTGAGGTTGCCGTGAATCGAACCCGGGACCTCTAGTTGAGCAACCCAACGCCTTACCAACTCTTCTAGAGTGCATCTTGTTCCTTAACTCCCGTTTTTTATTCTTAAAGACTCCCATTCGGTTCCAAACTTTCGCAATTTGACAAAATCAGCCAAAAAATTCAAAATTTTATTTTCTAAAATCCTTTTTCAACCCAAAAATTTTTGTTTTTTAGTTTTTGATTTTATTTTTAACTTTTGACTTTTATTTTTGACTTTTTGCTTAAAATTTTCACTTTGACTTTTCTAGTTTGACCTTTGACTTTAAACTTTGACTTTTTCATTTATCTTTCAAATTTTCAAATTTAGCTTTTCGGTTTGACTTTTCAAGTTTGACTATTGAGTTTGTCTTTTTAAATTTGACTTTTAAGGTTGACTTTCTCGTTTTGATTTTAAGTCAAAGGGCAATGAACATAAATAAATAAATAAATAAAAATATATATATAAAAAAAGGAAAATGAGTTCCGCATCAATTCAAGTAAATGAATCTGGTTGCTCTCCATCTTGTGTTAAAACTATTAAATTTTTACGAGAATCAATAGATCTAATCAGAAGAGAGAATGAGGACTTAAAATACAAAGGATATCAACTCAGGAAAAGTCAGAAATCGTTAAAAGCACAATTAGAAGCCAACATCAAGGATTTCCAAAAGCTTCAATAAGATTACAGCAACAAGTGTGAAAATTACGATCACATTAAACGCAAACTTGCTGCTGTAACCGAAGAACTTGACACTTTGAAAATTAAGTGTGGAAAAACAGATGTTAGTTTCAAAAATTATACTGCGTCAAGTAAGACAGTCGAGTCTTTAGTTAAAAAACAATTGAGTTTTAAAGATAACCAAACCAAGGGTTTAGGGTATCACAGTGTGCCCCCTCCTTTTAATGACAACTATAACCCACCCCCTTGAGACCAATGAGGAAGAGATGCCTGCTCAGTATGGCCAAACCCCTGCTCCAGATTCAGTTAAGACTGAACAATCAGGGCCAACTGAAGGTGTTGTGATGAAAGATACTGATGCTTCTACTTCCTGTCCAGGCAAAGTAGTAGAAAAAGAGAACAAGGAGAACACTTTTGAACAATCCAATGTCTCCTTGAACTCTGAATCTATTGCTTCGAATCTAGCTGCTTCTGATCAACCTGCGGTTGGTAAATACATGCAACCAATTCCAGCGAATTAGGGTGCCTGCTGCAAGTGTGCATGTGCGAATAACAAGAGACAAGACATGGATATACCAACAGGGGCAGGAAGAAACAGCTCCACAGTGAAGAAAAAGACATGTTTTCACTGTGGAACACCTGAAGACATTGCCAAAAATTGTCCAAATCGTGCTTACGTTCCCTACTACGCACAAGGATGGCAAAATGCGCCTAGATGGAGATACCCCAAAAGAAGCCCTTCGAGGTCACAATCACGAAATAGCGACTGGAATGCCAACAAGGACAAGAAATCAACCCCCAAGGGCAAGAAGGGAATGTCAGCCCAAAAGTCAAGCTCAAGAGATGCTCCTATGAAGCCAAGACCATTTAGGTCAAATTCATCTCGACGATCGACTTCAAGTTCAAAATCAAGTATTGAGCCACCCATCAGATCGAAAAAGAAATGGGTTAAACCCAACTACAAATGGGTTCCGAAGGCTCAATCCCAAATCTTCTAACGATTCTAATATTTATACATCTTATGTTTGTGATAAGCAGGATATGTCATGGGAGAGAGTATCGTGCAATGATGACAAAGGTCGACCCAGTTTCAAAATGGATTGGGTTCCAAAGACCAACTGGTCCCGCTCAGTGTCAGAGCAGCTATGGAGGCATATCATCAAACTTTGGTTTGTTAGTAATGGCTGTTCTAGGCACTTGATATGGGACATCTCTCAGCTGTGCAAAACTAAGAACTTTGTTTGAGAGTATGTGTCCTTTGCGGGAGAAAGGAAGGAATGAGAGGATCAAATGGGGTTTGTGCTTAACGAAGTGAAGAATTTTCGGATCTGTTCAGAGATTGTGCGTGCTATTCTCAGACCTTCTGGACGCAAATTCAATCGGTGACTTACGGTTTGAGTTTTCTTCTCTATACTCCTGAGTTTATCTTACTCTGATTCGTTTTAAAGACAATTCTTCATTATCTTAATAGTTTTTCGTTAGTAGTTATTATTGGGAAGTGATATCAAAAGGTGATAACAGGAAATCTGGATCTATGTAAAGTACCGTAGCTAAATTGTCTAGGCTCTGTGTTCGATGCGCTAGTAGGCACGAAGAATTTAATGGACTTGACTAGGAAAAGATGAACCTAAGAAATCAAATGACTTGACAAATCTTGACCTAGATAGATCCGTTTAGCCTGACAATATGATGCTCGGATAGGTTGATCAGGGAGATATACATGAGAACCCACCAGTTACACTAAAGAACCCGTATCTAGAACTGTGGTTTAACTTTTCCTCGATGTACGGATTCTGTCCTTAATTCCGACTGGGGAATTCCGATAAAGTAGGTATGTAGAAACTTATGTTCTTTCTTTCTTACTGTTAGTCGTATGTTGCCTCCTTTACGTGATTGGAAGAGATCCGACCTGGACTACAACAAATGCAAATCTATTTCTCTACATCTAATATCTATGGAATTATTCCTATCTGTTAGCCATATGTTGTCTCCTTTGTGTGATTAACAATCCGACCTGATACACAGCATATGCAACCTTCTACTTCTCAATCCCTCTAAAAAAACTATAATTAATAATAATCTAAATCTATCCTCTCTATGAATAATAGTCTGCTCATCTAAAGTAAGGAGCATCTCGGAAGTTCTTGATTATTGGGGTATATCAGGAAGCGTGAAACATGTTCTAGTACACCTAAAATTGAACAATTCTAGATTGTCTATAGATCTCGTTGCTCAATTTAGGTGGACAACAATATCATTGTTTGTCGTCAGATAAATGGCCGTTAGAAATTTTTATCTAGTAACTTAGGATCAATTTGTCCTGTCACTGATAGCATTCCTAAAATTTGTTACAATTTTTCGTGCTTAAGTGGACCACAATACCGGCGATCGACCAAATCTATTCATGAAAGGAGAGGTACTGACAAACGGATTAAGACTGTCTAATAACTTTGATCCGAAAATATTTTTGTTTTTGTTAAATTTGTTCATAGTTTTCCTCTATGCACAAATTTAGGGGGAGAATTAAAAAAATATATTAAAAAATCAGACATAAATCAGAAAAATTCAAAAATCAAACAAAAATCAGAAAAATTCAAAAATCAAACAAAATAGTGTTATTTATGTTTTATTTTTTTTCAGAAAATATCAAAAATCCAAAAATATTTTTGTGTGCTAATTTTTCTTTTAGTTTTGTTTTGTCTTGAAAAGTGATTTCAGGTGTAGATGAGACTCATGAAATCTGTATCGAGATTTCTGAGCCGAAGCTTCATTCGTGAGCATCGAAGAATTTTCATTCGAAGGAACAAGAAATGAAGATTATTCTTTAAACATCCAATCCTTCAACCCCAGAAGCATGGTGAAGTTGTGCTTGAAGATTATGTGACAGATTGCATTGAAGCCTCCTCAATCAATCTGTTGCTATCTATAAACTTGCGGAAGTGATCCAGAAGATTCGTTCTCTCTGTTTTCTCTGAAGATTCTAAAGTTGAAAGCGCCATCTTTCATGAATCTCTACAAGAAGCCTCCTCACCCAATGTGCGTTGAATGTCAAATTCTGCAGAAATCCCAACTGCTCAAGATGAAGTCATTTATTGAAGATTCATATGTTCATCTTGATGCTGTGAAGAAATTTGAAGATTAATGTTGAAGCCAAGCTCCCAATGAAGATTAACAAGAAAAGCCAACTACTTTTTAAGGGGAGTTTTTTGCGCCAATTAGAAAAGAAAGTTATAAACCAAGGGGGAGATTGTTGGGTCAAAAATATGGTTTATACTTTGCTTCTCTAGGAAAATATATTTTTCTATAACGTAATATGTAATTTTGTGGCTGTGTACGACTACACATGTGTGTGCGGCCGCACACCTTGTGTACGGCTGCACATGCATGTGCGGCCGCACACCATGTGTACGGCCGTACACGCGTGTGCAACTGTACACTCATGTGTTGCTGGGAGTGCTATAAATAGAGGAGGGCATGTGAGAGTGTACGGCTAGAGAAAAGAGAGAAACTAGAGAGGAACTAGTATGTGAGAGAATCTATGTATATGGAGCATCACTCAATTTATTGAATACATCATTATATTCATCTTAATTCTTCTTCTCCTTCTCTTCTATTTGATCTGACATCATCCAATTGATTGGGATTCCACACCATCAATTGGATATGATTGATACACAAGCAATTTTGGTGGTCTTACAGGATACAAGTCAAAGTCTTGTGTAAATCTTTGTATATTTGCTTGTATGTACGTGTGTTTTATGATATGTGTGTTAAATTTTGTGAAATCCATGCTAAAGTACTAAGAACTTGAGATTTTTGGTTAGATCTCAAGTTGTTGGGCTTAGTAAACTAAATACGTGGTTAAAAATGAAAAACTAGTTTCTACATGATATATATTTCCTTTGTTGCATGATAAACATCTCAAGGATTACTCCCAAAAAATATGTTTAAACAAATTTTGACAAGAAAACATGGAAAAAGGTAAAATGGAAGTTTTCATTAACAAGGGACCATTTTTTAGTCATTTTGGTAATGTGGGCTGAAAATGGGCCTTCTTAGTAAATATGGATCATTTTAGATCATTTTGATAAAGTTGCACCTTTATTGAACATTTTAGAATAAAAAGGGCCGAAAAAGAACATTTTAATAAACTTGGGACATATTTGAGGATTTTAGTAAAAATGGGCCTTAAATTAATATTTTTGTGAAAATGGGTCATTTTGACAACTTTAGTAAAAATTGGCCATTTTCGACATTCTGGTTATTAATGGGACATTATTGACATTTTGGATAATATTGGGACCATTTATGAATATTTTAGTAAAATTGGGCCTTAGGTGACAATTCCATTTTTATTGGGCCTTTAGTGACAACAATTGTATCCATGTAATATTTTGACACTTCTGGTAAAAACGATTATATTTTCTTTATCAGCATTGGTTTCTAGTCAAAATATACTCTAGTAATATTATTTAATACTTTCAATAATGAAACTCAATGTTAGCATAAATTATGTTAAGGCTCTTGTGAGACATACATTCACCGCACCAATTTTAGTGTACACCGTAAGTCATGTAGTTGTAGTTATAACCAGAGTCTCCTGGAAGGAGAGTGGGAGTTTGCATATAGATCTATATGGGGTTGACACCCCACACCTGAGATGCTCGCTACAGCTAGACATGCCAGTCTAGGGTGACAAATATCTTCTTAGAAACCGACGCCTGAAGATCGTCAAGACAGGCACTCCATCACATTAGAGAATAACAATGCTATTATAAAATTTACGTTGAATATACTTACCTCTCATTTTTACAAAGTACGAACATTATGTCGAATATTTTGTAACTAGCCACATCACTCCGGTCTTAGGGTTTAATGCAACAATTTCTCATAAAAAAGAATATACAGGATTTTCTGGGAATCACCTTCTATACATTTTTAAACAAGATAAACAAAGAGTACATATGCAATTATACATGATTTGAAACGAGACTCACAAACTATTTCTACAAGAAAATATTGGATTTTCTGGAGGTTTGCAAACTATTACAAAGTTTTCATACAAACATTCTTATAAACTCACCAACATTCTATGTTGATGCTTTTCAAAACGACTTGTATTCTTAGGAACACACTAAGCAGTTTGGTAGCTATGGACTTTTTGGATATTTGATATATTTTTGTTGATTTAATATACATTATGTATTTGGATGTAATTTATGAACAAACACAATGATGTAACCTATGTATGTTGGTATCGTAATGTATGATCATGATGGTGTCTATATTTAAGTTATATACATTGTTATGATATTACAAGATGAAGTCAATCTCCTTGTGACGTTTCTTCCATTCTGGTTCGGGGGTGTGACAGATTGCTATTACAACATTGTTTACAGTGAACTAGCATATCTAATCCTACAATATATGCAACTATAAATACAATGGGACTAAAACACTCTAAACAAAAATAAGAAAACAATTAAGAAGCGTTAAAGGAGTTGAACATCGCGGTTAAAATCAGGCAGTTATGTAATCATATTGGGGATAACTATAGCATAATCAACTATATTTTCTTCAAAATACGACCAACATGTGTTTGGGAGTGATTGTGGTGGGAGACGAATCTAGGATTTACCAAATTTGTGTCCAAAAGTTTTAAGGAACCAAACATAACCAGATTAAAATACTATAGGAGTATTTTAGGATATCATATAATCATAAACCTTCTACACGTTTCTCACATCTCTATTCTCGCACAGACAATATAGTTGGCTTTCATCTCCATGGAGACCACTACTATCAGGCCCTAGTGGCCAATGGATGGATCTAAAGGGAGCTGTAAAAAGTTCAAGAGGAAAACACCGAAGCTTGTCCTGAAGAATACCAGGAAATGAACTACGGATGGGGAAATTCTGATGAGGAGTTAGACAAGTATAAAGGCACCAAAGGGATCCATAGCGAGCCTTACCCATCACAAGCAATACCAAACTAGCACACAACACAGGAGGACCCTACCGAACATCTATGCTCTTTAGAGGAGGAGGTGGCCACCCTAAAACAGCAGCTCTTTGCAGCCGAAGCTAGGGCAGTTCAAGCAGAGCAGAAGGTAAATGAGACCACTCGTGAGATGAGTGAATTGGCTGAGCTCCTTGTGCATTATTTTGACATATGAGTGTTTTTACACTACTCGCACTATGTCCTAGGTTTACTATGTATTTCATTATAACTAGTGGTAGTAGAATCAAGAGTGGCACACCCTCCCAAAAACCCATGTAATCCAAATTCACTAAATTGTATTGTTAGTAGTATTCTTCTATGAAAAACTTGGCATTCGTGCAATGTCTATTTTTACTCTTTATCATAAATACATCATCGAGATGTAGGTCGAAGCATTAAGCATTGTACAATCACACGTGAAATTTATATGTGAATATTCATGGATGGGTACAACTAGAAGAGACCATGGTTACTCACGCGCTCGTTTCTCCTCATGCAATAGAATCATGCCTTCCTATGGAAACGATCAGCCAACCAGCGAAACACCGATCCTATGAATAGACTCCGCTACTTTCCAAGATGCGGTGACAGCTGTTATGACACAACTCAACAACACAAATGGGAAGGGAAACAATGTCGACAATCTTACCCGCAACAAGGACCCAAGGCACCAGCGAGTTTCAACCTGTAGGACCACCCTGAACCACAAATCCAAGAACAAGAAGCGAAAGTGTTGTAACAAGAGAGGGAGCAGTTCAACCCCAGGACTTACCAAAAGGCAGCAAGCTGTAGCATCCCCTACCCCCACTGACTCTGCTACCTCAATGTCGAAAACCCCATATGTTGGGATTTGGCCAAAATGCAGCAAGTGCAGTTTCCATCACTATGGAGCCTTCTGAAAGTTACACTACAAGAACTGCATAGGTAGGGACACACTACCCCTGTCTGTAGGACACCAGTACGACCGATCTCCCAAACCCCCAGTATCGGTATAAACTTGACCTGTTATGTATGTGAGGAATCTAGACACTTCAGGGGGGACTTTACAATAACAAGGAACACTGATAGGGAGGAAAGGATGCTGACAATAACTACAGGAGAGACCCTCCCGAAACCATCTGTGAGCAGTGGTATGTTTTTCCTAATAAAGATGTTTAAAGGCCTTAGGCAATGATTATAAATTACTCTCGCATCCGAAAGGAACATGCCATTCATATATCAACTAAGAGTCCTTACAGGTGAGCTGTGATGGCTTTGTGAATACCTTAGGGTCATCTATAATTGAGATTTTTAGGGCTTAGAGTGCGTGATTCGGATTTGTTTCATGTTCCTTGTTTGGTTGTGGATTTAGGATAGAGTTCCTCAGTCGACGGTCTTACCAATCTTAATTGTACATGACTTGTATACACCAATCAATTATAGAGGGGCCTGGTGGGGTCCATACTATCAAATTTCATCACTAATACTTGAAGCAGTGATACTGCTAATACCCGCTAAACGTAGTACAAAAACGTTCATAATAGTGACAACAAGGACGACACTGGTAACATTATAAACGTGTACATAAAACACGTTATCATTTTGAAAAACCATCCCTTTTCGATTAACCCAACATCTATTAAACATAATGAGCCCAATCGTGTCATTCAACATTGGCTGGCTTGATCCTCACGATACGAAATTCATGTACCGCAAATAGACCCTTCGCCTTAACCAACCGATTAATGAAACCCTTACAACTCATAATGAAAAATCCTCGAATCATCCCTGGCATCTAGATTCCTAAGTACCTACGTAAGAAATACCACGCTCTTCCTAGTCGCAATACAATTTTGACACAAGAAGTGAAAAGAACCCAAGGTAACCTCAGAAATTCATAACCTCCCTAAGATGTTCTTGAACTCCCTTTGGGAATATCACCTATGTACCAAGCTGGATTCAAAAATCAACCACAATTCATGGAGCCATTTCCATAACTAGACCACCAAGGCCAACGAGTACTAACATAAACCCGGAAAGAGTCTGATCGATAGAATGACCCAATGAGTGAAGGAATTATTAGACCAAGACTCGTACCTCTGAGAGCACCGATCCGACTAATAAAGAGGAAAGGCTAAGTGTCTATAGGACCAATGACTACTAAGAATCAAATAAACCCATCCTCAAGGATGGATATCCCCTATCACGAATCGGTGACTTACTCGACCTACCGTCAGAAACAAGCAATGATCGACATTCCATTAGTCAGAATCCCATAGTAAGAATCTAATAAAAATAGCCTAAGAGTTTTAAGACCGACCACATCACGTGACCTTAACCATAGTGGCAATAGTTTTGCCCTTGGGATAGAGGCACTACTTTTGGGGACGTCAGTAATCAATTCTCATTAACTACAACCATCCACCTACCTCACCAAAGAAGACGTAAATGCAGACTGCCCTGTGTAGGCTGAGGTAACTAACACACGACTAGCCAAAGGAGGAGTACCCTATGACATTTTTGCTGACGCTAAAATCACCGGAGAGACAACCAAAGAGATAATCCAAAATCCAAACATGACTAGAGACATCTTGAAACTGGCCAAAGAGCCATGAATGTGAGCAATGAAAGCCCTTGGAATTCCCAAGTCAGTGATCGTGCACTGCTAAAAGTCCCAACTTGGAAAGAGATAATACGTTTTGGGGAAGCATAGGAAATTGAACCCGAGATACATCAGACCTTTGAACGTCCTTGATAGGATTGGTACAATGACTTATAAACTCCAACTACCGCTTGAACCCTGCATTTTACACCCTGTCATTCATGCGTCCAATGTAAAGAAATTCTTATCCGACGAAACTTTCATTGTCCTGCTTAACGTAATAGAAGGGAATGAAGATCTCCATTCCATCGAAGAGCTCATAGAAGTAAGAGACCCAGGAAAACCATAAGAACCAGGCCAAATGCTAGAAGAAAGGGTCTGCTGAAACACTAAACAACTACCTAAATTATCCTAGGAACAAAGAGACTAGGCAAAACTGAGATGCCCATATCTTTTCCCTAGTGTTTGAAAGCTACTTTAGAATGAATTTCAGGACGAAATTCCCTTTAACGAGGGGAAGATGTCACAACTAGCAAATTAAGGTTAAGATGTTGCTCCTCAAACAAGATAATTTCCGTTGTGTAACATTGCATCATTTCATTTAGTAAAAATCAAACTTCGATGCTAATAAGTACCTACGTTCATGCAATGTGATTCTAGCCGAAAGAACCTCGTACCAGTCCAAAACTCGATCCAATAAACCAAGTTCAATCAACTTTGGGCCTTAGCTCAAGCTTTCTCAGCCTAAGACTTTTATTAAAACAAGAATTTTTCATTGGGCCATATTAGGCCAATAATTTCTTCCTTTGGCTTTGTTGGGCAGAAAACCCACTTTTGGGCCATAGTTAGGCAGAAAATATTTATTTAATACCATATTTCGCCATAAGACCCTTATTGGGCCTTATTGGGCAGTGAAAATTCTTTTGAGGCTTTAATGAGCCTAAAACTTTATGGTTATCATTAATGGGCCGCATTTTATTATTAAACCTCCTAATGGGCCCTATTGGGCTGAAAACTCTTCCACATAACCGTGTTTGGGCCAAAACCATTCCTTTGGACCTAGTAACGGACCAAAATCGTTCTTGGGCCCGATCCAAGCCCAAAATCTTGTACAAACCGAAAACGGAAATGGGCTCAATGTGTACAACCATCCTTTAAAGTTTGAATGCATCTTCCCTCTCTTAATTAGCCCAAATCACTTTAAAAGAAAAGAATAAATGGTTTATAATTGTAACACCTCACAATTACACCACATATAAACATGTTAATTACCTCTCATGTAACCATGCATGAAAATTTTAACTAACATGCAAAAATCTACATTTCTCCTTTCTCCTCCTTATGTTTAGCCGATCCACCACCACCCTTTCTCCACTTTTAATTTCCAAATTACATTCCTATCTCATTCTCTCTCAAAACTCAAGAAAACTCTCTCATTCTCTCTTTAATTTTCGTGGTGTGTTTCAATATGTTTTCTTCAAACATTGTACTCTTGGTAAGATTCCATCAAACTTAAGATGTTTTACTTACATAATCTACTAAGATCATCCTTTATACAACATAATTTTCCTGTTTTGCCTCCTAGAACCACTTTGATCTCGAAAACTCTTTTCAAGGACATAAACTTGGAGCGAAAACCTCCTTCATCTTCCTCTCTAAAACCAAAAAGCCCCAAGGTGGGCTTCATAACCCTATTTTCGAGTTTTTCTTTCTTTTAGGGAGGATACAAGTCAAAGTCTTGTGTAAATCTTTGTATATATGCTTGTATGTACATATGTGGTATGATATGTGTGTTAAATGTTATGAAATCCATTCTAAAATACTAAGAACTCGGGATTTTTGTTAGATCTTAAATTGTTGGGCTTAGTTAACTTAATATGTGGTTAAAAATGAAAAACTAGTTTATACATGATATATATTTCCTTTGTTGCATGATAAACATCTCAAGGATTAGTCCAAAAATTATGTTTAAACAAATTTTGACAAGAAAACATGGAAAAAGGTAAAAACGGAAGTTTTCATTAACACGGGACCATTTTTTTTGGCTATTTTAGTAAAGTGGGCTGAAAATGGGTATTCTTAGTAAATATGGATCACTTTGATAAACTTGGACCTTTATTAAATATTTTAGAATAAAAAGGTCCGAAAATAACATTTTAATAAACTTGGGCCATATTTGAGCATTTTAGTAAAAATGGGCCTTAAATGAATATTTTTGTGAAAACGGGTCATTTTTGACAACTTAAGTAAAAATGGGCCATTTTTCGACATTCTGGATATTAATGGGCCGTTATTGACATTTTGCAATATTGGGACTATTTGTGAATATTTTAGTAAAATTTGGCCTTAAGTGGCAATTCCATTTTTATTGGGCCTTTAGTGACAACAATTGAATCAATGTAATATTTTGACACTTTCAGTAAACACGATTATATTTTCTTTATCACCATTAGTTTGTAGTCAAAATATACTCTAGTAACATTATTTATAACATTAAATAATGAAACACAATGTTAGCGTAAATTCCGTTAAGGTTCTTCTGAGACACACCTTCACCGTACCAATTTTAGTGTACACCGTAAGTCTTGTAGTTGTAGTTATAACCAGAGTCTCCTAGAGGGAGAGCAAGAGTTTTTGTATAGATCTATACGTGGTTCACACCCCACACATGAGCTGCTCGCTACAGCTAGACAGGCCAGTCTACACTCCTTTTATTCTAACTAAAAGGTCGATTTTTAGGTAAAACAAGGCTAGGATCGAAGGTTTAGCATGTCCAATTAGATGATAGGGGCCAAACTGTCACTTTCGAGGGCCTTTAAGGTGTGTACGGCCAGCCTTATGAAGGTGTGCGATCGTACACCTTTAAGGGATGAAGAACAATGTTGAAACATGAAGAATCAAGAGGTCTTTCACGTATAAAAAGCTAAAGGATGAATTACTTACGTTTCTAAAGCCTTTGGAGGGTTCTTGGTTGAAGAATCTAGAGAGAGAAAGTAGTGGTGTGTAGCCAAGGGAAGAAAGGAATGAAGGAAGGGAGGTCTACTCATATATAGGGGTGGGTGGATCCACCACCTTGAGTGTGCGGCCATGAGGGGGGTGTTTGGCCGTACACCCATGTGTATGGTCGTACACTCCTCCTAAAGGAGTATATGGCCCAAAATGCTACTTTACGACTTTGTTAACTCATCCCTAATCTCAACCTTGGTTGTAATCAAGCTTAGAACACTTAAACGAACACTTAAACAATGTTAAAAGATAACATAAACGATTTTAGCATTGATTGAATTGAATAGTTATACAAGATAGAGTTTTCGGGTTGTCACACTGCAGACCACTCAAAGTCGGCAAAAGAGTTACGCTGATAGACGCCGAACGGATTTGGAGTTTCAGGTTGATGATATGGTGCTCTTGAAAGTCTCCCTATGGAAGGGTGTGATTTATTTCAGAAAAACGGGAAAGTTGGGTACCCGCTATATTGGACCGTTCAGGCTCGTCGCCAGGATTGGTAAAGTGGCATATAGGTTGGAATTACTGGATGAGCTCAGTCGAATTCACAACACTTTTCATGTTTCGTAATTGCAAAAGTAAATTATGGACACGGAGGTAGTGGTACCATTGGATGACATTCAGGTTGATGAGCACCTGAATTACGTTGAGAGGCCGGTGGCTGTTTTCGAAAGAAAAGTGAAAGTCCTACAAAACAAGGAGGTCCTGTTGGTGAAGGTACAATGGGAACATCTAAGGGGATCTGAGTGGACATGGGAGCCAGAGGCAGAGATGCGAGAGCATTACCCGAAGTTATTCACCACAGCATACTTTGAGGACGAAGTCTAAAATAAGTGGGAAAGAATTGTAACGTCCTAACTGTCAAGTATCATTATTATTAAATTTAGGTTTCATGTTTTAAGGCCTACTCGACGAGTGGATGTTATGACTCGTCGAGTAGCAGCAGGATGGACACGTTATTTAATGATTTAACTCGGCGAGTAGGAGCTGGTGGGGGAAACCCTAAATTTCAGGGGTTTTGCACCTTATATAATGGACCATTAGTGCCTCCTACTGTCTTCTATCCCCCCCCCCCCACCCCTTGAGAGCCAGAACCCTAATTTTCGTGTGTGTGAGCCTTGTGAGCGTTTTGGAGCTTTGGGAAGTGATTTAGTGAATGAAATTTGTAGACCAAGAGGCTAGCATCAAGGAAATCCATGTGGATCCAGAGTCTACTTCAGTTTTGGCACATTTTGGAGGTAACCAGCTGATTACATTAATCTCTTCCCTTTTAGAATCTCTCTTGTGTAAATTTTAGGGTTTCTTTAGCTTATTTATGAAGGGATTATTATGTGGGAGCTAGATCTGAAGTGGAAACTTCAGATCTGAACCTCCCTTTGGTCCTAAGTTCATATAGTTCTCAGTATTGTCATGAGAGAGCCCTTCCTTATGAGTAAATCTTCATTCCAAGCTTGGATTCGGATTTTAAGGCACACAAATACGTAAAGGTAGCAACTTTATGTTGCTAATACACTCTAGGGACCTAGATCTACTGTTTGGATCGGAGGAATAATTCAGAATCGCTTGATCATGGGAGTATTCGTATAGACTCGGTGAGTATGGGAGATGACTCGACGAGGCGGGTAGGGTTTTTGTTTGAATTGGTCCCGCGTGGACTCGGTTAGTCTAGGAGATGACTTAGCGAGTCAGTTTGCGTTTCCAAGCACTGGGTCGCATATTGACTCGGTGAGTCTGTTAGAAACTTGGTGAGTTGGGTCGAGTAACTCTTGAATCAGGAGGAACTCGATGGAGAGAAAGTTGCACTCAACATATAGGGCAACATGGACTATTGACCATTGACCAGTGACCTTGACTTTGACTAGGGAGTGTCTTGTGCCTTCCAAGGGCTTTTTGGTAATCTGAGTAATTATTGAGTTGACCACTTGTGGGTACAGGTGAGATGGTTGGAGCTATATCTGGAGGGGTGGACAGTATTATTCCGAGCTGCTAGCGAGGTGAGTTATCCTCACTACATGACAAGGGTCTAAGACACCAAGGCCGACCCTTTAAGTTGTTATTCTGATTATAGTATGATGTATGTGGTTATGATCTGTTAGATCGGTATCTGGATAGTCAGGATGTTATTATGCTTTATGATCCGTTAGGATCGATATGTTAGTCACCTGGTTAGGTCGGTATTTTGGTTATAAGTGATTTCTATGAAAGATGATCTTTGAGATAGTCATATTTGATATATGTATGCCAGTTTATATCATTTATGTGCACATGATTATTTGTTTGATGATTAGGTTGAGGCGGTCCTGCTTTGTGCTGAAGGCCAACACACCCGACGAGTGGTCCGTATAGACTGTGGGCCCTGCATGACGGTCCAGTCATACCGAAGGCTCGGGATAGATCTAGATAGACTGTAGGCCATGCTAGGCGGTCCAGTCAGGCTAAAGGTCAAGTATGCATGTTGTTGTTATCTATTATTGATATGGTATTATCGTTGTAGTATTGGTATTTTGTGGGTATCTCACTAAGCTCTCGGACTTATAGATCCAGTTTATTGTTTCAGGTACATCAGGAGATCGTTGAAAGGCAAAGGCGTGACCGTATGGCTCCTTATCCTTATGATTTTGTTTCTGGGATACTCTGATGAATAATATTTTGAAAAAAAATTGTATAATACTATTTGGTTTTAATGAACGGAAAAGATAAAAATTTGGCTTAAATTTTTGGATGTTACAATCACAAACAATGTGTAAATAACCAAGCAAATTTGCTTAGTACTCTTGAAGATGTATATCACCTAATAAATGTGCCGGTTAACCACACACGCTCCATTCATCTATGATAATCTAAGAACTACCCATAGTGATCCTTTATTGGACCCATATTAGTGTGTCGGTTAACCACACATGCTCCACTAATGACCAACAAGGTGCAATGTGCAATTTCATGGAGTAGCACCAAATTCACATTTTTCCTAAGGTAACTAAGATTTAGGAATTTATAAAAGTCTTTAGTTACTTCGTATTACATTATACTTATAATGGAAGGTTGTGTCCTATCCTACCCGTTCGACTAATGACCCTCCACTAGTCAAGGGTGTGATAGGTAAGAGTGGATACCCAATGACGGTCATTTTACATGCTGCTTCCTTAAACACCCCTTATAGATCAGCTTCATGAATGAGGCCTACTAATGGTAAGACTGATATTTTAACTTATACATACATAATATCTTAGACTTTTAATTTTATATAGTATAAGGGTGTATTTAACACATTTAAAATACTAGGTGATTTAATCTATTAATAAATTAGACTTTTAATTTGATTAATTTTAAACCATATAATTTATGAATTTATTAATTATCTCTTTTAATTAAACACTTAATTAATTTATTAAAAACATAAGGGGGTGATTTGAATTATTCAAAATACAAGGGCTTTAGAATTTAATATTTGAACATTAAAACGTTTTAATCAAATTTTAAATTCCAAAACTTGAGGGAAAATTTTGGAACTTTTGAAAATATCTTTTAGATCAAATTTGAAAAATAATTAAATATCATATAATTAATAATTATCACATAATTTGACCTAATCTATTTTTTCTTACAAGATAATTCAAATCAAAATACAAATAATTAATTTTTATTTTATAAAACAAGTAATTATCTTAAGTTGAGAATTATCTATTTATCTGATTAGGATATCAATTACTATAATAGAATAATCTGATTTTTAATTTGAAAAAACAACTTATGGTAATTATCCAAATCAAATTAGTGCAAAATTTTTGAAATTCTGCTGTTAGACTGTGTTCACATCGTGAACAGACTGTGTTCACGTCATGAGTCTGGTCTAAAAATGAAATTTGAAATTTTCGAGCATTGAAAACATAACTTTTGCATCATATCACAAAAAACTACCCTAGGCTTTGATACCACTGATGGATTTTGAGCATAACATCATTCGTATGGTGTACATGCAACCTAATGTTTTGGATCTAGGTTTCCCTCAAGTTATACATGCAAACAATATTCCTAAGCATAAACCCTAATCTAACATGTCTAAGAACGAAATTCATATGTAAATAAGGGTTTGAAATCTTACCTTACTTGTTATATAGCAATAACAAGAACAATCCGCAAAGACCTTGACTCTTCAAAGCTTTGGGAGCCTTTAGGGTTCCTTTTATAGTTGAGATTTCTAGGGTTATCAACTTGGAAACCCTATTTTCCTTGCTTAGGCCCTAAGCAACATATGGACTCCTCAATGGACAAGCCTTGGACGAAATCTTTATGGACTCTCATAGTGATTTCGTCCATCTTATACTAATACGGTCCATGAGCCCAAACTATAAATATTACTAATTTACATAATCAGTCCCGGTTAATTTAATCAGTCTCTTTTGATAACCAAATTAATTCCAAATTAATTTCTGATCAATACTAATTAAATAATATGATTTCTCAATTAATATATTATTCTTATAATATATTAATAAACCATAATTAATCCTCTTTCTCCATAATTCACCCTATTAGTTGCTAAGGTGAAGGCAACCCAAAAGGACCATGCTCATAATCGGGTCAAGTACATACCAAAATAGTTATGGGCTTAGACACCTAATCCAACAATATTAACACTAGACAAGATTACAACTTTATATTTATATAAAAGGTTATATAAATAGTCTACACAAAAGCATACAAGGAAAACTATAATTGGTATAGTTTGGGAGTCACAAAACCACACTTTCATAATTTTTCAAAGGTATAATTATTTCATTATACAAGAAAAAGAGAGTCGTAGTTCACATAAATTTGCTAATGCTTTAGTGAGACATACTCTTTACCGTACCTACCTAGCGTACACTTTAAGTCCTGCATTATAACCAGAGTCTCCTGGAGGGAGAGCGAGATAGTTGTGTATAGATCTATACGGGATTGACATCCCCACACTTAAGTTGTTCGCTACAGTTAGATCGGCAAGTCTAGAGTGACAAATATCTATCGATTCCGACGCCTGAAGAACGTCGTTCAGGCATAACAGTCATGTTAAGCATAGTTTTAATAACTCACATAAGGATTAACAATACTACTTGGTTTATAGGAAGCTTACACTTCATTCGTTTTATAAAATAAGAAAACTACATACTATATTTCAGTACAACATTTCTTACATTCTGGCCATAGGGTTTAAGACTGCAGTTCACATATAAGAAAATATTGGATTTATTGGAACATACATTATCATTTTACCAGGAAAAGATACAAAAGACATACATACATTCTTAGTCTTGGAGATAAGACTTACCACTCATTTTTATAAAAAATATCGGATTTTCTGAAAGTATACAAAACCATTTTAAACAAAACAGTTACAAACCCTTTTCATACAAAAATGCTTATGAACTCATCAACACTATTGTTGACACTTTTCAAAATCACTTGTATTCTCAGGAAACCATTAAACGTGTATCCAAATATTTGAGAACAGGAGTTGCAGAATCATAGGTTTGTAAATTTGGGTTATTTGTTGTTTATTTTTGAACAATCACAGTGTGTAGAAATAAGTAAACTTGTATTCTCAGTGTATGATGTTTGAGTTGCTACGATTCATTTATATTCAACTTTTATGATACTATACAATGACGTCACCTGCCTCTGGACATTTCTGCAGTCCTGGTTCGGGATGCGAAATTTTTTTACCTTATGATCCACGTGCTTTGAGATCAAACGGGGACCTCGTCGTTTTATCGGACCCTTCTAATTCAGCATCCAAAACATCGAATCTAATAAGCAGGTATCAGAGCACTTCTATCCACTTGGTTTACGTACTTTACTTCAACACCCTATTCACCATCTTTCCGATTAAGAAGCTACCTAAATTGGGGTGTGTTCAGGAGTGCTTCTTAATCTTTTATTGACTTTTTGGAAAACAATATACTTTTGGCTTTTTGAAAAAATTATTTTTGAGTTAGTCGTTATCACACTTTTTTAACTTACTGAGTTTTTGAAAAGTTAGTAAGTTAATAAGTCATTTTAAAATACACTTCTAAAAACCCATTGGACCACTCTCATTAACTTGTCAATGCCTCTTTGATCCAACACCCAAGCTCTTTGACTTAATTTTGGAGAATTGAAGTTATTTTATTCACTTTTTAAGTTTTTATAAAATGACAACTCATTTTTAATACTTTTTCTCCAACACATATACATTTTACATTTTTAGAATGTTTTAAAAACCGGTTTTAACCGGCCGGTTGAACCGGTTAGACCGGAAACTAGGTAGCGGTCCCACTATTACCGGTTTTACGTCGATCTCTAAACCGAATTGAACCGACCGGTTTTTTGAAAAACCCGGTTGAACCGGTCAAAATAAACTGGTTAAACCGATTAAACCGAATAAAAACACTTGAAGAAGAATCATTTACATAATAAACTTTGGTGATTTTTTTTTTTCAAATCTATTTAGTATTCTCTATATAAAAACATATGGTAAATGTTATAAATTTTTTAGATGTGTTTATGTTCATCTAAAACTATATTTTGTTTCCGTATTATACTTTATTTTTCTTTTTGACGTATATAGATTGATATAAAACACTAAAACTTATGGCTATCTGTTATTTTAATGTATTTGAATTCATCTACAACTTATTTTTTATGTGTAATTTTAATGTTTGAACTTTTAAAAATCAAATTCATGATTTATAAATGTATGTATGTGTTGAAAAATAGGAAAAAACATGAAAAATATAGAAACCGGTAGACCTGGTGGTCGAATTGGTTAAACCGAAAACCAGTCACCATGCCGGTTTAATTAAAAGAACGGGTTTTAAAACATTGTATTTTTACGGACATATATATCATCCTCAAAACGCCAAAACTTGACTTTTCTCTAGTTTTAAAGATGCAATATCTCCACAATAGAGGTCGATAATCAATTATAATTTGTTTGCTTGTGTCAATTATTTCATCTTTCCGCACTATGTTTGCTAGGTCTTTGAAAATCATTATCTTGATGCATTTTTAAATTCTTTAACAGTGTTTTTGATAAAGTTATACGATGTTACGATGAACATACTTTGATTATTCATTTTATTGTGAACAGTTTCTATTATTATTAAGTTTTAATAGTTAATTTTTTTTGTTTTCATTTGGTGTTTGCTATTTAAATTAAGATATCATAATGTCAATTCACTCACTTTTTATTTTATTTTAATTAATGTAGAAATTAAGACGGTTATTTGAATCAACATACAATATTTTTAAATTTTAATATCAAATGTGTAACAATATAATGATTTAATTGAAAGACAAGATATTTCCAAGCTACTGGTTGCGTCTAATCCAACAGACAAAGAGACTAGAACATTTAGATGTTTGTTTTTTGTCAGCGTATCATCTTGGTCTTTTTTATCTGCGTCATACATCCCATACGCAGATATTAGTATTCGTATACTGTTTGTTTTTTGAAAACTTAAGACCTAAAAATGTCCGTACGTCTTCTTCTTGGCACAGATGCGGACCAGAGTTTTTCAAATATTTTCAAACATCTTCTAGTCTAAAAATACAACATATAACTTTATTTTTTAGTTGTTTTTAAAAATTTATATTTATTCCAACTTCATTAATGTTAAACAATTTAAAAAAAAAAGTTACAATATTTAAAAAAAATGATCAACGACACAAAAATGATATTTTTGATAAATTTATAAATAATGTTTTATTACAATAATGATCATTAAAGTTATTTATATAAATACGACAAAAAAAAATTCATAATATATTCTTATATTTTTTGTGTCAAATTTATAAAATATTATTTAATATAGTATCGCCAATTTCTTCGGAAAATATTTATAGTACGTTTTTAGTTGATTTAATTGAAAAAATCGAAGTTTATTCCCATCAATATATATGTCAAATATTTTTATTCGTAATTACAATATTTAGATATAACTTTGTGACCAAAATTATTGATTTTTATCAAATATATAAGTTAATTCGTACCATTTTTATTTTTACTTTTCAGACAATAATATATAAGAGTTTACTAATTTGTTAATTATTTATAAGACCTTACAAAAATATTAAAAAATCACTTTAAAGTTTAAAAAAATCAGTTTATTTAAATTTTAGTTTATTTTAGTAGTATGTAATGTTAAAAAAAACAAACAATTTTTTTTTTCAGACGCCAAACGTTTGATCTACATCTTCTACTATAGATGTTTATAGCTGTAATTCGTAGACTGCAAACATTTTATCTTAGAGAAAACAAAAAACACCTTAATTAAATCAACATATATATCTTTATATGCTAATTAACCATAATTAAGTAAAAATCTCAACCAGGATAATTATAGTAGTTATAATCATCTAAACAACCGTGTCAATAAGGATTTTATTTGCTCTTATTAATTAAATCTTATATTCTTAGTAATTACAAATCTTGTATTTATTATTTTTACTAGGTTATAACCCGTGGAAACCACGGTTGGTATATATAAAATTATTATATAGACAAAAAAACATAAAAAAAAATGTAACTTATTGTCAATTGCAAGTGATCTTGAATAAATATGTTTACTAAAATAAACAAAATACTTAAAAATATGCTTTTGAGTTTAGTGGTCTTTAAAGTTAAATATTGGTCATTTTATGTCACAATAGAATGATATCGGTATTTTCCCAAGTGTGACCGTTTGTTTTTCAAAGTAGAATGTTATAATTGATAGTATATTTCCTATACTGTCCAAAATAATTATAAAGTACTATGCTAAAATTGATGTATTTTATGATTTTTCCAAAAAAGTTATAAAGTACAACACTATAAAATCATATTAGCATGGAAATCAAACAAATGGATAATCAATAGAAAATATGTAAAATGATTAACCAACCAAAGTTAAGCCAAATGTAACAAAAAAGTACTTGAACAAAAATTTTTCCAACAATAAAAATCCAATTAATAATAAACAATGTTTCTCATTCGGATAATTTTATATTGGATTTTCGGATTGGGTTTTTCAGATTTGGATATCTTTCAACACCCCAAGGGGCATAGCCCCTTATGCCCCTGGCGGTATAACAATTTGAAGTCAGAATGCAATGGAAAACATGCTCGGAAGTAATATGTTAGTGTAAAAGTTGGTACTTTCCTTTGTCTATATATTTATGACCTGATGCAAAAAGAGGCAGAGTAGTTTCTCAAAGTAAGATTTACAACCAGATGTTTGAATTAAAATACACTGTCATGTCATGTTTTCATTTAATTTGTAAATTAGTAATTTGACATGGATGAATAGTTGGACAACAAAGAATACAATAAAATTGTTATAACGCTATTTTACATTAGCAAAATTGTTGTTAAAAAATAAATGTTTGTGACACATTTTGTGTTAGCCGTAATTTCTCAAAATTATTGTTGTTGAAAAAACGTTAAATGCTTTAATAGAAAAAAATAAGATGTCATAATAAACAAATAAAGGAAAGTTGGATGACTAAACAAATAGATGATTTTACTCGGCTACATATTCTTAAAACCTCACAATAGACTTTAGAGAAAACTATACATCATTAAGATTTTCTCATTCCAAATCAGGTTGACTAATATAGCCTTTGATATATAGGTAAAAGTTATATTCTTCCACAAAGTGAAAATAAGTTCATAAGTTTGTATCTAAAAGATATCACTACCATTTCATTATTCATATATCAATGAACTTGTATAGTAAATAAAAGGATAAATTAAATTAATATTTATAATTTTTGGGTTTTTACTTTGCAGGTTAGTGCAAAATGATAATTTCATTAAAAATTGGATTTTCAAATTTTCATGGTTATGAAGGGGGTACAATGGTAATTAAAATTAAATACATAATTCCTTTTTTGGGTTTTCGACTTTTCCGGTTTATTTCAAGGTTAAAATACTTGCATCTCGTTATTCATAAAATAGGATGCCATAAAATATAATGTAGGAAAGTAGGATGCTATAAAATATTTATATCTCATTATTCATAAAATAACCGTGAAATTTCAATAACAAATGTAGAAATAATAATAATAAAGTACCCTTAATTCTTGTTTGGAGATTATTTTTTCTTGGCTTTGATCTAGCACTTCATTGAACCTCAAAAGTGAGGACGCATATGGTGACCTATTTTTTTTAACGGCAAAGATAAAACATCACCAAATTCGGCAGTCACAACACACTTCATGTATTATCCTACATAGCAATGTACTTTCAATGCACCCAACAATTAACGTCAACAACTAGTAACCCCCTTAAATGATGCATGCAAAGATAAAATATCACCAGATGCAGTTACCATAAAAACAACAAAATTCCAATAATACCCTCACTTGAAAAAGATTTCCATGCCCACACTGTCTCCCCTGTTAGAATATGCTACATTCTATCTATACAAAAAGGGAAAAAAACTACAACACAAACCAAATTATTAGAAAAACAACGTATGAATAAAAAATATACATATATCTACGTAAGTTGGTAAGCTTACGAGTAAGCTTATAACATTTATTACCTCTCAACTGCATGTACAAAGTATATTTGTTATCTAACTAGTACCTAATCTATGTCAACATATAGTATATTCGTTATCTTTTCATCTTACGTTTACTTCAAAGGATAAATGCAAAATCATATTCTCTTTTGTAAGCAAGACCATTTCTTTACCTGTTTAAAACTGAAATTTAACTATATCAGACTCTACAAACCTTTAGACCATTACGAAGGGATGCTTTCTTTCAATATTGCGACACTTGTTGTTGCCCAGAAGGTAAATTTGAAAACATAGTAGCAAAGGAATTTTAAAGAGAAAACATTGATAATTTTCATGAGATAAATCTGTCAAGCAGTGTAATCGTAGAGAAACGAAGAAATTAAAGAGAACATCACCTCAGAAAGTTGATAGAGAGAGATAAAGAAGTAGAGATAGAAAAATAAATTAAAGAGAACCCTCATGAGGAGTTTGGCTCTGTCTCTTAAAAACAATGTTGTTTCTATAAAACCAAATCTTCAAAATTTTGTTAATAGAAATCTGAATCTGACTAATAAATATACAAACACTAATCATGTTCATGTTCTTGATCAAACCTGTAACCAAGCCATTGATAAAATCAGTGGTGATTGTAAACAAATTTAGAGATCACCATCGGGATTTAGTTAGAAAGTGAAGCAGGTGGTCGATCGGAATTATCATCAATAGTGTAGGAAGCATGTAGCCGATAGGTTTCTAGGGTTTTTAGAAAGAAATGGAGGCAATGATTATACAAAGGGAGAAGATTTATTATTCTTCACAAAAATTGGGATGTTATGTACAAGAGAAATATTATCGGCTCTTTAGAAGGAAACTGTTTCAATTAGTTTGCTTCAAAATTCAAATATAGGATCAATTTGCTAATTTGTAGGGGGTTACACGGCAAGCTAAAACGAAATAAGGTGAAAAAAATGAGCCGGAATTAAAGGGACGGCTTAAGCAGAATCTGCCATGTGGCAAAGTAGAGGTATAGAAAATTGCCATGTGACGGTTTAGGAGTCTTTTATTAAGAATAGATTTTTTTGAAAATAAGTTAATGACATATTTACAACTCCTTTTCTAACTAATTGATTATTTTAAATATATAGTTTAACCACGATTTACCCTACTATATCTAGGTTAAGACATATTGTTTAACCACGATTTACCCTACTACAATCGATCATTCAACTACAATGGTGATTTATATATTTTTTATTCAACACATGTAACATTATTTTATAAACTATTTGTAATTCCATTCATACATGGGTGGTGTCCCACCGCAAATCCTCTCAACCTCTATAAATTGAACCCACCGCATCTTACTTCCAAATCACAACTAATTATCTACACTCAATCGAAATCGGATAACTCTGAATCTCCTAACCAATGGAAAACTCACTACGGCGCTTCATGGTAGTGGTGATCGTGCCACTAATTTCAACTGGACAAGTTCAACTCGCACAGACGACGTGTGATCCCGTGCAGCTCAGTTGGTGTCTGCAGGCCATAGTCTCATACCAGCCACCCTCCGCAGACTGTTGCCTGAAGCTCAAGAGTCAGGAGTCTTGTCTTTGCCAGGAAACGACTGACCCGACTTTTGGTGGCTATCTCTGTCTTCCCGGTGCAAAGATGGTCGCAACTGCATGTGGCGTAGCCTTCAACTGTTAATGAATCGCAAATGGTAGCCACTTTTGGAGAGCCTTGGTGCGTTGCTCCGCTGTTGAAAATAAATTTGTGGAACTTACTGCTACGTTCACAGATGGTTTTACTTCCACCTTTTCTCTTTCAAAGAAAATTATTGGTGCAAGTTTTGTTTTCTTATTACGTCTTTTGGATCTTGAGTCAACTTTGTTTAATTATAGTTTATCGTATCGATGTTTTTAAAGCATGAATCATCGCAACGGGTACGAAACTCAATGTATTTTGTAATATATTATACAACTAAAAGAAACATGAATCCATGGTTTGCTTCTTAACTATAAAAGAAATCGAAAATGAGGGTTTTTTTTTTTTTTTTTTTTTTTTTTTTTTTTTTTTTTTTTTTGTAGTGATAAGCTCTTCGGAATATTGATTTAATGTAACGTTTTATGTCTCTAAGTATCGTCCACACTTTCATTTTTTCAAATTCACCGTTTTATTTTAAGGAATTAAATATTTTTTTATATTTTCTTTCTACACATTTTCCTAAATTGATGACACGTTTCACATTAAATCAAAGAAATAATATTTTAATACACTACAAGAAGTTCACGCAATAACGGCCACAATAGTCGTTGGAAAGAGTAAGCTAATCACCAGTAAAGACAATAGTGATGATACACCGCTGGTAAAAAGTTGTCGCTACTGCTCTGTTACTATTGATCAGGTTATCATCGTTACAAAGAATTGTCGCCGTTAATGCTCCTGTCACCGATAACACTTCGTATCGCCGCCAATAATGTCGTCGTCGGTAATAATGTCGCCGTTAATAACATTTTTCATTTTAAAATTTATTTTAATCAATGATTTAGGGTATAAAAAATCGATACATAACAATGTTAGAGAAAGAAAAAAATTACATAACAACATCCGATTAAATGTTAAATAGTGTTATAATTAATTCCATATCAAAATAGAACAACCAAAAGTTTTACAATTCTAACAAAAAAAAACTAACCTTTACAATTCTAACAAGTAGCAAAGCGTGACAATAAGTGTGACAAACAAATAAAACTCTTCCCTACATACCATTATCTCTGTTCCCATCGTTTCCTCATTGATTATACTATAGTTGAAATAATGAATAAAGCTCATCCCTAGATGTCGGGTCGTTGAGCATTGCCCGAAGGTTTTCAAACTACATAATAAATATCAACATATATAAATTTATAAGTTAAATTATCAAACATAAACATAAAACTACCAAATTACATTCCTATATCTTACACATAAATACAAGATATACCAAAAGTACATTGCTATTTCTTGTACTTGGGACAAAAACAAATTTACCACATCAACATGCATTTTATGATGCCCAAGTACATTGCTATTTTTAAACTAGAGACAAAAAACCAAAGTACTGTTGGGTTTTGAGCATTCTAACACTCCTAAGTGTACATGCAACCCTAAATACCTTGGATCTATGTTTTCTCTATTATACATGCAAATATGAATTTCCAAGGTATTGTTCTAACTAGCAGAATATAAAGTACAAATAATATAAAATCTAGTAGAATTACATACCTCTTTATTGGTGCTTGATTCCATGTAGCTTGAGAGCCTAGTGCCCCAAGTGTGACACCTCAAATGGTTCACACAACACCATAAGCACTTGGAATAACTTAGAGAGAAATTCTACACTTCATGAAATTCGGCTTGCCCTCCATGTAATACAATAGTGCCGATTTTCCCAAGAAAGAGATCATTATATAGTGTGTTATAATTAGGGTAAACCCTAATTGTCATGCCTTTCCATTTCCTTGGATCCATGGGTTCAAATACACCATGGAGCATCCATGGAGCATCTTATGGGTTTTATCCCAACTTGATAATCCATGGAGCATTAGCCCACTATATAAGTATGGATTATTTATACAATCAACCCATATATTTAATTAATCTTCTTTTGATCACTGAATTAATTCTAAATTAATTCTTGATCAGTACTAATTAAATAATCTTATTAATATATTAGAACTTATAATATATTAATAAACCTTAAGTGTTATTTCTCTCTTTTTAGTCTATCCAAGTGCATGATGCCATGCAACCCAAATGGACCATGCCGGGTCGGGTCAAGTCTTACCAATTATAGTTATGGACTTAGACATTAATCCAATAGTCTCTCACTTGGATAAGTCTAAAACTATTATTGCAAGTATGACTTCATAACCCGACTAGCAATCGTAGCTCTCAAAAGCCGCTGTCGAACTCTAAACAAATCAATGACGCGTCCATTAGATAAGTGATTATATATTCCTCCATTCTAGATATCATATGGACTGAGACATGGATTATAATCATTCTCTCTGTCCATTTGTTGTTTCCCGATTTCCGATTTATGACAACTGACTAATTAAACAAATCAAATCAGTCCAATCCCGACCGAGCACTTACGTTTTGTCATCACTAAACCATCGAGGGGCCCACATATATCGCTTTTATCCCATTAAGGGTAAAAGGAATGGATAAACTTCGACTCATATGCTTGTTGTACTAATTGTTGAATCATACACAAAGGCACGTTTTATAACATCGAGCTACCAATGCGTTTACGTACAATCAATGTATAACCAACTCATAGTCAACAACTCATATCTCTAGGTTTGAAGAATATAAGATATTATCGTCTCATGATTCACTCATGATAAAATCCATGAAGTGAATCCAAATGAGCGTGGGTTGAAGCCAATACTTAGAACTTATGAGCACTCATGAACATTGTAGCAACCATTGCTATGTCTAATGCACCTTAGACAAATCATACAAGCCAAATTCATGACAGTCTTAAATCAATACCTATTTCCAAAGTATGACTGACTGTGGAGAGTTTGAATAACTTAGTCATTCAGGAAGAACGATCTAGTTATTCTGGAAGTCAAAACATGCAAAGTGAAACACAAGAAAAATACTTAATCCTATATGGCCCCAAACTCTTGAGTGTAAATAAAACCCTTTTATCTAAGCACCATATTGATTATTCATTATTCATGTTTCGATTAATCAACTTAATACTTGAATTAAAAACAATAGTCATGTCATGCTCCAAGCATGCACGCTATGTTCGTCCAAACAATAGCTATGCCATACTCCAAGTATGCACACTATGTTTACATGTGGTCCTCTCTTTGTGAAACAGATCGATTGACAACACTTCAATGATGCTCATTTCATAATCCCAAAACCGAGAACGGCGGAAACGTTCTGGGGCGGAGGACGTCATGTAAAGTATCACAACAATGCAAAGTAGTAAACAAGCAACAACATCATTGTCACACCCCAAAACTGAGAACGGCGGAAACGTTCTGGGGCGGAGGACGTCATGTAAAGTATCACAACATAGTATAACAGTAAATAAGCAAACAACATCATCCATTGCATTAAATATATAATTTTAATACAACTGTTCTGTGTAGTTATAGACACCAAAAAGTAAATCAAAATAATAAGATGAGTCTTGTATGCACTCCATCTTCTCAAAAGCTGGCGTCGGTACCTGTCTACTGTCGACCTGAGAATACAAGTTATTTTGAACGAGTTTATTAGCATTAAGCTGGTGAGTTCATAAGTATTTTAGTGTCGGTGTTTGTTATCAAAACATTTGAACATGGTTTTAAGTATGAGTTTGTAAAAGGTATGTAAATGTTTGTAAGTGTTTGTAAAAGTTTGAATCTCCTTGAGAAACCTATATTTTCTATTAAAGTAGCCTTCTACCAAGGCTTAACTGTTCCGTATGTTTGTTTGTTGTAAAAATGTGTAATTTCCCAAGTGTAACTATCATTAACAAAATATAGTTTGTACATTAATGTTTAAGTGAAATGATCACTGAATGTATATAAAGGGTAAATTAATGTAGCACTGTAGTGTTGTATTATAGGAACTACTGCTGTACTAACTACCTTAAACTGGATTTATATTAAGGTATCATGTGATTAATTGTACCATACTATCGACTGGGTAAACAACGACAAATGTAGATCGTAAAAAGAAATGACGTTTGGCACCCGCAGACCTGCAGGTCCGGCTGTAGCTAGCAGCAAGGTGTAGGATAGTCAATCCAATATAGATCTATACGCAAACTCACGCTCTCCCTCCAAGAGACTCTGGCTACAACTCGGGCCATGACAATTAAGGCATGCTCCGATACAGTGGATCACAATTCTGTCAATGTATATATGTATATGTAATGTATTGTTACTCGTTCTACTATAGTTGTATATGTTCTTCCTCTAGTATAGTTGTATATGTTCTCTTTCTAGTATAGTTGTATATGTTCTCTTTCTAGTATAGTTGTATATGTTCTCTTTCTAGTATAGTTGTATATGTTCTCGTAGTAATGTAATGTATATGTTCTCATAGTAATAAGTATTGACTCATGAATGAACTGACTCATTGATCTAGCAATAGTATAAGTATGATCCTGTGCTACCCCGATGGTAGTTTACTAATGATGTAACTAGTACGCATGAATATGGAAGCACTTTTATGTCTATATATGTACATATGATATATAATCACTATTGAAACGACCTTCGGACGACTACCCGATATCCCACCAGACCACATCCAAATCGAGGAAAAGGAAACAGGGAGGACGACCTTCTTAAGACTTTTAAACATTGCTTATATAACTATACATATACAGGCATGAAATTTATAATAAGTGTAACAAAGTTTAAGTAAAAGTATTTGATAAGTAAAAGAGTTTGTAAAGTAGTTTGAAGTAAAACAGTTTGATAAACAGTTTGAACGAAGTGGTTGACTTTTAGGGTTTGACCGAAAGGAAATTTCGGGTTGTCACAATGATCCATTGCATTAATAGTATAATTTTAATTACATGTGTGTACCGTTCCATCTTCACAAAACCTGGTTGTCGTACCTGTCTATTAGTGACCTGAGAATACAAGTTATTTTGAAAGCGAGTATCAGCCAAAAAGCTGGTGAATTCATAAGTATTAATGTGTCTTTGATTTGTAAAACTTGTAATGAAAGACTTGAAATTGTTTTGAAAGAATGTTTGTATAAGTATGAAAATGTTTGTAATTAGTTGAAAACGTGTGAAAAACCCTAGAAATCCCTATGATTCCTATTAGTATAAAGGAGATCTTCTACCAAGACCTAACTGTTTTGAAAGTACTCTTCTACCAAGACCTAACTGTTTTGAAAGTAGTCTTCTACCAAGACCCGACTGTTTTGAAAGTAGCCTTCTACCAAGACCCGACTGTACGGCTATTATTATTATTATCTAACCTACCTCATCGATTATGTGAATAAGACACATAGTAAAGGTATTAATAAAATATTGACTGGAGTTTTATATCCTTTTGTAATTGTCGTAAGTACTGTAGTATTTGTTATAAGTGACTACTTTTGTACTATTTTGCCTTAATTGAGGATTAAGGCATAATGTGATGGCTAGATCCTAGGCTAGACGCTCCCATGTCAAAGAGATTTTGGGACCCACACACGACCCCTGCATGATTACAAGCTGCAAACATCCACATTACTATGATCATGTATACCCAATATAACTATCACAATGCGTTAGTGATTCATTGGTATAGTTAGATCCTGAAATCGTTCCATGCTATAGCACCTAGTTATGTCTGTTCTATTATCGTATATGTAAACGTACTCATGTAAGCGTATCTATGTAAACGTACTCATGTAAGCGTACTCATGTAAGCGTATTCATGTAAGCGTATCTATGTAAACGTATATATGTAAACATAATCATGTAAGCGTATTCACGGAAGCGTATCTATGTAAACGTATATATGTAAGCGTAATCATGGAAGCGTATTCATTTAAGCGTATCTATGTAAACGTATATATGTAAGCGTACCTATGTAAACGTATATATGTAAGCGTAATCATGTAAGTGTATCTATGTATTAGTATAGACTGATGAATGAACTGGCTCTTGTGTGATTCCTTGTACTTGGAATGGTAAGTAGTATCTCGTAACTATACCTATAATAGTTACTAATAATGTACGTGTATAACTGAAAGTATGCCTTTGCTACCCAAAGGTACTGAACTGACTGAGGAAACTTTTACGTCTATATATGTATACATGGTATATAACTAATATTTAGACGACATTCGGACGACTAACCGATACCCTAAAGCCACATCCCAACGAGGAAAAGGAAATAAAGTGAACTAGCCTTCCTAAGTCCTTTAAACATTACTTATATAACTATACATATAGGGGCATGCATTTGACAATATAAAAGCATAAAAGAAGTTTTGTAAAACCTTTGAAAAGTTTAACACTAAGAAACGATGACTTGATGTCAGTTTGTAAAACGATTTGAAATTATTTTGTTTGATAAGACAGTTTAAGTATAAGGAAAACCTTTGTTTGAAAACACATTTGTAACAGAGTTTGAAAGGAAACTTACAGTACGTATGACAGTTTGCTAAAGAGTTTTAGACATGTAAAAACTTTTAAGAAAGTCATTTGAAGAAATTTTTTTGGTAAAACAGTTAACGTATATTAAATCCGTTTGCAGGCTAGTTATTAATCACATGTGATTGATATAATAACTAAACATGATTCAACTTGTATTCCCCCCATAAAGCATTTATAAACATTTAAAAATTTAATTAAGGGGTATGAACTCACCTACAGTGAGTGGTTTGTTTGGAAGTGTCGGACAAGGTGCTAGGTGTCAAGGGAGGACTTGAACACACACAATGGTCCTAGTTATCATATAATAAACATATATTTAATAAAATTAGTCAATTAATAACTAATTAATCTAGTTAAGACACCCTAGGTCATGAAAACACTTTGATTCAAGTGCTATAGGCACGAAAGGGTTGCACCTAAGGGTTGTATGACATGGCATTAGAGTTTATGGCCCATGAACCACCCCTTTATGGAGTTTACGGCCCATGACCATTTCCCCAAGATTTTAGGGCCGTAAACTCATGGTACTAAGTGCCAAATTGTGTTTTGAGGTCGTACAAGTCATGATTGGGCATCAAATGATCAAGTCCAAGCCTTAGGAAAGCATTAGGGGCATAATAAGACCACCTTGTGGAGTTTACGGCCAAATGACCATATTCTTATGTGTTAAAGGCTGTAAACTGTCTTAGGGACATGTTTTGATTGTTGTTTAAGGTCTTAAACACTTCTAGGAAGGTTCAAGGTGTGCATCCAAGGCTTAGGAAGGGACTAATGTCCATTTTACCACTTAAAAAGGGGTTTACGGCCCAAGAACATCCTTTTCCGTAAAATCCTTTGTTCTTGTGTTATTTGATGATTTTAAAGTGTTATCAAGTTCATATTAAGCACCCATGAAGCTAGGGAAAGTGTACTTACAAGATAAAAGCTTGATTTGGGGTTTAAGGTCCAAGAACACTAGTGTGTGTTCTTGGTGTTTTGAAGATCTAAGTAAAACACAAAATTGAATGGATAAAATGATGTATAAACACTAGGTGTTATGTTATAAGAACAAATCAAGTCGAGAAACACTTACATTTTCGGGAGATCGGGTGAAAGATGGGATGATAGTTGCGAGAGAATAGAGGGTGTTCTTGAGAATGGAAGTGAAAAGTGAGGAGTTTGGGGAGTAAACTGATGCCTAAGGCATGAGTTCATGGCCACTAGGGAGTTTACGGCCCAAACTATAAAAGTTTGGCCGTGAACTCCTTATTAAGGTGGTATGTGCGGTTTTGCAACTCCAAGACTCGAGACGGTACTTCCTTTCATTCGTACGTTTGAAGAATAAATACTAAAAACACTCAAACGGACTTTAAATTGGCTAAAAATTATTAGGAATGTAATTGAATTTTAATTTAAGTTCTTGACTTTAAAGTTTGAACAAATGAAAATTCCGGGTTGTCACATCATCCCCCCGTTAAAGGGAATTTCATCCCGAAATTAAAGTCTAAGCAAATAAAGTAGTTACAGATAACTAAGCGAATACATGAGGATATTTCAATTTCATTTGATCCTCGCGCTCCCATGTGAATTTCGGTCCTCGCTTGGCATTCCAATAAACCCTCACAATCAGGATGCGGCTTTGCTTCGTCTGCTTGACCTCACGGTCCATGATCTATACAGGTTCTTCCACGAAGGCGAGGATCTCGTTGATCTCGATCTCGTCGAGTGGGATTACGAGATTCTTGACGAAAATGTATGTTTTCAAGCTCGAGACGTGAAGGGTAAAATGTACGTTACTGAGTTTACGGTGTAGGTTGGGTTTGTGAGTTACAGGGCTGATTCGGGGAAGAATCCCGGAGGTCGTAACTATCTTGGATTTAGCTTACTATGCTTTCCGAAGCGTATCAAGCCTTTCCAGTGTGAGGCATCCAAAAGGATTTGGACTCTCACTTGGATTTCCCAGGGGGTCACCTATCTTAGTACTACTCTCGCCCAAGCACGCTTAACTATGGAGTTCTGATGGGATCCGGTGCATTAGTGTTGGTATGATCGCACCCGCTGAAGTCTGTCTTCTTGAAGAATAAGACTGGAGTTCTCAATGGTGAGGAGCTTGGTCTTCTCATTCTTTTGTTGAGTAGTCGTTAAGCTGTCCGGACGGTTCTCGTGTCTTCATTGGTGTGTGACTGTAGGGCGGTCGAGTTACAGGAGTCGTATTGGGTTCTAAGTTCGTTCGCATAACGATGCGAGCACTCGTAATCTTGGGCAGTCTCCGTCCTGAAGTTCATACATGGTTCATCAATCGCAGTCTCGTGTATACGAGTCGTATATAATTAAGATTGAAAAGGTAGTCGAATAAATGATTCTTCTTTAACCTCACATCCCAACGAGGAAAAGAAGTTAAAGTGGAATCATCAATTCTAAACCTATAGAACCTTGATTATATACCACTCCTATGTATACATTCTTCAGTGATAGATCCAATGTATGGGTCTTTGGATTGAACTTGACGTACTGTACGAGTGGTACTTTGGGGAGGTTTGCTGAGGTTTCTTCGGAAAGGATAAGAAACATGAGGTACTCTATGAATGAGCACTTCAGTGTTATGGAATGACAGCTTCGCTAGAAACACGATTTCGGAGAAAGAGATGTGCGCACGAAACTGGTATTGTGTGAATCGAATTGACTCTAGTGGTATAATAATATCAGACATACCTGAAAGTAAAGACACTATATTTGAACATAAGGCGTTACAAACAAAACACAACAGTGCAACTTTTAGCAGAGTTATTGTACTTTAGAGTAACTACAGGAATGCTGCTGCGAACAAGGTATACTACAAAAGGCAAGTATACGCAGCACGAGGGTCCCTTTAATGATGGGATATCGCAAAAGATAAGACTCGAGTTGTACTAATTTAAAACGGTTTATAAGTCTGTTACAACGAAATGCCTGAATTACATTAACATTGGTTCGGAGTAGTTTCTCCTGCGGCAGTGATCCTTAGTATTTCCCCGTCTGCGCCGGAGTTCTTTGTTATTGGACAATCCTTCTTGAAGTGCCCAATTTCACCGCATTGGTGACATATCTGGCTGGTACTAGCATTGGTGGTGGAAGTGAAGTGTCGAGTCAGAATTATGTGGACATGGGTGCTTTTGTTGTTCTTTCCTTTTGGACAATTCCTATGATAATGTCCTGTCTCACCACAGCTATAACAAGCCTGGCTGGCTCCGGTGGTGGAGGTGGTTCTACAAAAACGAGCAACGTGCCCCAGTCTGTTGCAATTGATACATTGTGATACCCGACAGGCTCCATGATGATGGTAGCTACACTTGTTACACTTCGGGAGTGTTCCCTCATAACGCTTGACCGATGCTGAAGTGGCAGGGGTCGTCAGTAGTTGCTATCGCATGGCAAGCCTTTGAAATCGATTGCATTCCTTTTGGGCTTGACGCTTTCATTTCTTGAACTCTGAGTTGTTGTTTTGGGTGTTGGCGACTGTTATTATTTTTTGATTCCTCGGATCGTTACCACGATCGTGATGGTCAACCCCTTTGTCGGCATAGCTTGTGTTGATAGCGCTGTGGTTTGCAAGGATAGCTGCCACGACAGCCGTCACAGCAGTTGTGACTGCGACTTGGAAAGTGGCGGCATCCATAGGGAAGGCAGGGGTTTCGTTGTTCGGTTGTCTATTTCCGGGTGACGACATGATTCTGCAACACAAAGATAAGGTGTTCGTGAGCGATTATGGTTGAACCTAGATGTAGTTCAATCGTTCAAGTAAAGAATAGAAATATGTTGTCATGGGTTTGACCTACATCCCTATGATGCAGTCCTAGTAAGGAGTAGAAGTATGTTCGCGAAGGTTTGACCTACATCCCTATGATGCAGTCCTAGTATAGAGTAGAAGTATGTTTCTAAAATGGTCTCAAGACGTTTGACGTTCAAACCGGGTTATCATTGGCTGGTGAATAATGTGATCCAACCTTTGGAAGAGGCTTGAAAATGATCCTGGAGTTAAATTACTCTAGTCCAATAACTTGACTAGAGTGGGTTTCAGATAGACTCCTATGAAGGTATGATGAAAGTACTTGAACAAAGAGGGATATAGAATTTAGCCGACTGTTGATATCATTGATGTTTAAGATGTAATAAGTTCAGGAAAAATTGACCTTGTAGTAGGTCTTACATCACATCTGGAGTAGAAAAGTCTTTGACAACATAAAGACTTAACTAAAGTACTTGCAGTACAAGGTAGTCACATAGAAAAGTGCTACACATAACATAGACAGGAACACGATTCTTTAAGACAAATAAGGATGGTATAGTATCTCCTACTGGAGACGGTCACCCCTATAGTGAACCCTTAGTTCAGCTAGTTGACGTTCCATATCAAACAAGTATCTTTCATACACTCTCTAGAGTACTTGGAGCTCTGTGACTTCGGCTTGAGTTTCGGCTAGTCCTTGTAGCAGGGTCTCATGATCCCTCTCAGATCTCTCCTGAATGTCTTCAAGGCGATTGGTGCAGATGGTATGCATTCCTGCATTGGCATCAACTTTGGTGATACGATGAAGAGTCGTCCTGCCCTGAATCTCGTTTCGGGCAACTCTACGGACCAAGATTTGTAGAACTCTGTCTGCTGAGCTTCTTTCACTTAAGTTGTAGAAGCTTCTATCTCCATTAACGGAATAGGTTGATCCTGCTCTTCGCTCCATGTCTCCAAGAATTCTACCCAAGGAGGCTTCGGGCCATGAAAAGCCAGACGAGGGTTAGGATTTGGAATGGGAGCCACCAGGAGTAGGGTCTCAACTTAAGGTTCGAAGTTATCATCATCCGAAAGGTTTTCAGCATGGTGATCATTCAAAGGGATTGGATGATCATTCTCGGGTTCTTCTCCAAACCATCCAGCATTGCCTTCATTCGGAAGGCACGGTTTGCCGTGGGGATGGAGTCCGGCCAAGTTATCTATGCGAGAATTGCGGTCAAGAAGTAGTTATTTAGACGAACTAACTAGATAATTATAAGAAGATCTTTATTAGTTACATCACTATTTGTAAAGTGCATACCGATTATATGTAACCAAACAGGATAGGCCTTCGAATAAGTGAACTTAACTCCAAATTCACGAGGAATAGGGGTAAAGCAAAATTTCACAGATTCTGAGTCTATATCATCCTAGTTACATATAACCTTAATGTATTCAGTTAGCAATTATTGAACTAGTAATGAAGATCAATTTTAGTTCCCAAGAAAGTAATTATAGTAATACAAAATACTCCTATATTATTTTAGACTTATGTTTTGCTCTAATGTTTTCATTGTGATAGTGTTGGTAAGTTTTTAGACTTGTTGCCATATCACAACCATTCTTGGGCATGTGCTAATCACTCCTCGGACCAGC